>NC_136909.1:67436741-67459029 GCF_949606895.1 Notothenia rossii | reverse complement strand
CCATTCAAATGTCTTCTTCAGTGTCTGAAGAAGCCAGCAGTTCCCCCTTCAGAAGTCAGACATGGAGTACTTGAATGACGATAATTATGCAGCATTTATGTTAGGGGCCTGCCAGAATTAATTCCTCGCTCTTACAAGACTCTAAATACAGAGTCAGATTAAGGCCATACAAGTCTCCGCAGTTGGGGGTTAAAATTTACTCTGTTCACTGACAATAAAGGTAAGTAGTTCATGTGAGTACATCCAATTTGGCGGAACTTGTGGATATTGCAGCCTGCACATCTGAAGCGGCCCTCCTCTCCACACTGGCAACAAATAATGGAGGATTACTTATTTTGATTAACGCTGCATATTACTGGTCAATGTGTCCTATGAGTAGAATCTGCACTTAAGAAATATGGAAACAATTTATTGCACATCTTACTCATGCATAAGCAATTATATGAAAACATAAAACACAAACATCAGCAATACGTCTAAGTATAGGGTGATTAATCAAGCAGTCATTCAGATCAGCATGACCCAAATGCATATTGATAATTCAATGCAGAAAGTGCATATTTTAAATAAACAGCTGTAGAGGCAAGTTAAACCCCTATATCAAAAAATATATATCTAAAAGCGTTTGGGCATAGCAGGAAGTCTAAATCGAGGGAAGTGTATTTAGAGAAACCATAATACAAAATAACATGGACTGCGGGGTGGTGGAGGGCGGAGCTACAAATGAGTCCCCCACGCAGCGTCTTTTACTCCATCTCTGTTTTTAGCATGGGGATGTCAGCCACTGTGGAATCAATTTCTCCACTTCAGGTCCATCTACATTTTTCAATTCATTTATACTCATTAACAGGAGATAGCCTGAGGCAGAAGCAATTTAAGCACCTGTAATATAAGGCCCTCACAATTATTTCCTGTCACACTATTTTGGTTTTGAATTGATGTCATCAGCAATCAGGGGAAATGGAACATTTAAGATTGTTGTGGTTGCAAGGAAAAATTGGATAGGGACAAGTCGAGAACATTAGTTTATTCTCTATTTACCAGATTAAGTGCTTTGATTTTGAATATGCTTTCGACTCAAAAATTCAAATGCGTTTATTGTTGAGCGTGAGAGTACTAAATATTCATATGATTGAAAGAATGAATGATCAGGGCTATACGGGGGCCGAGATGTGCAAAGGGCCCAAAACACTTCCATTAGGAGAAATGTGCTGAATTTTCTAAAACTATGCAAATATAAATACACAAATGTTCCAAAACACATGCAAATAAAGAAACATCTTCTCCAACCTGCGCAGCATTTAAAAACGGCTGTAAGTTAGCTAGCTAACATCGCTAACAAAGTCATTTTCAATATATTGAGCTTTGAGCAAATGTTTTGAGCTTCTTGAAGCGTTTTTTTTATTTTCAGCATTTTGTTCAAGTAACGTTTTTAGTAAATGCATGTTTCGTCAAGTTGGTGAATGTTTTCCAAAGGCTGCGCCTGTTGTCAAGTTGGTGAAGATGTTTCCTCATTTGTATTTGTTATGTTACATTTGTAACATGCATTCATTTTTCAAACTGTAGTGTGTTTCTCCTGATGGAAATGTTTCGGGCCGTTGTAACGCATTTTGCACCTGTCGGCAACCGTAGTGTTAGGATTAGTATTGCAAGTAATGTGAGTCTGAGTAAAAGCAAATCCAATTGTTGCAAATATGCAGTAATTTCAAAATTGGAAATACTACACCAGCTTTTAAATGTGAGATCAGTAAAAAAAGAATGGTCAAAAGAGACATAAATATAGTTTTACACAGACTGGGAAAGTACATTTTCATTCAGGTCATGTTAACAGTTGGCAAAGCAAGCCTGGCTAACAACTCAAGCTTCTCCAAAGCAAAATAAGTAGACATTTGCAAAACACACAGCACATGTGCAGCATGTTTTCTCTGCGGATTGAAAGGGAAAGGTAGTCTGAGCATTGTGCTTGAATTCCCATGGAGTTCCTGTCAAAAGTCCTTTATAGAGATAAAAGCGGTTGATAAAGTGCTCTTATCTTTGATCCAGCTCTACAGCATCCAAGACTCCTTAATAGCAGCATCCAAGACTCCTTAATAGAAAGCTGCTCAAACTAGCCTCTGGCAAGAAATGTGCAGCACAATAACTGGGCTTGTTCTTGTGGGTTGTTGCTCAACAACGTTTTAGTATTGAATGAAAAAATGATGATGGCTGATCATGACATATAATTGTGAGAACACATCGCTCACAATCCAAGAATACAGCTTTAAAGCCATGTTATTGTTAAAAAATGTAATCAATTTTTTAATTATTATTAATAATAACGGGTGCATAGAAATTTTTCAGGGGCGGACTGGCCATCTGTATAATTTCCCCACAGCGAGGCACCCCCCGTTGATAATCCACTAGCGCAGTGTTTCTCAAACTTTTTCATACCAAGGAGGACCACTTGGTAGGCCTGCTTACCACTCCAACAGTACATAACAGCCTAACAATGACAGCTTAACCTTCTCTATATCGCCTCGTTCACACAATACAACTACAGATTATATAAGCATTTAGTTCAAATGTGATTTTAAATGCTCACAGGTTTTACACCTCTTATGAAATTTAGACTATTTATTACGGAGTTTATGTCCAGGCCAACAGACTCACAGATCGTTGGCTATTGAGAGATATGCAAAATACACCGCATGTAGTACGACACAAACCTCCGCTGTGGATTTTCAAAATACTGTAAAACTATGGTCGCAGGCCCAAGTTTAACTCTGAGGTCTAAGCCCTTTTTTCACGTTAGGCTCGCCTGTTTTTTTTTTGTAAAAATGGTATTAAAACATGAACCTTGGTGACCATCGGGCTGGCCTGCATGGTCTGCCTACAAAACAAAAATAAAAAAACGTTTATGCAGCCCCAACAACAGCCTCTGATCATCAACAGACTTCATGCAATGCTTCATCGGATGCATATATCAGATAATAATCTCTATCTCACTCCTAAAACATCTAAATCTACTTCCAGCATGGATATGATCATAAAATACATCCATTGTTTGTTCTATGCTTCATGAAAGCCTAAAAAACACATTGTTTTTCTAGAACAGATTACAAATCGCTAGAAAAGTACAAACAAGCGGCAACATGTGTGACGAAGGTGTTGCACTGGGCTACATCATGCAATCAAAATTAAACTTAAGCTCGCTCCATTGCGGAGATATTCCCGCCAGAGTGCGGAAAACTTTAATTGATTAATTCACTAGCCCCCCCCCCCCCCCCCCCTCCCGTTGAAAGGGGCCGCCAGTCTCTGGCACTGTTATTTTGGGGGTCGCGGTCTGAAACGTTTGGGAATCCCTGCTTTAAAGCATAAATATCAATGTAAATGCAAAAAGATGAATCCTTTTCTCGATTTAATACATTTTTTCACAAATATTGGACTGCAGCTGCTGTTAGCACCATGAATTTGCACATCATTGGCCACCACTATTTCCCTCTAGGTCTGATTCCCAGCATACAGTATATTGCACTGATGATATTACAGCCCATAATGTTTTGCATTCGAGTGCAATTTGTCCTTTTTTAGGCGGAACATGACAACCCTTATAAATGCACTTCAATTACTTATAACTCTCTAAACACACTAATAATTTCAATATGACTCCTTGTGGTAATTATCGCAGATCTTTCTGAATTGGATAGTTTTTGCAATGAGGCTCATTTGCATAGAAAGGGGCCGATATTTAACCAAATGTATGCATATTATCTCGTTACAAAACTTAGGGGTGCATTTCTCCCTTTTGCATGAGACTAACATTGTTATTGTTTTGTTGTTTGCAGGTTTAGGGACTGCAAAGGTGTGCAAACCGTTTTTATTTTAAAACTTCGAATTATCGCTGTAATTGGTGCCAGCATTCACATCCTTTTTTTCTGCTTTCTTATAGTGAAAGAGTATAGTACTCTACATCTTTCACTTCAAACTCTAAATGGTGAGGGTTTTTTAAACGGCTCATATTTAGGCTGTTCCCGGATAAAGACAGGTAAATCTGTAAGTGCTCTGGAGAAAATGAGACTAACTGCATGCCTCATGTAGCTTCGACTGCAACAATTTCTCCCTCGGCTACAGATCTATTGAAAACGTAAAACGGTGTGTCTTTTCCCTGCTGTCTGAAATTCCCCTTTTCCTTCCAGCCAAAAGCCAACTGCTCCACTAGATAATAAGCTGCGCCGGCTCTTCAGACAGTGCTAGCGGGAGCTGATAATGGCCACTGTCACGCTCTGTCAGCGAGAGCAGGTATACCAGTGTGTCACCTTATTGTGGTACTGTCCAGTCGGGGCGAAAGCCATTCCAGGGTACAGCAGATGGGTTATGAGCGTCCTGAAACTGAAATCACCAGCCTTTCTGTTCAAACATGAGAATAGCATTTACAAACAGTTCCATTTGAAATTTCTTGAACACAGACATACATATTTGCACAGAGTTTTCAAATGCTACACTTACATGTAGCTCTATTGAACGTTTTGTAATCATGTCTATCATGAAGAAAGGACCTCAAGGATTAATTCACAAGAGGCTGACACATGGTAGGCTGTCATATCTCTTGCCTTTTTCCAGGTTGCATTTTCTGCCCTTATAAACACCCACACAAAAACTACAACACTTTTTTTCATTCGCTTGGTCTCTTTTTACTTTTTTTATACGACTTTCTACAACTCCCTTGTCCATAATACATACACATGACTTTAATGAATTATTATTATTGTAACACTTTATTATCATGGTTGTAACCAGTCACAAATATTCAATATCATAAAACATAATGACTTATAAGGTCACTTAAGGTTAATGCCGGTCACTAATTGACATTTTACATTTTAAGATATTCTTGCACAACAAACGATAACCACTTATAGTACATTTTAACCAACTTGAAATGTATTCTATTTGCTAATATAGATATTTTGATCTTTCAATTAATTGACCCCAAAACATTTTAAATGTACAACTACTGGAATGAAAAAACTCCATGATAAGATTTTAATATACTTGACTGTATATATGTTTAGTGCTATGGGCAAAATACCACTTTTTCTAATAGTTTATTTGCAAGCTCTTTGAGACTCTTTATTTTTTCTCAATAATTCTCTCAAAACTTGCACTTAAGATCAATGATGCACATAGTTACTGCATTTCAACCTACTCATTACAGCTAGTGTAGCTCACATAAAAGCTGCAGCCACACTGCATGAGGCCTGGTACATGCTGTCTGCTGCATCGTGACAGAACGAATGCTGAATTTTGAGAAATGTCAAATGCTCTGTCAATCAAGTCTCCTTGCACATGCTTCTAGTGCCACGAATATAAATCTCATATTCTTGATTTATGCTGATTTGAGAAAATCCATTGCTTCTGTAGCCTATTGGTCAACAATAACAGAAATAACATACTCTGAGTGAGTTCATCCTAAATCTTCACATGTGAAATGGAGATTTTCCAAAAGTTAGCAGCTCCTAAGAGTGAAATAAGTGAGATATACGGCATGTCTAACTTCCAAATCAATACGAGATTATATCCAGGACCCAGTGGCGGGCCGTGCATTTCACACCTAGGCCTTCAGTGATGTCCTACACAGTCCTACCTGATTTATTCCACCTCTTAATACCATAATTATGAAGCCATGGCTCTAGAAACTATACATTTAGACAGAAACGCAGTATAACCGGGCGTTGCATCACCTTAACATAGTCAAGTACAACAGAGTTATATTAATATTTCCGAAGCATTTATAATAAATATATCCGCATTTACAATTAAGAGTGTTAAACTACCAGCTTTAAGATCGCTTGGATACTGTCAAAACTTAAAAATAAAAGGGGCTTTTAAGGCATTAGTCTACAAAGTTTTATTAAGTCCACCAAAAGTATGTGAGCTTTAACAAGTTTGTTCACTAAACAACGCATTGTCGCACCCAAAGCAGTATCATTTAAGAAACGTGACGATAAAGACACAAACTATTCACTGAAAATAAAAGAAAACAAACAAATAATTTGCATTTGTTCATGAGGATATATTTGCGACAGTGGTGAAAGTGTATTCCTAGCCCTGAATGTCCACTTTGATAAAGGTTAAACCAAAACAATTCAACAAGTCTCCTTGAGTACTTTTACTGCACAGCTGAGCCAGTGCGCCACACACATCTCTATATCTCTTGCAGAAGCATCAAACATATTTGTCATTTTAATTACATATATATTAATTCGTTAATATTGATTTAATATTAACGACATAAAATGACAAAAATATATAAAAATAAAATAAAAAATAAAATGCTTTGTACTGACCAAAACAACTGATTATTTGAACACAAAATCCATCCTCCTTTCTTTCCTCAAAAAGACTTCAATGACTCTGTTGTACAGTTTATCTGTGCGTTTCAGTTCCACCAATAAGTCATTTTCTATAGACATGAAGGCTAATGATGAAAACCGAGTCTGTCCAGTAGAATTTCTGGCATAAGTTTTAATTCGCTTTAAGGCCGAGAATGTCCGCTCGACAGAAGCAGTGGACACAGGGATAGTCATTGCCACACATGCCAATGTGTAAAGCTGCCCCATGCTCTCACTCAGATTTTTCTGCTTAAGGAAATCAAGGAGATCAGTGGGACTTTTCCCTTCAAAATCAGTCATGGCATACATTACAGTCAGTTCTGTTTTTAGCCGGGACAGATCGAACAGTGTTCCGTGACTCTGTGTTAATTTGGCTAAGGCTGTTTGCGGGAATTTTTTCCGATAGGTCTGAAAGTGCTGGGGGTCCAGGAGGGAGAGAAACATACATTTTTCGTGGTCTTGAAACCTACTCCGT
This sequence comes from Notothenia rossii, assembly GCF_949606895.1. NCBI lineage: Eukaryota > Metazoa > Chordata > Actinopteri > Perciformes > Nototheniidae > Notothenia > Notothenia rossii. The sequence continues at coordinate 67,452,183 of NC_136909.1, read as the reverse complement.
ATCTGGCAAAGAATGTTGTCCAGAATATTGCTGTGGAGTTGTTGGTAGTATGCGCGAAGGTCTCCTTGTGCTGTACGTGGGCCTCTGCGTGCGCTCGGACCACTTGAGATGCGCGCTGTGTCCTCGTAGATCTGACGAAACTGGCACCTCTCTCGCTCAATTGTGTCACAAAACTCGTTCACCCTTGTCAGACAGAATTGTACATCCAATGTTTGTTTCTGTAGTATTCCAAAGAGCACATCTGAATGCTTAAAAATCCCATTGAATGTTTCAAGCAAAAAACAAAACTCAAAATCATCCAGACGTGCATTAAATCCATCAGCGCTAAGCATAGTGTCCCCATCATACTCCTCATGATGTTCCAGTATGTGGTCAAACACCTCCTTTAGGGAAACTCTCTTCTCAAAGACTGCATTGACCAATCTCGATGTATATTGCCACCGCGTTGGTGCAACATTAGGAAGACGACGCTTGCAAATGTCATCCAGCAGTTGCGTGCGCTTAGGGGATCTGGAGAAAAATGCTGCAAGGCCATTGAGGCTGGCAAAAAAGACCTTGCATTCTTTAAGCTTTGAGGCCCCTTGAGTCAGTACTAAATTTAGTCGATGTGCATAGCAGTGAATGAATGAATAAGGCCATAGGTGCCCTCTCCTTAACTTTAGCCTGCACCCAATCTAGTCCAGATGCCATGACCGCTGCGCCATCATAACACTGTGCCACAACTGTATCCAGACTACATTCATATTCCTCCATGAAACGGAAAATAAGAGCGGCAATGTCATCAGCTCGCCTGCCTCTTGTAACATCTTCAAATCTGACAAACCGCTCCTTGACACCTGTGTCCGTCACATAACGCAGGACAAGTGCCAGCTGTGCTACATTACCCACGTCTGTCGTCTCGTCCACCATAACAGCGACAAAGGGTGCTTTTTTAATCTCCATTTTGATCTCCCATCACTTCAGCAATAGCATAAATCAGGTCGTTTTGTATTTTGCCTGACGTCCCAGTAAACACTTTGTTTGTGGACAGGTGGTAATGCAAGTCTGTGTTGTTCTCAGCAAGCAAAGAAAGAAGCTCCACGTAGTTTTCTCTGTTTCTGGACTCGGCGCTTTCATCGTGTCCCCTAAAGGAAAGTTCCTGTTTACCCAAAAACAGGACCCAATCAATCAGTCTTTTCAATATTTCCCTATTTTTGTTCACCCTTTCGTTGTGGAGCTCCGTTTCCCGGCGCACTTGTTCATTGAGCTGTAGATCCACTCGGGTGTCCCCAAAGGTTTTCAAAAGCACCATTGCTTGTAAGTGCCCAGCCGTGCTTTGGTGTCTCGTTGCTGCCTTGGTTAGACAACTCAAGTTTGCAAATCCAGTGTGGCTCCAAACACCAAATCGATCAGTTGCAAATAGCAGGCATTCCCAGCAGTACAATTTGCAGTGCCTCTCGGAGGCTGTGAGCCAGGGGTACCGCTCGTAGTTAGTGATTTGAAAGTGGCGGACAAACCCTTTTCCCCGCTGTGATAGGCTCGCTAGCGTCGGGGTTGGCCGTTCTCTTCTCACGATGTCTAGCTTTTCTTGAAAAGTTCGTCTTGAAAATGGCGTTGTAATTATATCTGCGACCAAATCAATCTCTTCTCCTCCTTCAGCCATTGTGGGTTGAAAAAAAACAGCTTGTAGAAATCTACACAAATTAGCTCGTTCAAATTCAGTTTTCTAGCTCTACATAGCTCTGCCTCTCAATAGTGCGTATCCAATCAAAAGACGTGCACGTGCTAACGTCATCGTACACCTGCTAGCTGGCCTGTTGTCGCCAACTCAAAATCTGATTGGTTAACGCCACAGTTTTGTTTCCGTTCACTTTAAGCTACAGGCACTGTTGATTCTGAAGGCCTAAGGGCAGATTTCTTGGACCCTGGCAACACATTATGGCTGAAATATGATTGGATAAAAGCTCTAACATAAAGGCCAGCCCTCCAAATCTCGTTCTGAGGCTGGAAGCATCGCAACCAAGAGGAAAGCTATGAAATGAAGAGAATAGACTATGGGGAATAATTTAATACATATTTGTGGAAAAAATATATCAAAATTAAATGTATATTCGGATGATGTTTAGGCCAGCAGAGAAGGCCTTGCTGGCCCTGACGGCCCACCACGGCCAGGACCTCTTGCTGCTGTAGGAGGCATACTGTAGCAAGGTCCACTGTTCACCCCCTTATCAAACTGAAATGCTTTTCCTGCAATAAACACTCTGTAGCACTTTTGACTCAAACATACTGTTAAATGGAAAGAAATTGGACCTTAAACCAGATCATATTATCAGTAATAAGGGAGTGTGGAGGATATGTATAGGGGACAAGATGAGCAAACTAAAAATCTTATATACACCCATATTTGATGCACATTTCCTATGTGTGTTAGGCATGATAGATTTCCATATTTTGAAGAGATTTTTCTCTCCCTCTCTTATTCTCAGGGAAAGACTCACCAGCTGAGCCCATAATCCCTGAACATGCATCCATAATTTATTGAGTAAACTAAGAGGCCATGTGACTGCACATTCATGACACCAACTTCCACTGGGCATACCCTGTTTAATCAGTTTCTGGTTTATCTAAGGACTGTATAGTTATTAGGGAAGGGTGAAGAATAAGAAAAGAGTAGATGTTATTCATATTTTTTAAGTATAAAAAGACATTAATTTGTTGGACTCCTAAAAGTGCACTTAATTTGTCAATATTAAGTGCCGTAGCTGTCTTATCTATTTTCATGCATCTGTCTCTCCCTGTGTTCCCCTCTCCTCCTGTGTCTTGCAGGTTCCTATCTCTCTCTGTGTGTGTGTGTGTGTGTGTGTGTGTGTGTGTGTGTGTGTGTGTGTGTGTGTGTGTGTGTGTGTGTGTGTGTGTGTGTGTGTGTGTGTGTGTGTGTGTGTGTGTGTGTGTGTGTGTGTCAATGTGGTATACCCTACCATTTTACCTGACTACCCACCAGCATTACGCGAACCTTGGTGGTAAACATGGACTATGCCGAAGTCCGCTTAAAACTTAGAGTGTATCCATGTTTTTTAGTGTCTAACTAACATAAATCCTCATTTCTGACAAAGTCCTTTTGTACCCTATGCTGATATCCGCTTAAAACTTAAGAGTGTATCCATGTTTGTTAGCGTCTAACTAACTTAAATCCTCATTTTCTGAAAAGTCAGTTTATACCACAAAACATGTTTTTTGAGTGTATCTCAGTGTATAGAACAGCGCCGCTCAGGTGGTTTTTCGAATGCAGGTCCATACACATTCTTGCAGTTCCATACACTGTGTGTAATTTCCTGTGTGGGCGGTCCGTAAAAAACGTGGTCACGTCACGTGCATACTTGCAGCTGCGTTCACTCAGCTCATGGAAAGACAGAAGACTACGGAGCTAGCTACAATAGCCTCCTCAATTAAACACAAACAGGTAAGCTTGCATACTTGTAGATATTGCTTATTTTACATGATTAATGCTGCGTTCACACCGGACACGATGCGAATATTCGCTTCGTTCTAATCGCTCGAGTTTCACCGCGGCTGTCAGCTGTGTCGGGAGCTACTACAACTACAACAAAATTAACATATTGTACCGTGATTAAATTGTAATACACGTTTCTAAATGATGCCGAAGTAACAACATACTGATACCGGTTAGTAAAAACCATGAATTAATGCTTGACAAGTCTGCAGACAAGACGGCAGGCGAAAAACCTTTTAAAATGCGTGTTGTCTAAATGGAGATTGGCTAAGTTAACGTTGTATATGCTCCGACCGTCCACACTCACAACAACGGCCTACAGACATAAATAAACCAGCGACTGTATTCGTCATGACAGACAGTCTGTGGTTTGTACTTGTTTAACTTTTGTCTAGTTTCTGAACAGATATGAGGAGCTGTGAGCTCTGTGTGTTAACTGCTAACAGCTGATGTAATCGCGCCGCATGTGTACATACTAGCTAAGAGTAATGCGAAATAAATAATGTCGGCAGCTGTTTTGTTTTTTGATTGAAGATTAATTAATGTAGAAAGCAGCCTGGTTTGGGAAAAAACAAGGCAAGATTAGACTCCTGTCTTTTTTTAGTAATGTATGCATTTCAATCACCAGAGCTGAGGACGGAAGGTATGAACTGTAGTCCCGGTAGTTTATAAGGAGCCTCCGGTTTATTTAACCGGAGCCTCCCGGTAATCTTAGGTGATGTAAACATTGTATTTAACTGGAGCTGAGGGCAGGACGTATGTACCCTTACTCTTTTTCACAGCTATAATAAACCATCAAAGTCAAGATGCAAAGGCGGAGACGCATCAATCCAAACGATGATGCCACATTTTATATTGATACTGGAGGGGACAAAGCAGGACTTGACGTCCAATACATCAATGCCATCAAAGGTGAGTTGATCCGGAGTAAAGCGTTTGTTAACAGTAACTGTGCGGAGTCACTGTGGCACAGACTGGACCCCTGATTAACTGCTGTTAAACACACTTACACAATTACACAATTAAAATTAATGCTTTTATATATTTCTATTAGATGTGACTCCTTGGCGTTTCTGTTATTATCACTGCTGCTTTAGTTGTTCTGACTGCTAAAATCATCTGTTATTCCTAATTTTGAAGCAGACATTCCGTGGGTTCGGGGGACTGATGAGTTTGCATCCCTGCTTCTGACTGTTTAACCATGTTTTAACTTAAAGGATAAACATAAAATATGTGACTTTAGTGTGCTATTTTGCTCACTTATTTGTTATTTGTGTTCCTTGTAGGTCGCGGCATCTTCACCTCTATACCATTTCAAATGAGGAGATGCAAGGTGGTCAACATTTTATTTTGTGAACTCAATATCTTTTCTTAAGGAAATGGTCTAACCATCACACCACATACGTAAATGCTACATATTGTTCAATGCATTAGTTTTGATTATGATTATTTCGAGTCATGATTATTTCAGTATAAATATTATAAATATAATAATTTGTTTTACTTCTGATATAGTGAAACATAACTACAGGGTGTTTATTGAAATGTATATCTGAATAACTTTAATTTCATGTTACTACAAGCTATGAATGGTTTAGAATCTTTAGGTACATGGGAAAGCACCATCCAATAATAATAATAATAATGTTTTTTTTTTTTGCATCTTGCAGGGTCTTGATGAAGTGATGCCTCTGGAAACCTGTGGGGCCACACAGGCCACATCTCCAAATGAGAACATTGGAGAGGTATTTTTACATTTAACATAGATTTAATATCTCAAATTGATGTTTTGTGGCTTACAAAATGATCCAGTAAGGTTTTAAACTGTCGTCAGGTGGTGTTGATAGTGGCATTCATCTGAGTTTAACTCGTACTTGCACTGCCTGCATGTGATCTGCATATGTTAGTTTTACATGTATGTTCAGTTGTTCAGTAACATGTGGTGAAAAGCGACCCACTAAGTAATGATAAATGTCATCTATGACAAGATATAATGTAAACTAAATGTAATCTCTCAAATTGATGTTTTGTGGCTTACAAAAGGATCCAGTAAGGTTTTAAACTAAGTTTTCCTTTCATTCTTTCTGTCATCAGTAGGACCATTCTTGTATTCAATTCCAAATATTCTCTGCTAGTACATTTTTGACTTTGTTTATTGATCCTTCTCGTTGTGTTTTATCTGCTACAGATGGTGAAGAACAGCGACTGCACTGAGAGCTACACGAAGACGACAGGTCCAGTGCTTTCTCCCTTCAGCAGAGCTGAAAAGGTACATTACATTTAATTACTACTTGATTTGATCTATTTACATACCGACATGTTTCTTTGGGCTGTGTGTGTGTATGCAGTAGTCTGTATATCATATGGTTTATAGAGACAATGGTATGTGAGGACATTGTCTTCAAATGCTTTTCAAAGTGTAAGTCAGTATCTTGAGTGTATGTGTATCAATCTGAGAACAACAGGGACATGGTTTAGGAGGTCCTGGCTGTTTAAGGGTCCATGTCGTCAGGTGACGTTGATAGTGGCATTCATCTGAGTTTAACTCCTACTTGCACTGCCTGCATGTGACCTGTATGTTAGTTTTACATGTATGTTAAGTTGTTCAGTAACATGTGGTGAAAAGCGACCCACTAAGTAATGATAAATGTCATCTATGACAAGATATAATCTAAACTAAATGTAGTATATCCTGAATTCCTTAGTAAAAAGTAGGTTTAAGGATTATACTTTTCATAACCTAAGACCTGTAATCATTTGGGCTGTCGAGTGAAAGCAGAACTGCATTGGATTTCAGAAACACAACCATACATGCTTTCATTTCTCAATAGTCACTTTACTTATTGGATTGCTGTCCTAAAGTTAAGGCTAGGAGGCAGGCAGGAAGAGGATGGCATGTATGTGCTAATCGTATCCAATTTTCAGATAAAAAGCAGATTACAGTTATTTCCAACTAAAATATGACTGCCTAGTACATTTCACATTTTGATTCTAGTGATTTTTTTTTAACTTGTATATCTTTCAGAAAAGGATCATGAAAATGCCAGAAGAACAATAAAAAAAACTGTGGGCCAAGGATGAGGTTGCCGCAGTAATGCGGCATTTCAAGTGTCATATTGCCAAAGGAAATCTGGCAACCAAATCCGAGTGCCAGCAATGCAAGCTGGTTGAAGGCAAAGTGCTTGATGGACGAACAGTACAAAATGTTAGAGACTTTGTTCGCAATCGCGGAATTGCTCGAAAGAGACAGTCAGTTTTGTTTTGTTTTGTATTATGTTGTGGTTATCCTGATGACTTAACGTTTTATACTGCACCTATGTTCAACAGACGGGTTGAGATTATGCTGTTAACCCTCTATGGTATTCACCATGATGCCATTTGGGAAAAAAATGTTTGGAGTGTTTTTTTGTCATAGAATAGACCAAATAAACATAATCTAAAGAATTTTTCAAGAAATAATTATTTGGGGGTACTTTTTGGGGTGCGTTGCCTTGAGGCAACACTGTACCGTAATGGTAAGTAATGGTAAAAGAGAGTTATAGTTTCAAATTTGAACAACATTTATTTAAAAACACATGGGAAATACTAAATAACCTCAACAGGTGAAATTGCATGCCAATTAAAATATGAAAATTGTTATTTTTAATAATTCAACAAGATTACATGTCTGAATGTTGCCTGCAGGCAACATTGTACCATTGTGAAACAACCTTTAGGAATAAATACGCGAAGAGTCTGGGCATCTTTCATCAAACTTTATTTTGCCATTTAACACAATAAGCTCACTGCTTGTGGAAGTTCATGAAGCAGTTCTTGTCTGCAGTGAAGCACAGGTACGTGACACACTTTGGACACTGCACTTTCACTATACCCTTACAGCCAGGGTATTTGCACCGGCCCTTTTTCTCCACCCACACAGGCCAATGGTTAGTGTGGTCTTGATGGCACTGATGAGGCAGAACCTCTGCGCTTCTTCTCAGCCAGGTCTCTGTCAACATTATGAGATGGTCTCCCCCTCTTCTTCAAAACTTTCCTCTCGTTGCAAAGGCAACTTGCAACTTCAGCTTTGAATTTAAGCAGGCTGTACACTTCTTTCTTGGGGATGCCGCACTCCTTGCAGTCCCTGGGGTACAAGAGCCACGCATTCACTGGAGTGAAATCCATCATGTGGAACACGATCTTGTGATGCCACTTCCTTGACCTGATCTTTGTTCTGTAGAGAGCAATCAGCGAGTCCAGAAGATCCACTCCTCCCATACTCTTATTGTATGCATGCACGACACTCGGGCAGGTAACCTGCACTGTTTCTTTCTTTTTCTTATCCTATCTTTGCACAGAGATCGTTGGGTTGGCTGAGGCAAAGGTTGAGAGGAGATGGACAGCACGATTGTCATGCCATTTCACTGCCCTGAGTTGGACTCCGTCATAGCTTGTGGCTTTCTCTTCAAAGGTTCCCCTGCCTTTCTTCTTCATTACTTTATCATCGGAGAAGCTGCACCCTGCCAGACGATTGTGCCTTACTGTTCCAACACAGTGGATTTTTCTCTTTTGGAGAATGGTCTGGAGATCCACACTGGTAAACCAGTTATCAAAGAACAGCTTGTGGGATTGGTTGCCTGGGATGATGCTCGCAAGTCGCAGAACAATGTTTCCACGAGCCCCAATATCTGGCATGCCATCCATTGAAAAGATTAGGCTTGTGTGCACTTGGAAGTTGTAGGCGATCCCGTTGCTGTCTGACAATACATATATTTTGTCTGTCGATCTGTATGTCTCTGTGTCTGTGTAGCTGTTTGTCTGTCTGTAAGCTGTCTCTCTGTCTGTCGATCTGTATGTCTCTCTGTCTGTGTAGCTGTTTGTCTGTCTGTAAGCTCTGTCTCTGTCTGTCGATCTGTATGTCTCTCTGTCTGTGTAGCTGTTTGTCTGTGTAGCTGTTTGTCTGTCTGTAAGCTGTCTCTCTGTCTGTCAATCTGTATGTCTCTCTGTCTGTGTAGCTGTCTGTAAGCTCTGTCTGTCGATCTGTATGTCTCTCTGTCTGTGTAGCTGTTTGTCTGTCTGTAAGCTGTCTTTCTGTCTGTCGATCTGTATGTGTAGCTGTTTGTCTGTCTGTAAGCTGTCTCTCTGTCTGTCGATCTGTATGTCTCTTTGTCTGTGTAGCTGTTTGTCTGTCTGTAAGCTGTCTCTCTGTCTGTCGATCTGTATGTCTCTCTGTCTGTGTAGCTGTCTGTAAGCTCTGTCTCTGTCTGTCGATCTGTATGTCTCTCTGTCTGTGTAGCTGTTTGTCTGTCTGTAAGCTGTCTCTCTGTCTGTCAATCTGTATGTCTCTCTGTCTGTGTAGCTGTCTGTAGGCTCTGTCTCTGTCTGTCAATCTGTATGTCTCTGTCTGTGTAGCTGTAACCGTTCTAAAGGGTGTATCAGCTATCTAAAGTGAGCTGATTTTTTAGAGTACTTTGACCCAACTCTAGCTGTAGGACCTCAGGAAAGGGTAGCCCATCTAAACCACCACCACCGGGCCGGTTTAGGGGAAAAGTCTGGCTATTACATAAAAACCTGTGTGTGTGTGTGTGTGTGTGTGTGTGTGTGTGTGTGTGTGTGTGTGTGTGTGTGTGTGTGTGTGTGCGTGCGCGCGTGCCAGCCAGCCAGCCAGCCGTACCCTTTTTTCATTCCTTGTACATCAACCGTAATCACAGTAATAAACCTCTTAACCTTCATCTGCCTCCTGGTGTGAGTCCTGCGTTGGTCTCCTCTTAGGAATAAACCATAACCGCCAATTTAACATAAGGCAGACGAACCGTTGATAATTAACATTTGGCTCACTGGCACAATAACAGTAATGTCAAGCATTGTCCTTGAAAATAAATAAAACAATGGATAAATATATAACATTAAACACTTTTAGCACAGAAACCCAGGCACAGCCCATCTCAACAGACATAAACATTAAACTTCACTCATGTGTCATAAAAGGACAAATGTTACAGTATGTACAGCATTGGTCATGAACTTTAGGTAGCAACAAAAAAATGAAATCTCTATAAATGCAGGCCGAATGAGTTTCCTTCGTGACTGGGTTCAGCCTTTTGTTATGTGTCTAAGCAATATTTTATTGCCATACTTGACGTGCATTGTCAATGTAAGGGAACATATTCTGCTCCTTTTAAGATTCATATTAGTACTTTGTGCCTCTACTATGATATGTTTGCACGCTTTAATGTTCAAAAAGCTCTTTATTTTTGTGTGGGAGGGTAACTTGTTCTCCAATGTTGGGCAAATTTCATTATAGAAAAGGTTGGGAGCACGTCCGAGTATAGCTCATCGAATGGTGAAGAGCAAGTAGTTTGGGATTCAGATCAGGATTAGTCCCCTGCTCCTCCCATAGTACGTTTTGGTACATCCCACTGGTAAGAGGCCCAGGGGTGGACCCAGAATATGCTGGAGAGATTATATATCGCATTTGAACGCCTTGGGGTTCTCTTGGCAAGAGCTAGAAAACAATGGGGGGGAGAAATGTCTGGAAAACCTTGTTTAGCCTGCAGCCTGACCTGGTATAGCAGATCAAAAAATGGATACAGTAGATGAATAGATAAAAGAGAAAAAGGTATATGTAATATATATTATATTTTATTAATTATTCTGGGTACTGCTACCAACACACCTTGGGGCAGTGATGTGTTTACTGCATAGCTAACAGCCCTGTAATTTTCTGACCTTGTTAGTTAATCTCAACCCTTATTCCCATCTCCCATAGCATTTTTATATTTAATAATAGTTATTTGCCGCCATATCCACCCCTCACATACAGAGATAATTTGTTGCAGGTTAATAATTAATGTATGTTTGTTTACTGTCATCTACCACAGCCAAGGATTTAAACGATGGGGGCGCACAGCCGAGCGTGACAACATGTCGAGAAAGAATAACTTTTCTTCCTGACAGGATGTGTCTCTGTGTCCCTGCATCTTAACACGGACGACAACATAGCCGGTGGCTGGGATTTCTAGTGATACTAGCACATCACATTCTGCTCAAATAATCATAGACGCTGACACACTCCAAACTTTTTTATTCCAACTAAGCCTGTAGTTTTTCTACACTCTCTGCATTCATTGCCTCTAGTCTGCTTTGGAACAATTTGAACTTTGCCACTCTCTCGTCGTGATGGATTTTTTCTTCCCCCTCTACAATCAATTTCCACTTTCTGGGGCTGTTATTTTGTTCCTTTGAGGGTTGCCTCTCAAGGTCTGCGTGACCCTGTTGTTCTCGACCTACAACATCTCACTGTCTATTATTGGTGGTGCTTGCTACACATTAAAAGCTCCATTCACCTCGGGAGTAGATCTCCTACTCTTGTATTTTTTTTGGGATTCAGCAAACATCGTCTCTTGTCTTAGTTCAGAGTGTTTGACTGTCTGTGCTGAGCTGCACAGCGCAAAGACTGCGAGCAACTCCGACACTTACAATCAGAAGCTGATCACTCCTGTGGATGTCTAACATTATCATTATCATTGGAAACATCAATGGAGGTATCATCCAATCTTAAGCTTTCTTTGTACATTAAGCTGTGCTATGCGCTCTAAAGCTCTTATCACTCCCATTCTTAAACCTCAAATCTCCCCTTATTCTGCACAGTTCATGATATACCATTCTTCTCTTTTGCAAAGCATTAAACTTTTCCTTAAATTGTAATTGGAGACTTCCCCATGTATTGATATCTTGAACTAGCACCTAGTACGCTCAATAACTTACATGTTGTAAATAGTGTACCAAACAAAACATGGTATACCTATAGTACAGTCTCCTCAATGCTCCCCTCCAAAGAGTGTTCATGCCAATGCCAAGGCAGAGTCACTGCTCCAGGCGAAGAGGACATTTTGAGCATGTCGGTTCAAAAGATCCTCTTGTACTGTAAGAAGTTTGAACTGTAATGCACTTGAACACTGAACTTGTCATAATTAGTAAATGACTTATGGCCAAAAATGTATACGAGGTCACGGTAATCTTGGCTTCTGAACATCAGAATATAATCAGTAAAACTTTGAGGTGTCAAATCCGAAGAATTCCCTGAAATATTGCCGTCATAGGTAAGGGATGGATGTGAGGTCACGGTGATCTTGACCTTTGATTCCAAATCTAATCAGCTCATCCTTGAGTCCAAGTGGACGCTTGTGCCAAATTTGAAGAAATTCCCATTAGGTGTCCTGAGATTATATCAACATCACGAGAGGGAATATGGGATAAGATACGGACAACCAGACAATAAAATGCCTCTGCGCCAGTAACAGCTGCTGCCAGAGGCATTATGAAACTACATAAACATAATACAGAACCTTTGGAAAAGAGCCAGGCTTTCTGTTTACACTGTTTGCAGTCTCTAAACTAAGCCAACCAGCTTATATATTATAATAGACAAACACAACATGGTATTTATCTTTATCTAACTGTCTGTAAAGAAGAAAATTAAAGTTAAACCAAAGAAAATAAAGTATACCAGTTTACATAACACATGATACAGTGATTCAGGAAGATCTAATCAAAGAAAGGCATTTTGCAAAAAGGGGGCTGAGGTTTGTTCCCTACGTTACACTATTTTGCTTTAAATGATTTACAGATTTACACATCAACTTGAATCAGTCTAAATGTGGATGTTGTTCTTATCAAAGTGACATCTTAACTGCAGTCAACATGGATAGAAACCTCTCCAACAGAAAACTGGAGCAGAGCTGACAGTGTGATCCAAAAATGAAAAAGTTTTAAGACCACTAATAAAATAGGTCTGGATGAAAGACTATCCCCTGTTTCTCTCTGACTGTCTCTTCCCCCCCTCACCCAAACTGTGTCTCTGTGCTGCTGCTCTCACAAGATTCCCTCTTAAAACAGCCAGCAAACCTCAAACTTCACTAAGCTTGTTTTTGTTTGCTTATTAATGCAGGCAAAAATGGAAATAAGCAAAGGATGTATAATGAATATTGAGTAGTTTTAAGCGTTGAGCAATATGTGCTTATTCTTGAATATAAGTGCATACATTAGCATGTAAATGATGAGCCCTTCTGCTTTATCCACTGATGTGTCAGTGATCTGGTTCATTACCGCATGGTCAGTGTCTTCATTATCACAACATACATGTAGACGTGATTTCCCTTTAAATTAAAAGGCATCCTTCAGTTTGGATGGACCATTGCTCACGCCATGATCTGAAGGGTATTTCTAAAATTATGCTAAGCGCTGTTTGGAAACTACTAGATACTACTGTAGCTACAAACAGTGCTGGAATAAATATGAATCTATATTTAAAAAAACACGTAAAAAAAAGATTCTCTGCACTGATTAGAAACTTTATTTTGCTGCTGGCTGCTGAATAGATTGACCTTGTTTTTTTTAACTATTATATTATTCATCTATTATTTGTACACTATTTAAAAAGTAATATAGGTTTTTCTGCATGTAAATGGTGTGCAAAGGCTAAGAACCCAAAGTTAAAGGGTTAAAAGAGGCAGGCAGTTTTAGGAAAATAAAGACCTTTTTGAACATTAAAGTATGGAAACGTGTCTCAGTGGAGGCACAACATCCAAATATGAACATGAAAATGAGCATAAAAAAGGGAAATTTAGGGTTTGAATATTGCATGAAGCTGCATCTAGTACTCCATTTGTTTCATTTAGAAAAAATCGGCAGGGCAAACAAATAATGAACACATTTTTTTATAGCTTAATTGTTTTGTCAGTGCTGCATTTGCAATGCTTTGAATGCTGATTTGTGGCAGCGTGCCTTTGTGCTGCGCTCGTTTGTTCTGCTTTAAATCCATCTTGAATCAATGATTTTAAAGTGTTCTTGCTTTTTTTTCTCCTGACAGGATGAATCTTGGGACTCGTTAACTATTATCTAGCATCTGACCTTGAAATAAGTTTGACAGATGGCCACAGATTCACATTGACACTGTCCATGGAGGAACAGTAATTATTATTGACCGGCTACACCAACGTGTAAATCTGGAAATAAACTTTCATGAGGGCTTGCCTTTCCTAACAGCAGCTCAATATGTTTGAGACTCAAACTCATCATACTCCTAACCATTAAACACCCAATACCCCTGGATCTACAGTATGACACAAAAAAGCCGTAATTAATTTATAGCCCTGCTTTTCACTGCATGTGCTGATCGGCTGGCCCCAGGATGATCCACGTAAATGACTACAGGATTTTCAGTGTATTGACTGTGGTGTAATGACAGTGCTTAGAGCAGATGAGGGGCCGGCTGTGCTGTGAATGGAGGGAGGAGAGGTCGGACACACTGACATTCGGCACAGGCCGGGAATCCAGCAGCTTCAATTTGACAGGCCTGATTTGATTTGGTGTGTGCGAGGCACAGGTCTCCACAAAACCACTCTGGGATGCAATTCACAGCATCTGAAAAGCCTTTGTTGAATCTCCTCAGCTTTACACGACATCCTTGGGAATTTAAGTCCTTTAAAACTTTGTCTGTATCATCAATTGTACCCTAAAACTTGAGGAGTAAAATATGTCTGAAATGTGTCTTAAAAGGCCTGGTTTTTCTTTGTTCTTTCTTTACAAAAAAGTTATAGAGGTAGATATTTCTGAGCTTCAGACACAACACTTCTGCTGGTTTTATTTCCAGGTGAAATACACCCTTAACGAACTACGCTGCCAATCATAAATGTTGTGATGCTGTCCTGCTGAAAGCCTCAGAGAAGCTTGTGGATAGTAGATCGAAGAGAGTAGAGACCAACGTGTGAGGAACAGCATGTTTTCTGTGAGAGGGGCCTGTGGGGTGTTCTTCTCTGCCTAGCTCTCACTTGATTGTGAGCCAACACCAGTACTTTAGCCAAAAAGCTCCTTCAGTCCCGTATCTGAATGGTATTTGCAGCAGTGTTGTTGCACAGGTGCCTCTCCAATCTGTTTGCGTGTAAGCGATAAGATATCACAACTTCCCGTGCATTTAGATTGATTTCCTGGCTCCCATACGAGCATAAATTAAGAGGTTTTTATTTGGTGTATAATAAGTCAAATCAATCAACTTTTCACTTCTGATAATTCCAGCATATGTCTGCATGCAATACATGTCCTCTTTGCCACTCTTTTCTATTTGTCCAAGGAAATCCCTTTCAAGATTACTATCTCATTTAAACACACCTTTTCATTGCCAGCCAACAGTGAAGCCCCAGTGAGTATCACAGAGAGCTACATTTGCTCTGTGGGAAAATGACATAAATATACCTCCCTGATTCATGCCTCATACCTATTTTAACATTATTTGTACTCCATGCCTTATTGCTTTATCGTTTCAAGTCTTTCTCTTACAAAATGATGTTCCCACACAACTAAACTGCATTCTCGATAACATGTCCAGGGAAATGTATTTTCTCTAGTATTACAGTTGCTTTTTCAAACACGTAGTTAGTATATAATTCAAATAAATTTAAATGCAACATAATTAATTGGTTAGGGTTATGTTTAAACAACTCAATTACTTGGTAAGGCTTTTTGATAGATCATTGTTTGGCTTAAATTAAGTATGTACTGTGTGTTATAAAATAATCATCTTTAGCACATATTCATATTTCCTTCAATTTCAATATAAAATGGCACTAAGCAACAAGCCAACAACCTGTTGATTCTATTGAGGCACAGCCATCATTTCATTGCGGGTGTTACAACCAATATAATAGAAAATAATATAATTTAATATCAAAGGTGTCCTGTTATGCTATTTGTAGGCATATATTATGGGTCTCAGATATATACAAATATATAAAAACTTGTCTATGATGTGTTTTTGCTCAAAATACCAAACAGACCATGCATTTTAGACATCCCTCATATCCCTCATGTTTCAGTCCTGTTAGAGTACTGCAGGTTCGGGGTCCTTAGCTTGAAAAAGCTAATGCCTGCTCAGAATTACCCAGCAGATTCAGCTTAATGCTCTCGTGATTAAAT
>NC_136909.1:67092066-67436541 GCF_949606895.1 Notothenia rossii | reverse complement strand
AGGTCCTCCTGCATGCTCAAATAATGGCCACTTAAAGTGGAAGCAACTAGTCATGGCTACACATTTGTGCCTGAGTAGCTCCTGTGGGTTTTCATTCAGATGTGTGAAATTATACAACATAACAACACCAGAGGGAAAAGGGGAGGAAGTATTTTCTGACTTTGATCTGTGGCATGTCGTTATGAGAAAATTAGCCGTTTGATTCTTATCCTCTACGGATATACTGCAGTATAATAATGGGATGTATACAAGCAGCAACTGTTGTCTGTAGTAACCTTTCCAGGAAAACAGAGCACGCAGGAGTTGATGTTGCCTTTAATTGTTTCTTGATATATAACGTTTGCTTCATTGGCCTTACTGTTTCCTGAGAAACGTAAACGAGAGTATGAAGAGACATGGAAATGCATTAACTCCTCCCGAATTTTTATTTAGGGTTTTAAAAAAAAAGTGAAGCCCCAAAAGTCAAACTCAAATTCGAACTGTCTTTTTGTGTCATAAAAAATGACCATGCTGGCTAATTGATAAGTGATCTGGGGCAACCAAAAACACCACATTAAAGTCTAATTCATCGGTTTTGAATTCTCAAGTTGTGGTCTTTTGGCCAATGCCCTCTTTTTTTTTTGGAACCACAAGTGACACAAAAGTGTGGAGCCAAGTACAACCTAATGTTGACCAAAACCTTTTCAGGCAACCAAATGTTGCAATTACTTTGCCTGAAAACACAGTGTGAAGGGATTTAAGTTCTATAACTGCTGAATCACCTGGACGACACACCCTGAAGTTCACGCTGCTTTATCATCTATTTTTCTCCTGTGTGACCTTAATTTACATAATGGACATCATGCTTTATTGAACAAGACTTGAAACAAGCGATTGAGACCATACACTTTTTCAGAAAATATTAACTGAGGTAATTAACAAAGGGAAATGTAGGCTCATGTTGTCATAGACTCCTATATAATCAGACAATATTTCAATGAATTTCCGCATTTGATTCACTTATTAGAACCGAAAATTGCGCGTTGATATCAACATTAGAAGAAGACGAATTGATCTGAAGCTCTACTGGTTTCCGATTATTTATCCAACATGTTTATGTTGCCTAAAAAAACGCTCATATGGCTTTTT
The DNA here is from genome assembly GCF_949606895.1 of Notothenia rossii. Lineage (NCBI taxonomy): Eukaryota > Metazoa > Chordata > Actinopteri > Perciformes > Nototheniidae > Notothenia > Notothenia rossii. The sequence goes on along the minus strand of NC_136909.1, from coordinate 67,435,413 downwards.
TCGAGTGACAAGGACAAATTAACTGTTTTGTTTTCTAGGTATGAGGTCTTTGTGGAACCTTTAACAGTAGAAATGTTACCATAGCAACATTGTCAAGACAGCTATTAACTGAGCTCTTGTGTCTGTGAACTTACATCCCTTGAAACCTTAAAATGTCTCAAAGAGCAGGGCCATGTGTTCAAGGCAAAGCGTGTTCTCAAATTCTGATCAAGTCTTTAGTTTGGCTCAAAGCAGGGAGTGATGAGTGAGAATTATGTTAAAGGGGTGTAAACATTTAAAAGCCAAGTCCAAGGCAGTTCACCCTTCTACTAATCCATTCAACAGCTTGCAGGACCTTTTATAGGGCAATTGTGTATGAATTCAAAGCAATCCCACTGCTTTGAAGAACGTGTAGGTTTTCTAGATATCCCCAGCATCATCCATTTGATACCCCCTCAACTTTTGTTCGCCCTTAAATCTTTATTATTCTTACTCTCCAAACAGTGCATTATCCACTCCTCTTTGAAGTTGCCTTGCTGCTTGGTGGTTTAGATCGAATCTTTATGAAATACACACAGAGAAGTCTTCTTCTCTCACCACTAAAGACTCGGTCCAGAGAAAAAGACTGAGGAGGTTTTTGATATGCTGTCATGCCTCGAGACAGCCAGTATACATAAATATTGAAATATAAAAAAGCATACAGTGAAGATAAGGATGAATGTTACAACAGCTATAAAACTAACCGTGTGAGCATGGCTTTAAACACAAACACTCCAACATAAATCTCCTCATATTTCAGCTAGTTCGTCTGTTTCATGAAATGCCAAATTCTTTCTTCAGCCATTGTTTATCAATATTTTATGGCTCATTTTTGTGCTCTCTGGGCTTTTCTTATGCTGAAAGAACCTCAATCAATTGTGTTTGTCGGCCTGACACGGCAGCAAATCCTCCCCCGGGCAACACAAAACCACCTGACAGCTCGCATTACAGCGAAGATTGTGCCAGCCACTCCTTGGACATGGAGTTTGAGGGAATAAGGAGTTGATTATCACTTGTGAAAACGCTTTTCTTTCGGCCTTCTTATCAGTGTGGAGGATGACCTTCAGAGCTGTATGGCGCGAGGGGGGAGCCATCAGAATAAATTATAGGCTGTTGCTGCCCTTGTCAAAGAAGTCCTGCTGGTGGTTGTGACAGAGGTGTGTGATTCGGTCTTGATCTATCTCACACACTCGCACTGCTTCTTATGGAAATCACTGAAGACTACAATTATAACTGTAAGCAGGGTAGGCACGTACTAGATGTAAATCAGACAGAATCAAAAAATTATAGGTATAGATTAACTCGTAAAATGAATGAATATATTACTCAGAAAAAAAGACAGTTAAATCTATCATATGATTTATCAACCTTTTCTCAAAGGCGGGGGGGGGGGGGGGGGGGGGGGGGGGGAAATATGTGATTACCCCGCCTATGACACCCGGGGTCAGTGTATCATCGTGCGAGTAGAGTGGGGCAAGGAACGCATACAGCCCATCTTCTAACCTTCAGCCTTTTTAATTCACCAACAGCTCACTCTGTGTCTGTCACATCCACATCTCACAGCCATATTGATTGTCCGTGACATATTTTTCTCTGTCGGCTCCTCTCACACTGCCCCTGATCCCGGGAGTAGATGGCCACGTTTTAAAGAGCAATAACTAAGATTTGAACTGGCCCCAGAGAACTAAATGACCACCATCCATCTGCAGTGGAGCCGACAGTGTTGTTGATCAATATCAATGAGTCGAGGATCACTTGGGAAGGCGCTGACATTTCTCACTTTCCAAATGTTATACTATTTTGGAACCTAATCCCATTTTTCAGCTGTTCTACGAGGAGCTGACAATACAACACACTACCAAGTACTGAAAGAAGCCACAAATTAAAGCAGTTTTCAACAGTGACATTAGGATTAATGTTGTCATTATATATTTGTGTTGGATCTCTATAAGGGAAATAAATATCCAAGTATGGCTAACATGAGAACAGTAGAGTCTGTTACAAAAAAGAGCTGATACACTGTATATTACTAGCATCAGACATGTTTATTTTGGACAACAAGATAAAGCTAGGACAGTTGAAGGTGGGAAGTGATGAAAATAAAAACATTGTTAGTGTCTCCAGGAAATACTTTTATAAGCTACCCAGTATGTCATCAAAGTTCTTCAAACAAGGTACATACACTTTTATACAATGTGTTTTCCATGGAGAAAATCCATGAGGCAATTACATTTCCCACCACGACATGATTGGCAAAACAAAATTAGTCCCATACAATTTTTCTAATAGGCAGGAAAGCAGTGTCTTTTAATGTAATTGGAATCAGAAAATACAGATTTAGAAGGAAAAAAATGTGAGTCTTAGTCAAACTAAGTCTACAGGCAAATGTGTTCATACTATGCAAATGGCCACAAGTGAAGGTTCAGTGAAAAGTTTGCATTTTTAAAAAGGGGTGAGAGGCAAACAATTGTTAAAACTAGGACGAGGTCACACACTTTATGGCAGTAACTTTCTTCTCAAAGTCATAAATAGTGTTGCACTTGGTTTAACACATAAAAACTGATATGAGTGATGAATGGAAAAAGGAAGCTCAGGAGAGAAGTTCAAACCCTGCTTAATGTCCCCACACTGCACACCTGACCAACCGCAGCGTGAAGGGAGCATGATTGACACATTGATATTTGTTGGTAAGTCATTCGCAGGATAACTCCCATTTCTGACACCCGAAAGGTAAAGGGTAAAGAAAAAGTATGAAAAAGCTTGTAAAATGTAAAAGTACAGCATTGTAGGTTGTTAACAATCTACAGTACACAACATTTTGAGCAGGTATTAGGGATTGAGTGAAGAAGGGAACACGATTGACATCATCGTTTAATGCAGTATATCCCAGAATTGAAGACAAAGTAGCAAACTAAATATACCTCCCCCTGATGTGGGCCAGCCAACTGACGACTGAATGCCTCATAAATGCCAGACTCTGGTAGTCTGCCCCCCTGCCTATATTTCCTGAGAGGGCGTGTCTAGATTCCATGTGAACACGCTTCCTTCACAAATAAAAATAAACCAGTTAAGGTATACTGGGTAAACTTTGGTCTTTGTTAGGCCTTGGTTCACACAGTATGTTTCCTGGCCATACAGTAGTTGGATCTCCAATAGATAATGTTGAATTACTAGAGAACAGACAACAGAAGGCAAATCTACAAATGACCGAGATTAGAAGAAAACATTAACAATACTGAATCTTTGCAAAGCTTCCTGACTTATCATTGACGTTTGAAACAACACATCTCATTAGCCCTCAGGAATGCATCTCCTCTCACTACATAAAATCCTGCTGATAAGCTCAACTGACGGGCAGTCAGATATCTACTGCATCATGGGGGATGCAGGATTAGCACATTGGACAGTGATCATGAACACAAGCTGAACCTAGAGCAGGAGGCAGCCAAACTAAACTGTATTCTTTTACACTTTAAAGTGAACTTTGTTTGACATCAGTGAAGTTCAGAAAGTTAAAGCCCTTATACAGAGATATGAGATAGGATTGAACTTCTGCATGTGAAGCACACCTTTATGACCCGTGGTGCACATGAAAGACCTCTTTTTGATGTTACTATTTGATCCCTGCATTATTTATAAAGGAAACTTGCAAGGGGAAGGCTAGGCCAAAAAAGTCACACCCTCTATTCAGCAAAAAATAAAAATAACACAACCGTTCCTCTTTTCCAGAAAGACTCGCATCTGAAACAGGAGAAAGGAAAATCACAGGGCTAACGTTGGACTTTATTGCCCCCATGTCCTCTATGGAGGAAAGTGAAGGTAAGTACTTTCACTGGTACATACTCTGTGTATTGCACTGGTAAGCATTACCATATGGATTGGATACACCTTATTATGTATATGGTTTTAATGTTATGGTTAAAATATTTGTCGGCATCCTGGTGTTTAAGGAATTAGATGTGCATTCCTCAGTTAAAAATGTTTTTATATTAAGGGACTCCTTTGTAACTACCAAGTTAAAATAAAGTGTGTCACTTTAATTGGGGGTGGACAGAAAGAGTGCCTAATGATTAGGTAACAAGTTATTGAGTCGATCCTAGTTTGTTCTGTGTATTTGCTGTCAATGTAGATTAGCAGGTTTTTATGAACTGATCTAATGATTGATTAATAGATAAGCTCCCAGTCTGTTTTCTAGTTAATCAGTATTATTTATATTGAACTTAATAGCTCTTCATAAATTATCATGTGGATTTCAGCCTCAACTGTTCCTTAGCAACGCCTCACAAATGTGTATACCTTATTTTAAAGTGGTGTCCCAGTACCAATATTTTACTGTAGGTCATCCGAGTAATAAACAAATATCAGCACCAGTAAAGAAAAGTTACATAATGTTGTATTAGAGACAATACAAGAAACTAATCTAAAGCTCTGAACTGCAGAACCAATAAGATAGATGGGAAAGGGAAGAAAAGGCACTTTTTGGTGTTTAATAAATGCTATTTGGATTCGATACATACTCTGGCAACAAGTGGTGAGATGAAAACGCAACAAAAAAATAGACCATTTGTTCTAGAAAGAGAACAATCTCACTTGTATAACTACACCCAGAACATTAAACACCACTGCAGTGAGAGGTAGAGATGTCCCTGTGTGCCCTTTTGTTCTTGGAAGAATTGTGAGTCCTGGACTAGAATGACTGATTCATTGATTCCTGTCTCCTCCAAGTTAGTTTTGATTAATCTAGGTAATTGGGAACCGAGACGCCTTTCGACTGATAAAGAACAAGTCAGTGTTTCATCAACATTTTAATCACATTGTAAATTAGTAGAAAGGTGTTGTGACTCTCAGGCCACTGCATTGTCATCCAGCCGGCAGACGAGAGATCATTAAAATGTGATTTTAACTGCGTCAGTCTCTTTAATAACTTAGTGTTTCCTGAGAAGAGTGTTAAATAAGGTAGCAACACAGTGTAAAGTACCATGGGTGCTCAATTAAACTTGCCGTGATGTCCAATGTTCTTGACAGTTTCATCTTTGAACCATTACAGTATGTTAAAATGGCAAATAAAATGGCTAAAAGTAGATTTCAAACTTATCGTCTTTTTAATTAAGATATATTCTGTTGCCCTGCTCTTATTGGTTTTGTTTCTTAAATGTAGTTGTAGATATCCACAGCCCTCTGCAGATAAAGCAATGACCGACTTGGTGTTTGAAGCTGCTTCCTTTCATATAGCTGGTATTGACCCCCATTGTTGAATGGAGTCAAATCTTGTTATACTCTGCGAATACAACAGTTTCTGACCGGCCATGTAACTCCTGGGCCAGTGCCTGGCAAAGGGGTTTAATCTGGTGTGCGGGAAAGTCTATTGATCCTGTTTTTGTGTAGCAAGTTTGGCATTGAATTCCATAGCAGTTGTGTAAAAACGTCAAAGTAGGAGGACGCTTTCATATGTCTGATACATAGTAAAATGTGGTGAAGGAAGGGAAGGTGGTAGCAAGTGGGGAGAAAGACTAGTGTGTTTGTGAGGGGGGGGGGGGCAGTTTTGACACGGTTAGGGTAAGTGGTAAGGGTCTTGGGCAGGTCTTGTTTGGTGTCGTTTGTGGCTACTTTCTAGCTGTGATTGAGTCCCATTGTGGGCAAAACACACACACATACACACATAGACAATAACTACAGCGACTATTAAACATATTCCAAAAATGTTGTATATATCTGATATTATAGAGTAAGATGTAGCATGGGCTATGTTTTCCAGTGCTCGTTTGTTTATGTCTGTGGTTTTATACTACAGTTCACAAGTACTTTATTTAACATGTCAAGATCGATATACGCGCTTATATTTCAAAGTTTCTTTGAGCCTGTTATTCATCCCACAGCCTGCTGACAGCCATCCAACATTCCGACTGATTCCCCTCTAGCCTTTTCATGAATTATCTACAAAGTTGAGTTGCATGAGAATTAATTACTTAATTATTAACAATTTAAGATGAAGGGCCTCGATGCCTTTTTCCCATATTAAGGGAGACGCCTTTCCCAGGGTGCTAACTGTGACAGCACTGAAGAGCCACATCAACCAAAACACACATTTCACTCTCTATGCATGTACACTTTAAGCCTAAATGGAAGATTGTAAGATATGCTTTTTCTCTTACATAAATAGGGGGCGAGACGACGACAGTATGCATTGGCTTTGAAGCAATGAGCCACTGTTAATTGGATACAAATGTTATGATTGATAGTCTTAAAGGGGACGGATACAAGCTCTTTAGCTCGTTCTAACAGGCCTCCTGCTGCTTTATTGCAGCACATCAATAACCCGACAGTATCTCCAGCGCTGTCTGCACACTGTTGCTCTGTCCCCTTTCTTTCACTCATCAGATAGGGGGCCTCACAGCGCTCCCTCGGTGAACAAGTTACGTTCCTGTTTTTCGGCTCGTTTATGAACCGTTATCAATCTACCGTAAGCTGCCATCTTGCTGCGTACTTTTGATGAATGCACACAAAGAAGGCTTCGGAGAGCGAGGAGTACGGCTTTTTCATAAGTCTTATGCTCAATACAATATGTCAAAGCTTTGCAGGGTAGGAGACAATCATGAATGGTTGGTGGAATTATATTTGTCATTTGGAACATTTTTCATTTGAATCGCCAAGTGCCAATTGTTGATTTGAACGTGCCCCTGTGACCGAGAGAATCCATTTATTTTTCCGACCAATAAAAAACGAATAAGGCGTTTTTTACAAATGTTTGTTTTATGTTGTAGAAAACTTTACGAAATACAAAAGTGCAAAATGTGTTTTCATTAACGATAAATTAAGAGATGTTTATTTATGCGAAGAGGGGCAATAATGCAGATTTCAGTTGGTCGCTATAATACATTTTCAGAAGGTGTTTGTCAGACTTGCTCTTTTGAGTAATGAAGATGTCTAATCTTGGATATTAAAAGTTGCAAATTCTCTCCATACCATGAGTGAAAACTATCTGACCAAAACATGGGAAACACCAGAAAAAAACGAACAGTATGAAGTTAAGAGGAAAACATGCATCGATCTTGAGGCAGACTTGCATTGAAGGGTTCGACAAAAGTGAGACATAATGACATTTGCTCTTGTTTAACTTGCCAAATGTTTCCTTCAAATTAGTAGGATTTCCAAAGGTTAGGATACCAATTATTGCAGCAGTAATCTTAAACAAAGTGCCGCGAGGGACTAAACAAGAGAAAAAACACTGTGGACGCGCAAAAACTCAGTCCTTCCAAAAGTATGCGTTTGACCTTTTATTTCCAAAGCAAAAATGCGATATTCCATATCCATATGCATATATCCTTGTATGCGTGTGTGCGAGCTGTCAACAAAAATGGTCCTTCTCTAGCTCACTCCCCCATCTATTACTAAGTGCGCAGGTAAAAACAACCGGATATAAGCACAAACGTCACCACACAAATCCAATGACACGCCCACCACCTATAGTGACTCAAAAAACATGTATCGTAACAAACACAGAAATGGCTTCATATGTGGCTCCAACACCAATGTTTGCAGATACTTCGCAGCAACTCATTGCACTTCTGTAAGCACAGGGACTCTTATAACCTTAAACCTCCTTCAGAGCAAACAGTTCTTACAGTCTCTTGCCTGATAAATACTCTTGTTTTGTTTTTCCCCTCTTGCCAACCATGCATCCTAACACCAAAAATTAGAGTCTTAAGGAATATCACACTTGTTTATGTGGTAAATGCTTCTCAATGTGCATGTGGGCACCCTGCCGTGAACGCTCGTCGTTTGTGTTTGTGCGGGCGTGAAAAAGTGCCTTAAAAAAACTGATATCCAAGAAGATCTAAAGACAAATAGCTGCAAAGGTAGCGGCCCTGGCATAACAAGTGTAGATAAGCGATTATGTGTTGGTTTCAGTGGAGCAGGTGATTCCTCAGCCCCGGAGGCGGGGGGTGCTGCATTTCAGCAGCGTGGAGAGACATCATCAACATCAAAAAGTCAGCGTGCTAGAAGCTGCGGCTACGCCTTGCAAGATCAATGATAAGGGTTATGTCTACAGCTGTTCTCGCAGGAGGTTGTTTTGCTTGAAGTGTGAAAGATGAATCAATGCACTCATGGGGTGTGTTTATTATGTCCACTTTTGATGTTAAATAAGCTCACTTGCAAACATGAGACAAGTGCCTGGAGGACATTAATAGAGGTCGCTGATAAGGGAGATAAACAAAAGTTTAAAAATAGAACGGAAATTGAAAATGTTTCAGTGTTAATGAGACAGAAAATGTGTCCCTATTCCTGCAACACCTTACCATGTCCTGTTGATGAAGATACACACCTTTTGTGAGCGTGACCGTCCATGCTGCATCCTGCCACTGCGGCAAAACTTAAGGCTCAGATGAATAATTTGTCCATCTGGGAGAAATCTATTTAGCATAAGTGACTCATATATCTGGGCATGAAGCGCGACCGGGCTTAGAGTACCACCAACACAGGAATCGGCATTTACCACATTTTCTGGGTGACTTTACACCAAATATATTTACAGACAGTTTTTTTCCAAACTTCACGACTACATCAAATCGTCTGTGAAGATGCCACCCGCTGATATATGAATAACTGATCCAGCTCGGGATGGAAATAAGATGTATGGGGCTCAGTTGGTTTCCATATGGCAGCAATGCTGGATAATTACTCCATAATTACCTTGAATGTTTGCACTCTGGACCATTTGCCTCACCAGCTGTCATTGCAGAGGCATCTGCTGGATATCGCAGCGTACAATGGCTCACACCTTGGTCCCCCTTTGACCACCCAGAGCCACATGCTCATTAACTATCTCATAAAAAGTACAGGCAGCAGTGCGTCCACCTCCTCTGCGAGCTTATTTGTTCCTCCACCCACTGGTCCTTTCAATAAATGCCATATCTTCATGACTTAATAGGATCTTCAGCCGCATTGCATCGCTTCGAGATCATCCTTAATAAGGGCTGCATCTTCAGCCACTGCTGCAAATCAGACAAGGATGCCATAACTTAACTTTAATGAGTATACATGATATACATTTTCTTGCCTTGTCTCACAACGACACGTGTGTGATATTTGAAAAATAAACTAGATATATCTTCCACATATAAATGTCCCATCCCATACCAGAACATGCATTCAAAGTGCCTGTGAAAAATCCACTCAACTCGCTTTTTATTTGCTGAGAGGGTTTAAGGCAAGTAATTCAGGTATGAACGTGTTTTTTATAATACATATCTTTAAAGGTCATTTTCTCAAAATTGACTTTTTTCTTTCCATATTTCTATTAGTTTTTTTACGACAGTTTTCTTCCTTATTTATTTTTATTGTATTGAGTGATACAATCTATATAAGAGAAACTATAGGTTACTTATGTAACCCCAGTTCTCAGAGTAACATGAAGTGAGATGTCTCACTATGGGATGCGCCTCAACGCGTATGCAAACAGAAGCATCAATCTCATTACGCCAATCCTGATTGGCTGGTGATCTTGACGTCTACGTCAGGGAATCCACCCACCCTTTAAGTAGCTTGCGCTACGTCGCAGCGTCATTCAAAATAAGCACCTCTTCTCGCTTCGCCTTAGCAAGAAGGGCCGTCTGGTGAAACATCTAACTTCATGTTACTCTTAGAACTGGGGTTACGTAAGTAACCTATAGTTCTCATTCATAACACTCCGTTCGATGTCTCACTATGGGATATTGAAACTCCCGTATTGCTAGACATGCTTATCTCGAAAATCACCAAAACAACCAGAACTTAGAAGGTAGAACCCGGTTTCAACACGGGGCCCAGCACTGCGCGGGCCACACTTAGAGCAGAGACATCTAGCCTGTAAAAGCGGACAAAAGTGAGCGGTGAGGACCAGCTCGCTGCTGCACAAATGTATTGGATGGAAACACCCTTGAACAAAGCCCAGAATGTAGCCAGTCCACGAGTAGAATGAGCAGGCAGGCCCGTTGGTGCCTGCAAACCCTGACTCGTGTAAGCCAGAGCAATCGCTTCCACAATCCAGTGGGAGAGCCGTCGCCTGGTAACGGGCTTGCCCTTATGAGGGTTAGCCCAGGATACAAAGAGTTGGTCATTGCATCGAAACTCTTTTGACCTGTCCATATAGGTGCGTAAAGCACGGACTGGGCACAGCAAATTCGGCCGCTGTTCCTCAGAGGAACACAGTGGCGGAGGAAATGCCTCAATGTCAATGGGGGTACATGAGCCAACCACCTTAGGTACAAAGGCAGGGTTGGGCTTCAGCAACACTCTCGTTTGCCCCGGGGCAAACTGAGTGAATGAAGGATGTACAGAGAGCGCATTAATGTCACTGACTCGCTTGGCAGATGCCAGAGCCAGTAACAACACTGTCTTCAGTGACAGGTGTTTCATGTCAGCTTCTTCCAGGGGTTCAAACGGAGGTCGAGTGAGCCCATCTAAAACCACTGCCAAGTCCCATAAGGGCACCAGTGACCTGGAAACAGGGAGGAGCCTGCGAGCCCCTTTCATAAAACGGCAGACCAAGGGATGGTGGCTAGCCGTCTTTCCCTCAAAGCCCACATGGCATGCAGCAATAGCAGCCAGGTACACTTTGATCGTAGAGAAAGCTCTGTGTTTATCAATCAGGTCCTGTAGAAATGATAGAATCAACATTGAAAAGAGATGTGTCCTTTTTGACGGCACCACTCCTCAAACACCCCCCACTTACAGTCATAGAGGGACCTGGTGGAGGAAGCTCTTGCACTCTGAATAGTGTTTATCACCTTCTGAGGGAGTCCCACTGTATTCAGGTTATAACACTCACGGGCCAGGTCCATAGTGCCAAGCGCTCTGGGTGTGGGTGAAAAATCCCCCCCCCCGCCTGAGACAGTATGTCCCTGCGTAGCGGGAGCTGCCACGGCTGCCCGCACAGCAGCTGATATATCTCCGCCAGCCAGTACATTGCAGGCCAGTGAGGAGCTATTAGGATCAGTGTGTGGCGTTGTTCTCTCACTCTGGCCAGAGAGGACCGGAGGCCAAACGTGCGCGAGCGCGTCCACGCCTAACGGTGCGTTTAAATCGCGCATTGAAAAGAACAGCTGACATTGAGCATTTACTTTTGATGCGAACAGATCCACCGCGGCCCGGCCGTAACGCACCCACAGCTGACTCACAATTATTGGATGTAGAGTCCAGTCTGCATATAGTGGTGCACCTCTGGACAGCAGATCTGCCCTGAGGTTCATCACTCCTGGTACGTGCGTCGCTCTCAGAGAGAGGAGACGTCTGCAGCTCCATAAGATCAGTTTGCGTGCCAGCATGTGTAACTGGAGAGAACGCAAACCCCCTTGGCGGTTTATATACGATATTGTGGTCGTGTTGTCTGTCCTCACAAGGACATGATGTCCTCTGAAAAAAGGCAGAAAGCGTTTCAGGGTGAGGAAAACCGCTAAAAGCTCCAGATAATTTATGTGTGACCGTTGGAGGTCTCTGCTCCAGAGACCCCTCACAGGTCGACCTTCGTATATACCCCCCCAGCCCGTCAGACATGCGTCTGTGGTGACCACCTTCCGCGATAGGACAGCACCCATAGGCACGCCCCGTACTAGAAAAGTCGGATGCAGCCAGTGGGGCAGTGCCATTACGCATTTCATAGTGACCATCACTCTCCGTGCGACATGACGCATGGGGTCCAGTTTGAGGGCAGCTACCCAGCGCTGAAACAACCTCATGTGTAAGCGTCCCAGTCGTACCACCAGGATGGCTGACGCCATGAGCCCCAGTAACCGCAGACATGATCTGAAGAGAACATATTTGCGTGGCTGGAAATGAGCGAGGCAAGCCCTGAAGGCTTTCACTCTCTCTGCTGACAGACGGGCTGTAAAGGCTACCGAATTCAGGCGTAGGCCCAGGAAGAGTACAGTCTGGGCTGGGGACAACATGCTCTTTTCTGTGTTTATTACGAAACCCAGGTCGAGCAGGTGTTTTACAAGGACATTCGTCTGCGTAATAGCCTCTTGCTCCGACTGTGTGAGAAGGAGCCAATCGTCCAGATAAGTTGCCAGGCGAATACCCTGTTGTCTTAACGGGGCTATCGCGGCTTCCGTACACCGTACAAACACTCGTGTGCTGAGAGACAGACCGAAGGGAAGGACTCTGTACTCGTAACAGACACCCTGGAAGGCGAACCTCAGATATTTCCTGTGTGGATAATATACTGGAGTAGTAAGATTCATCCCGCTTTCGTCTCATTAGTATGCATAGAAGGTGACAGGTGCTGTGACAGGTCACACCTCTTCCTACTTATGCTAATGAGCTAAGTCCCGCCTCCCCTTTGTTCGAGGTGTGAGATCTCAAGTAGGTGTGATATCCTAAGTAGGTGTGAGATCCGTCGATAGGAGGGGGTTGCTGTGTATTCACAGGTGTGAAAAGCCCCCACTGTTGCGCCTTATGGTGTATCATAAAAAATGTTTCAATCACATTAGTATGCATAAAAAGTGACAGGTGGGCCCGCCCCCAAGTCTATTAAAACAAAATGCCGCTTCCATCACATTAGTATGCATAAAAGTGACAGAAGGGCCCGCCCCAATTATGTGATGTCAGAAGACCGAAGGGGTGGAGTGAGATAAAAAAAAAAAGAACCCCGTGCAGATAAAAAGCCAGTCATTTCCAATCATCAAGTCATCTTTCCAAAAAGAAAAAATGGCCAAGAGACGCCTCGATATGGGTTTAATCAGCGAGACGCCTGTGACAACTTACCGCCATCCGTCCGGAGCGCCAATCAAGAAACGGATGCAGTATGTGTGCCGGGTTCAAACACCTCCGGTCGAAGATCTTGAAGAAAAATGGCTTCTGGAAAATGAACATGTTTGGGGATACGTATTCAACTATATGGCGAATGAACTGCATTTCTACAATCTGAAGAATGGAGAAACGTATGGACCCCACAGTGTTAAAGCCACGTTGACCTCAACAGATTGGGCTGTGTTAACTCTGGTGTCTTCCAGAGAACTCCACGCAACCATTTTATCGGAAGAAGTAGTGCATCAAGAAAATACTGTGAAACCAGCGGTGTACAAGATATTTGCAACAAAAAGCAAAGAAACGCAAACAAAAAGCGAGATCAGAGAATAGTTTTCACCGTTACCCCTCAATGTGGAGGAAGAAGAAGGAAATATCCCCCCGCCGCCAGAAGTGAAAAGAGTCCTGACAAGCACCGTCTGGGAAACTAAAAGCGGACCATCTGGACGATGGTATTACCGCGCAAGCCGTTTGCTGACGCAGGGGGGAGGGGTTCTCTCTAAAACACAGTGTCCTGCCATCTCTCTCTGTTTTTGCTGATGTGTAAAATATACAAAATAACGTTTTATATACTTACTCTCTTGTTAAAAGGTGATGAAGTTTGTAGCGTAAGCCAGCCATCAGTGTTCTAGTTTTAAGGATCGAAGGATCCAATGTATTTTTAAATGGAGCAGAAATAGAACTAGTCTCCCAGTGCAAGTATCTTGAACAGAGAGTGTCATATTGGACTCGCACTTGACTTTTTAAGAAACATATCCAGAAAGTATCCAATACCATGAAATTCAACTTGCAACATTTTAAAACAAATTAGACCTTTTTCTTAACTGTCAATGCTGCAAAGTCATACCTCCACTGTATGATTCTATCCCACATTGAATACTGTTTTACAAACTGGTCATTTGCTTGTGCCACACACCTGAAACCCATCGAACAGCTGTTCAAGAGAGCTATCCAGGTGTTTGACAGAAAGCCACAGTCATACCACCACTGTACCATCCTTGAATATGCTGCTCATGCTCTTTCTGCATATCATGTATTTATTTTTGCTGTATGTATATATATAAATGTCATGTTCTTATATGCTGTATGTGACGGGACTATAGATGGAAATGAGCTCAGAGCTAAAATCCGGCTCATTTACACTTGTAAGCATTATTTTTGTTTTAAAGTGTTCATCAATGTGCACTACGGAGGCCCTGAAGAAAATTAAACATTAAAATATTTTATCGATGTCTCCATTCCCAGTTTGTTTTGGGAATAATTGCGATGTTTACTATGTTTTTGGTAGCGCTTAACAAAACAGAATTTTCGTAAAAGACTGCGACTCTAAAAGGCAAGTTTGTGATTTTAACACTGTTTCGATGAAACAATACATTATACAATATTACGACTTTTTGCCATATTTTTAACACAATCTTTTTTTTTTTGGTTGTAGGGCTTCAAGATATTTTGCATGTCATGCATAAACACGGTGTCATCTTTTCCTTGAAACTGACGTGCTGCCCGTTTTACAAAACAAGTTATTTTTCTGCTTCTTCATCCTCTGAATTTTCCTCCCCCGTCCCTCTTCCTTCAGCCAGCACAACAAGAATCAAGGTGGATCTGTGAAATGAAACACCTCTTCCCAAAGCGTGACTTCCCTATTGAGAGCATGCGTCTAGGGCAGTAGGGTCTAAACCAATTGGTCAGATATACTAACATGCAGAACGTATGGTATGTTTGAAGACTAACCATTTATCCAGTTCAAGCTGTCTTTAAGATGTGACATTGCGCTCTGACTATCCCCCGTAAAATCGTGACAAACTATTACTTATTCTTAAATTTGACCTCTTGCTGCTTGGTTGAAAATGATAGATGAAAAAATAACTTTAAAAAAAAAGACTCAAACAGCGAGGGACATTATACTGGTGAAAAAACTCTCAACAACGATGTTCAGTAAACGATCAATCAAAATCGAAGGATCCAATGTATTTTTAAATGGAGCAGAAATAGAACTAGTCTCCCAGTGTAAGTATCTTGAACAGGGAGTGTCATATTGGACTCGCACTTGACTTTTTAAGAAACATATCCAGAAAGTATCCAATACCATTAAATTCAACTTGCAACATTTTAAACAAATTAGACCTTTTTCTTAACTGTCAATGCTGCAAAGTCATACCTCCACTGTATGATTCTATCCCACATTGAATACTGTTTTACAAACTGGTCGTTTGCTTGTGCCATACACCTGAAACCCATAGAACAGCTGTACAAGAGAGCTATCCAGGTGTTTGACAGAAAGCCACAGTCATACCACCACTGTACCATCCTTGAAAATCACAATTTATTGAGTTTTTGACATTTTTATGTCTTTTAAAAGTATGTGTTTTAAAAAAAAAAATATTTACATGGGCTGGCCCCCCTCCCCTTGGGGGAATTCATCCACAGAAAACACACAAGACGCAGCACTAGGTCAGAAACCAGAGGAGACTGTGAGGTCCACCAGACGGACCACCTTTGGACAAAAGGTCCTCTCCATTAAAGGCAGCTCATTGTGGAATAGCCCCCCAACTTAGATACGGGATTGTCCCACTCTCAATAGTTTTAAAGGTCAACTTAAAGAATGGTTGAGCAACAAACAGACGTGTAATCACTGTTAAATAAATGCACTTTAACACAGGGGTATCTCCTCTTGCACTTTATGTAGCGCTTTTATCTTATCTTGCACTTTATATATCATAGCTGCTACATTGTACTGCCATGTGGTAAATGCTTGTATGCTGCTCATGCTCTTTCTGCATATCATGTATTTTATTTTTGTTGTATATATAAATGTCATGTTCTTATATTCTGTATGTGACGGGACTATAGATGGAAATTAGCTCAAAGCTAAAATCCGGCTCATTTACACTTGTAAGCATTATTTTTGCTTTAAAGTGTTCATCAATGTGCACTACGGTAGCCCTGAAGAAAATTAAACATTAAAATATTTTATCGATGTCCCCATTCCCAGTTTGTTTTGGGAATAATTGCGATGTTTACTATGTTTTGGTAGCTCTTAACAAAACATAATTTTTGTAAAAGACTGCGACTCTAAAAGGCAAGTTTGTGATTTTAACACTGTTTCGATGAAACAATACATTATACAATATTACGACTTTTTGCCATATTTTTAACACAATATACTTGTACCTTTTTTTTTTTTTTGTGGTTTTAGGGCTTGAAGATATTTTGCATGTCATGCATAAACACGGTGTCATCTTTTCCTTGAAACTGACGTGCTGCCCGTTTTACAAAACAAGTTATTTTTCTGCTTCTTCATCCTCTGAATTTTCTTCCCCCGTCCCTCTTCCTTCAGCCAGCACAACAAGAATCAAGGTGGATCTGTGAAATGAAACACCTCTTCCCAAAGCGTGACTTCCCTATTGAGAGCATGCGTCTAGGGCAGTAGGGTCTAAACCAATTGGCCAGATATACTAACATGCAGAACGTACTGTATGTTTGAAGACTAACCATTTATCCAGTTCAAGCTGTCTTTAAGATGTGACATTGCGCTCTGACTATTTCTCGTAAAATGGTGACAAACTATTACTTATTCTTAAATTTGACCTCTTGCTGCCTGGTTGAAATTGATAGATGAAAAATAACTTTTAAAAAAAAAAGACTCAAACAGTGAGGGACATTATACTGGTGAAAAAACTCTCAATTCTACAGATGACTCCCCCAATTCAACGCAATAAGTCCCTCCCTCCACTCAGCAAAGCATATAAAACTAAGGACCCCACTAAGACGACAGTTTGAAAACTAGCTATGGATCTGAGAAAAACCAAGTCTGATGTAGCCTACCCTTATTATCACCAGGATAACGGATATGGGCTTAATGAATGGATGTTACAAAGTAGGGGAGAGGATGTTTCCGAAGAAGAGCTCTCCTCTATATCATATCCATGTAAGGTCTTTAGGACAAAAGAGGACGATGATAACATGACATATGAAGAATATCTTTCTTTAAAAGATGGTATTATAGATAACCTCTATAGAAACAATATATCTCATACCACTCACCAAGATCGCAAACGACATTTAGCAGATAAGAAAAGCAAAAGTAAAGAAAACCGAAGAAAAAGAAAAAGCAAAATGAAAAGGAGAAGAAAAATGAAAAGCAAACGCAGAATGCGAATGAAAAGAAAAGGGACCATAGGATGGAAAACGAAAAAGACAAAAAGAAGGAAGGTGAAAAGAAAAAGGAACAAAGTGCAGAAATGTCAACTAACTATAGAGGATGGTGTTGTAGACCCATTACCGAATCATAATAATCTTATAGATCAGCTACCGCTAACCGACTGTTGCGAATGTGTTGAACAAATACCAAAAGCAATGGCAGAGCTTTGCTTCAATATAATGAGAGAAAAAGCACGATACTACGGAATTGCCCAAATTGGAGACAGTGCCAGAGCATGTATTAAAAGACTGTTGGAGGATCTCTATTCTAGTGTTGGTTGCCATTACATCGAAGGATGTCACATCTTAAAGACAGCTTGAACTGGATAAATGGTTAGTCTTCAAACATACAGTACGTTCTGCATGTTAGTATATCTGACCAATTGGTTTAGACCCTACTGCCCTAGACGCATGCTCTCAATAGGGAAGTCACGCTTTGGGAAGAGGTGTTTCATTTCACAGATCCACCTTGATTCTTGTTGTGCTGGCTGAAGGAAGAGGGACGGGGGAGGAAAATTCAGAGGATGAAGAAGCAGAAAAATAACTTGTTTTGTAAAACGGGCAGCACGTCAGTTTCAAGGAAAAGATGACACCGTGTTTATGCATGACATGCAAAATATCTTGAAGCCCTACAACCAAAAAAAAAAAGATTGTGTTAAAAATATGGCAAAAAGTCGTAATATTGTATAATGTATTGTTTCATCGAAACAGTGTTAAAATCACAAACTTGCCTTTTAGAGTCGCAGTCTTTTACGAAAATTCTGTTTTGTTAAGAGCTACCAAAAACATAGTAAACATCGCAATTATTCCCAAAACAAACTGGGAATGGAGACATCGATAACATATTTTAATGTTTAATTTTCTTCAGGGCTACCGTAGTGCACATTGATGAACACTTTAAAACAAATATAATGCTTACAAGTGTAAATGAGCCGGATTTTAGCTCTGAGCTCATTTCCATCTATAGTCCCGTCACATACAGCATATAAGAACATGACATTTATATATATACATACAGCAAAAATAAATACATGATATGCAGAAAGAGCATGAGCAGCATATTCAAGGATGGTACAGTGGTGGTATGACTGTGGCTTTCTGTCAAACACCTGGATAGCTCTCTTGAACAGCTGTTCTATGGGTTTCAGGTGTGTGGCACAAGCAAATGACCAGTTTGTAAAACAGTATTCAATGTGGGATAGAATCATACAGTGGAGGTATGACTTTGCAGCATTGACAGTTAAGAAAAAGTTCTAATTTGTTTTAAAATGTTGCAAGTTGAATTTCATGGTATTGGATACTTTCTGGATATGTTTCTTAAAAAGTCAAGTGCGAGTCCAATATGACACTCTCTGTTCAAGATACTTGCACTGGGAGACTAGTTCTATTTCTGCTCCATTTAAAAATACATTGGATCCTTCGATCCTTAAAACTAAAACACTGATGGCTGGCTTACGCTACAAACTTCATCACCTTTTAACAAGAGAGTAAGTATATAAAACGTTATTTTGTATATTTTACACATCAGCAAAAACAGAGAGAGATGGCAGGACACTGTGTTTTAGAGAGAACCCCTCCCCCCTGCGTCAGCAAACGGCTTGCGCGGTAATACCATCGTCCAGATGGTCCGCTTTTAGTTTCCCAGACGGTGCTTGTCAGGACTCTTTTCACTTCTGGCGGCGGGGGGATATTTCCTTCTTCTTCCTCCACATTGAGGGGTAACGGTGAAAACTCTTCTCTGATCTCGCTTTTTGTTTGCGTTTCTTAGCTTTTTGTTGCAAATATCTTGTACACCGCTGGTTTCACAGTATTTTCTTGATGCACTACTTCTTCCGATAAAATGGTTGCGTGGAGATCTCTGGAAGACACCAGAGTTAACACAGCCCAATCTGTTGAGGTCAACGTCGCTTTAACACTGTGGGGTCCATACGTTTCTCCATTCTTCAGATTGTAGAAATGCAGTTCATTCGCCATATAGTTGAATACGTATCCCCAAACATGTTCATTTTCCAGAAGCCATTTTTCTTCAAGATCTTCGACCCGAGGTGTTTGAACCCGGCACACATACTGCATCCGTTTCTTGATTGGCGCTCCGGACGGATGGCGGTAAGTTGTCACAGGCGTCTCGCTGATTAAACCCATATCGAGGCGTCTCTTGGCCATTTTTTCTTTTTGGAAAGATGACTTGATGATTGGAAATGACTGGCTTTTTATCTGCAAGGGGTTCTTTTTTTTTAATCTCACTCCACCCCTTCGGTCTTCTGACATCACATAATTGGGGCGGGCCCTTCTGTCACTTTTTATGCATACTAATGTGATTGAAACATTTTTTATGATACACCATAAGGCGCAACAGTGGGGGCTTTTCACACCTGTGAATACACAGCAACCCCCTCCTATCGACGGATCTCACACCTACTTAGGATATCACACCTACTTGAGATCTCACACCTCGAACAAAGGGGAGGCGGGACTTAGCTCATTAGCATAAATAGGTAGAGGTGTGACCTGTCACAGCACCTGTCACCTTCTATGCATACTAATGAGACGAAAGCGGGATGAATCTTACTACTTACTGCGATGTGGAAATACGCGTCTTTCAGGTCGACTGATGTGAACCAATCGTTTTGGCGCACGAGACGCAACAGAGATGTGTGAGTGAGCATTCTGAATTTGTATCTTTTGAGATATTTGTTCAGAGCCCTCAAATCTAGTATAGGCCGAATTCCGTTCCCTCCCCGTTTGGGAACGAGAAAATACTTGGAATAAAAGCCGCTCTGACTCTGTTCGGAGGGTATTATAGATATAGCCTTCTTTTCTAGTTGCGAGAGAATCTCTTGCTCCAGAATACGGGCCGACTCTCCCCGGGCTTGCGAATGCAGAATGCCCGAAAGGTGAGGGGGGGTGACAGCGAATTGGAGTCTGTAACCCCGTGCTATTGTCTTGAAAACCCAAGCAGAATCTGTGAGCATCCCCCACTTTTCGCTTCTCAAAGCGAGTGGAGATGTCACATCCCTGTCGTCTGCCCTCTGTCTTTATTTGTTGTGTTATGGGGCCCTCTAGTGTCTTAACACGGTGGTACCCCAGGTTGATAACCCCGGTCGACACTGCGCATGCGCGTGGCGGTGATGCCTTCACAGCCCCGTCCATCGTCCGCCTTCTGAGAGAGGCAGCAGCCACTCTTAGAAGGGGGGTTGACGTCAGACTGTTTATTGTTTTTATTGTTTTTCTTTTCATTTGTATTGACTGCGCCCTTGGCTTCAAGCCTGGAAACGACAGTGGAAAATTATTTATTAAGAAACAATAGTGATGACATGTGTTTGTGTGACTTAAACAGGCAGCGGAACTTGCTGTCTTTGATGTTAAGTCCATTTCCCTCATGGCGCGAACTTGAGGATGACGTTCTGACATCACTCGAAGCGGCGGGAAGATGGGGGCATGGTTGCTCCCCGGAAACACATGAGCATCTAACACTGGAACGTGTTCTGGAGCTGGAGAACAGGGAACTTCCAGCTCTTTTATCAAGGAGAGGAGAGGAGGCTGTCAGGCCGCCCTTTTCTTCTTCCTCGTCTGGTGGCTGAAAGTCTGGACCGGCTGCGCCTGAGCGGGTGCTGCCGGAACCGGAGACTTTCTTGGCCAGCTCGTCCTCGCCTCGTGTCTGGGCTGGAGACCCGGGGCGGGCTGTGGCCTCTGCTGTTTCGGGATCTTGAAACGGGCAGGATGTGAGGCAGCCTGATCGAAGGACTGCCGCGGGGCCGTTGAAGGCGGCGGCTGGACCCTTCGGGGAAGACAAAGCTGGAGAGCCTCATCCTCCTTCTTTTTGGATTCACACCGCTGCTGCATCGAAGCTAGAGCGGAGCCAAATATGATAGGCACGATAGGCATGTCCAAGACGTCCTCTTTTTCCCGGTCTGGAAGGTTCGTAAGGTTAAGCCACCTGGCTCTCTCCTGTACCACCATTATCCCCAGTGCTTTGCCCGCGGCTTGGACTACACAGCGCTGCACACGGAGGCAAATGTCCGTGATCGCTGCAATTTCGTCCCACACGGCAGGCTCAGGTTTGTTCGTCATGTCCTCGCAGAGCTCCGCCTGGTAGGCGGTCAGCAGCGAGGAGACGTTGAGCGCCCTGGCGGACAAAGCTGCGGCTTTATAGGCTTGTTCGGTGATTGCTGACTGGAAGCGGTCTGCCTTTGCCGGTAGCGTGGGGTTCCTGCTCGGTGCCGAAGCCAGCCGCGGTTGGAGGTGGGCTGCCACCAGCGGCTCCATGGGCGGGCCGAGCTTCTCCATGCCATTACTGTCCAAAGAGGAGGCACCCTGGATTGGGGCCTTGTTGCTGAATGGGCGGCCTCTCCATGAGACCGACACCTCGTCCAGCATCTCTGGAAAGACTGGGAGAAGCTGCCTCTTCATCCTCGCTGCTTGGGGCAAGTTCTTCCCCTCAGATCTGGAGGTCTCCTTTGCCACTTCAGGCCAGGGGATGTCCAGCCTGGACGCAGCGTGTTGGCACACGGCCTGCAAGTCCATACTGAGGCAGGGCGAAGCTGGTATGCTTTCGCCCGGGGGAGCGGACATCGCCTCCGGCTTGGCAGCCTGGGCAGATGAAACGAAGATGTCATCTTCGTGCTCATCCAAATCGGATAAGAGGAACTCAGAGGCATCCTCTTCATCCTCCTCCATATAATCCAGCTGTAGGGCATCCTCCGCGGGTGGAACCACGGTGAGGTCCAGTTGGGAGCCCCAGCTTGACACAGCGCGGGCTCCGCTCTCGCGGCTTTTGCCGCCACCGGACCCCAGCCTGACACGGCGCGGGGCTCAGATTCCGCGGCTACCGCCGTTGTTGAGCCCCAGCCTGACACAGCGCGGGGCTCAATCTCCGCGGCGGTCGCCACCATGTCCCGATTGCCAGCCGGCGAATCAACGATCATGATGGGGTCCTGTCCCAACAGGCTAGCTTGGCACGCTAGCCGTCGGCGGAGGCTCTTGATGGTGAAGCGGGCACAATGCCCTCACGAACCGGGGGTATCGATAGCTTCCTGAGCGTGTTCCAGCCCAAGGCAGGACGAGCAAACCTGGTGTGAGTCCGTGCCCGAGATCTTAAACCCGCAGCCGCAGAGCCGAGCCTCCGAGCCTCCGACTCCTCTGGTGTGAGGGAGAGAAGGGTCCATCCTCGTTTGCCGGGGTGTCGGCACGGAGGGACAAGCTAGTAACAGGTATGTTACCGAAAAAAACCAACCTTATCGTTATTCCGAAAGGAAAAAACGACGGGGTAGATTTTCCTTTAAAAATATTAACTGGTGTGTTAATATCTTTCTTATCTCCGTCTCCTCTGGTGTGAGGGAGAGAAGAGTCCGTCCTCGCTCGCCGTGGTGTCGGCGCGGAGGGATAAACTAGCAACAGGTATGTTACTGTTTGAAGAAAAAAATCAAACCTGACCGTTATTTCTAAAGAAAAAACGGCGGGGCAGATTACAATATTAACTGGTGTGTTAATATTTGTTCAATTCTTCTGCAAAGCAAAAAAGTAACCGGCAAGCGCCCGTCGACCGAATGTTAGCTTGGGTTCAGTCTGTGGACCGTTAAGCTAGCCCGGCTACTGATATTCGAGATGTGCTCTGAAGCAAGAAGAGGTGTTTGAATGACGCTGCGACGTAGCGCAAGCTACTTAAAGGGTGGGTGGATTCCCTGACGTAGACGTCAAGATCACCAGCCAATCAGGATTGGCGTAATGAGATTGATGCTTCTGTTTGCATACGCGTTGAGGCGCATCCCATAGTGAGACATCAAACGGAGTGTTATGAATGAGAATAGAAATTATTTTGAACCTGGCTTTATACAATTGTATCCAAATAAGCACATTATTTTTGTTCTCATTTGCATATTTAAAGACAACATTTTGGATGACTTGGTATACACAAATAATTATCTTAGTTTAAGTAATTGTGGGAGTTTAATATACCTATTATCTATATGTATATATAATGTTTACCCTATTCACTTGTTGTGTCTTCCCTTAAAGCTACAGTACGCATCTCTATATTCACCTTTTGGCGCCTTCTCAGTTTCTCCTTTTCATATGGTAAAGTCCCACCTTAACACTTGTCAATCATATTGTGTCATTTGAATGCATCTAGCCTGAGGCTGAGGTGCCATAAATACACCTCAGGCACCGTCGACAAACACTGATGATCTGCGGTTTGTGAAGCATTTATACTTTTCACACAGGACCAGATACTTAAAGTTAATGTATAAAATGCACCTGAAGTTTGTCTGTTTAAAGAATTAACTTTCATCTGTGTATGGCAGATAAACTGCTTCCTCTGCTTTTGACTGTGTTGTGTGCTGCTGGATGATCTCATAGGTCTCGCTGACTCTGACAGGCATATCTGATTTGTATTTTGCAGTGCAGTGGGCTAGGGACAGGTGTAATCTGTTTGGATTTCTTGGGTTGCTGTCAGACTGCAGCTGCATTTTCATCTTAGTCAGTTTTTCAGATAAGCCGTGCATTAATTTCTCAAAGCAACGCTGCTTTCACCGTTTCGTGATTCGCAAGGGAGAGATTGCAGATATGATGACCTTAAGTTTATCTTTAAGATCAAATATACTGTTATTATACTGTAGCCAACATACAATTACACTGGTTAAATGGGCCCTATTCTGCCTTTTTGGATTTCCCCTTTCCTGTTGTGTGTTATATAGGTTTTTGTGCATGTAAATAGCCTACAAAGGCTAAAATCCCAAAGTTCCCTTCCACAGGGAGTTTCTCTTCTCTTACACGTCTGAGCCTTTAAACTGCACCTTTTGTGGCCTATGTTTTTCTTATGAAACATCTCAAATATATCCTGTTGTATTTTTCTCTGTTCTTTTAATCAATAATTCATCCAACAAAATGTTTCCACATGTTAACAACCTTGTAACAGAAGATAAACATTGTACACAATAATTCCTACATAATGACGGTAAATCATCTTCTGCTTCTGAATTTTCAGTCAATGCCTGGCTTTCATCCCAGCTGTGCGAGAATGCTTGTCAAACTTGTGTGTTTTGCTGTTGAAATCCTATCGGAGAATCAACATTCAGCTATTTTGTGCTGAGAGAGAGATGACGCACTGCAAACTACTTTTAGGCAGAGGAAGACTTTCATATTTGTTCTATTGATTCTCAATTTGTGAGGCTTTCCATATTTATACAGTCTGTGACAGCACACAGGTAATCGCTCAGGCTGGGAATTAAATTGCCAATCACATCCCTTGTTGTTGTGATTACCCTACACGCTGTCACAGGAAGCAGTCAATGTGCGTCAGCATGGGAAAGGTACTGAGAAAAAATATATCTGAAAATCTCCCAATGAAGCGGAAGAGATGTGCACAACAATATAATTTGATTTCCCCACAGTGCAGCACAGACATGCCAGCCAGATTTTTCACAGTCCTCGAGGATAAACACTCCAGGGCTCCTCCAACCACCGGACTCCTTGAGAAGTTAGAAATAAACTTATTTTGGCAAGAGCTTAATGAGAAGATTGATAACAGTTATTTCCCCTCATATGACTCTCAGCAATAAGGCAAGGCTATTACGTTAAGTATTTAGAAATTATTGTTATTGCTGAGGATTAAATCAGTAGACGTGTGTGTGTTCATCCAATAACAATTGGACAAATTGTTAAAGTGGTAACAGATAACTTTACTCCCCTCTTTGCATTTCCAAGTGGTAATGTTGTGAGTGCAGCTTTCACAAAGACAACAGTCCTTGTCTTCAGAGATGCTAACAACACAGGACACGCAGTTTTGATTTCCAAACAAACCATACAAGAAAGACGCTGCTAAACTTCTCTGTCGATTGATTGAAGTGTTGATGTATTGTTAGCAACATTACTACCAATAGCAGCCTGGCTAACGTTACTATCCGAAGCAGGCCCGTATCCAGGATTTCGTAAATACCGAGGTCCAAAACATGCTAGGGGGGCTCGGGGGCAGGCCCCTCCTGTGGGGGTCCGCAAATTGGATAATATATTGATTTCAAACCATGTCAGTGGGCTGCAGCATAAATGATATTTGAAAGTGTAATGCATGAGAATCAGTTGATTGTTACCAATAATGGTCCACATTATAATCTGGACATGCAGAAGAGGCTAACATGCTCTTTCTGTTCATTACTCTCTCTGTCCTCTACTCATCCCTTATTGTTAACTGTATGCTCCTCCTCACTTGTCGCTCCTGCCAGTGTATTACTGTACAAATAATTCAGTAATTTAGCTCATTTCACTTTGCAGATAGATACAGTGGGGCAAAAAAGTATTTAGTCAGCCACCAATTGTGCAAGTTCTCCCACTTAAAAAGATGAGAGGCCTGTAATTTTCATCCTAGGTATACCTCAACTATGAGAGACAAAATGAGAAAAAATCACATTGTCTGATTTTTAAAGAATTTATTTGCAAATTATGGTGAAAAAATAAGTATTTGGTCAATAACAAAAGTTCATCTCAATACTTTGTTATATACCCTTTGTTGGCAATGACAGAGGTCAAACGTTTCTGTAAGTCTTCACAAGGTTTTCAAACACTGTTGCTGGTATTTTGGCCCATTCATCCATGCAGATCTCCTCTAGAGCAGTGATGTTTTGGGGCTGTCGCTGGGCAACACAGACTTTCAACTCCCTCCAAAGATTTTCTATGGGGTTGAGATCTGGAGACTGGCTAGGCCACTCCAGGACCTTGAAATGCTTCTTACGAAGCCACTCCTTCGTTGCCCGGGTGGTGTGTTTGGGATCATTGTCATGCTGAAAGACCCAGCCACGTTTCATCTTCAATGCCCTTGCTGATGGAAGGAGGTTGTCACTCAAAATCTCACGATACATGGCCCCATTAATTCTTTCCTTTACACGGATCAGTCGTCCTGGTCCCTTTGCAGAAAAACAGCCCCAAAGCATGATGTTTCCACCCCCATGTTTCACAGTAGGTATGGTGTTCTTTGGATGCAACTCAGCATTCTTTCTCCTCCAAACACGTCTAGTTGAGTTTTTACCAAAAAGTTCTATTTTGGTTTCATCTGACCATATGACATTCTCCCAATCCTCTTCTGGATCATCTAAATGCTCTCTAGCAAACTTCAGACGGGCCTGGACATGTACTGGCTTAAGCAGGGGGACACGTCTGGCACTGCAGGATTTGAGTCCCTGGCGGCGTAGTGTGTTACTGATGGTACCCTTTGTTACTTTGGTCCCAGCTCTCTGCAGGTCATTGACTAGGTCCCCCTGTGTGGTTCTGGGATTTTTGCTCACCGTTCTTGTGATCATTTTGACCCCACGGGGTGAGATCTTACGTGGAGCCCCAGATCGAGGGAGATTATCAGTGGTCTTGTATGTCTTCCATTTTCTAATAATTGCTCCCACAGTTGATTTCTTCACACCAAGCTGCTTACCTATTGCAGATTCAGTCTTCCCAGCCTGGTGCAGGTCTACAATTTTGTTTCTGGAGTCCTTTGACAGCTCTTTGGTCTTCGCCATAGTGGAGTTTGGAGTGTGACTGTTTGAGGTTGTGGACAGGTGTCTTTTATACTGATAACGAGTTCAAACAGTTGCCATTAATACAGTTAACGAGTGGAGGACAGAGGAGGCTCTTAAAGAAGAAGTTACAGGTCTTTGAGAGCCAGAAATCGTGTTTGTTTGTAGGTGACCAAATACTTATTTTCCACCATAATTTGCAAATAAATTCTTTAAAAATCAGACAATGTGATTTTCTGGATTTTTTTTTTTTCTCATTTTGTCTCTCATAGTTGAGGTATACCTAGGATGAACATTACAGGCCTCTATCATCTTTTTAAGTGAGAGAACTTGCACAATTGGTGGCTGACTAAATACTTTTTTGCCCCACTGTAGATGGGGTTATCAAGCCTATGTTGTTTGTGTTTAACAGCACATGAACAGAATGTAAATGCAACCCTGGGCTCAGAAGGCTGCACTTCCTCTCTGACTTCCATCACTTTCTCTCTTACTCTCTGCCTGTCCTGTCTATCCTTTACCAAAGCTGAGCTTGGACTGATAGTCTTTTCATTATATATGTGTCAGTGAAAAAGAAAACAATACAATATTATCTCTTTAACCTTTTACTCAAATTATAATGAAAGAAAAGCATTGAAACTTTCGTTAAAAGGTCTGACATTGGATGAATGAAATGAACTGAGCTCTTTAGCTATTTTATTCATGGGATTTTAAACCAAAGTATAGCCTATACGTGCAATATAACTTATTGGGCATGTTATCGGACGTCCACTGACTAACGAGAGCGGGATCTGCTGGTCCTATGATGTCCTGTGATGAACAGAAACACAAGCAGACCGCTGGACTCAGATCTCTAGATACCTCATAACTCCGCTGCTCCAGTACAAGTCCGAACGGTTTGTTGATAAGTTCATGTCGTCTTCTTCTGTTTGCTTTAATAGAGGCTACGTAGTTGTGCATTACTGGTGGGTGCAGTTATTTCACGACTTTTATTTTATACACCTCGAAAAAATGAGGTCCGGACCTCGGTGACCTCAATGGTGGATACGGCCATGATCTGAAGCAAGAAAATAACTGCAAACAATCTGTACAAACTACAAACCCTGATCTCAGTGCTTTAACAAAGGAAGAATACTGGTCTCTCTTACTAGAAACTGCTCTGTTAACAAGGCACTTTTGGAGGATAAAGTTACCACTATAAACATTACTCTTGTTGTTTCACCGTCAGCCATTAGCGCTACCTGGGGATAGCTAACGTATGCTATTTTTTTCAGTTGCCTCTTCTTAGTACTGTTGTTGACAATGTGGGAGCAATAAAGAGTTTGCCTGCAAAGCCTCCCTTTTTTATTGTATTAACTGCATAAGTATAGGCGCAACTTAATCCATATCCTCTTCCTTTGTGTGCCGTTAACTTAGCCTTTATTTTCCTCTGAGATTGCGACCTGCAGACGGAATTGCGTAGTCAAAGTGAGGCTAATGAGGAACCAAGTTGAACGTTGATAGTGGTTATTTTCTGCAGAAATACATTGTTCAATTAACATTCACTTTATAATGGCAAGGTAACGATATTGTCTTTTGACACTATGATGAAGCAACACAACCTAAAACTATTGAAAAATAATTCATAGCTATTATATAAGAATCCTATGTGATTGATATGATAGTCATGCAAGGGGAACAAAACAAAGTCACCTTTACTATTCCTTAAAACAATCTAGGAAGCTATGCCCAAAGGTAATGGCAATAAAATAAAAAGTCGAGGTCACTGGTGCTGCAAGACATTATTTTTTAAATGTGAACAGAAGGCTTCAGATCCTGGGAGTATCAAAAGGAAATTATAAAAACATTATGGAGTGGAAACAGTGCATGTAGTCCTTGTCAATACAAAGATGTGTAGAGATGTGTAAAGAAAACAGTGTTTGTTGGATATTAATTGTCTTCCCAAGCAGCCACACAGGGTGTAAGTGGCATGGGGAAATAAGAAGATTAATGGTTCCTTGTATGCAACTGAAGGTTATGCTACAGAGCAGGGGTCAGAGTAAATCATACATAGCATTCTGAATGAAAGTGTGGGGGTTTAATGAAAGAAACGGTAAGCGTAAGCCACACCTGAATGAGCGGAAGAAAGTGGATGAAGTTAATTACAGTTCGATAGAAAAAGTGCTTTTGGAGCAAAATTCTGACATTCCCTTTCAGGGGAAATTAGATTTCGAAGGATCAGTGTGACCTGGTCTTTAAATGGCTTCTATAGTTTTGCTTTTCCGGTAAGAAACGCTGCATCTTAGCATTCCTATGATTCCCATTCACGTCTTATATTTGCTTTAAAACCAGTTGTTTAGCCATTAATACTCCACTGAGACACTTCAGAAGATGCTTTGCCTCTTATTAGGGTTCCATGCCCTGCTGACCAATGAAGCAATAATTTGTTATGGTGAGGGAATTTTACTTTTGAAAGGGAATGTCTCATCCTGGAGTCTCTCCTAAAAGAGCTGCAAATATACTCCCTGACAACTTATCCATATGTTTCCACTATAAAACACCCAATTCTGACTTCATTTGAAATCAAATCTTTACAAACAAATGCTGTGATGCTCAAGGATGACTGCCACGGGATTGCATTCAAACAGGGTTTGGCACCTTATTATAAGAAGTGAAATTGTGTGTTCTTCAAAGTGCTAGTCCAACAAAGACGCAACTAACAGCTACAGAGACATCCTGCAAAGGAAGAAAAAAGCACTTTTAATTTTAAGATACAAAAAAACAACACATTTTAAAGAGTAACATTGAGCATATGGGGATTCTTAGATGGCAGTCGAAACATAAACCAGTCTTTTATTTCTCCTCTTTAGAGGGCCTGTCTTCAAAGCTGCAGCATCAGCATAAAACTGCACACTAAAAAAGTAACATAAAACAAATCCAAGTCCATTAAGTCTGAAAAATAAAGAGAAATCAAGATGATGCATGATTTGAATATTGGATATCACACGATACAGGATCTGTAGGTACAGCTTCTTTTTTAAGTATGAAACGTGAAAAAACAAAACAAGTTGAGAAACTGGAACCATGCCTTTCTATAAGCTCCTTAGACAATGGTCCTGATTTGCATTCTTGTGCTGTATTATTCTCAGTGTGGATCTCTTCGCCTCGTGTGTCGTGTCCGTCATGTTTTATATTCCACCTGCGTGCTTTGTGGAAAGCACGCCACAACAAGCCTGTCACTAACAGCAGATTGTTGCCACCTTAAATAGCAACCAACATCATCGTTGAATATATTGTTTTTTCAATGCAGAAGATTATCTCTCCTTTTGGGGCCATTTTTTTGTACAGTATGTGAATCACGGGATCCACCGTTTATTGTAGGCATTTCTTCTAAATCTACACAGTGGGAGATATATGGTTGCTATGGAAAAAGCTTTTTATATCCCATTTTCTATT
This sequence comes from Notothenia rossii, assembly GCF_949606895.1. Taxonomy (NCBI): domain Eukaryota; kingdom Metazoa; phylum Chordata; class Actinopteri; order Perciformes; family Nototheniidae; genus Notothenia; species Notothenia rossii. The sequence continues at coordinate 67,405,483 of NC_136909.1, read as the reverse complement.
GTGATTATACCAGGAGAATTATTCATCCCCATTGCCACACTGTCAGGTCTGTCGGAGGCTTATATTCCTCCAACTGCACACAACCCCTACCTGCTTATATCCCTGAAGCGGTTCCTCTATTTACTGTACAGGGTCATCAAGTTTTTATGGAAAACTATTAGTAAAATAGATATTCATATTTTTTATTGAAAGCTGCATTTATAAATATGTAAATGGACATGAGTAAGCTGAGTTGAGTCATGCTGTATAGACCCATAGAGAAATTGGGCAATTTTGCAATTTCCATCAGCCTTCAGCGTTTTAGAGTCTTTCAGCTCATTGTTTAGGTTTATTTATTCTATTTTATGAATTATTTATAATTATTCTCTGCCGATAATTGGTTTCTGGTTTAAAAGTTGAAATAAACCTAATGTACATTACCTGGCAAGCACCAAACAGAACGAAGACAAATTAAGTGAGTTAGATTGAGAACTTTTCACACGTAAAGAGCCAGATGTTTGGTGGAGACCAAAACATAGCTAAAAGGGGACTAACTTGTGTCAAATAGACCGTTAAAAGAATCCAAATTAATTCTAATGTTTCCATGTGTCGAAACATAAAAGTTAGGCCTAGAAATTTCAATGTTGCACCACCTTGATTTAAATAGTGGTATCAGCTAATTGTAAGAAAGCTGAATGGTCTGTCTGAGAGTGTATTATTATAACACATTTAATATTATTACTAATGCTGTTAATGCAACCAGTTTTAGAAGCATTATTAGTTATTTTATTAATTAGTTATTAGTTATGGCGAGGGTTTCCTTTTTTTTTAGAATTGCATTGGTGAAAATTGCCATACTTGAAAGGTCTGTACTTTTTGTCAGTTTGATTTTTCGTTTAAACCAAAAGTTAAAAAACGGAAATACCAGCCTTTTTTCGTTTTTGATTTAAAACGAAAAAACGGAAAACCAAAGCCGTTTTTCCGTTTTTGTTGTCTGAACCCAAAGACGGATAATGAGAAAACATAATTAAAAAAAGGTAAGTGTACGTTTTGTTAGTTTGATTTTTCGTTTTAACCAAAAAATGAAAATACCAGCCTTTTTTCGTTTTAAATCAAAAACGAAAAAACAGGAAACCAAAGCCGTTTCCCATTGTTGTTGTTGTTGTTGTTGTTGTTGTTGTTGTTGTTGTTGTGTGAATCAAAAAACGGAAAACAAGAAGACCTAATACAAAAAACGGTCTGATTTTGGTTTTGATTACGACTTAATTAAATTTTCCGTTTTGTATTGAAGAATGAAGAAAAGCAGTCCGGTGGACCGGAAGCTAAAGAACATATTTCAAAATAAAAGACACGAGGATATGCTGTATAAGTTAAATCCTGGAACCCAGAAGCAGTGGCGGTTCTAGACCAATTTGACTGGGGGGGCCACTGGGGGGCCAGTTATTTTCTGAGGGGGGCACAATAAAGGCAGAAAGAAAAAGAGAACTACACAGTATGAGAGTCGGACAGTGAAAGTGAGTGCATCGCTCTAATGGGTCCTGAGTGCACCGCTCTAATGGGTCCGACTAGAATGACGAATAACGTTAGTTCCGCCTATTCCGTCATTCAATAAATCATACATTTTTCATTTTTTTCACTTTTCCTTTTAGGGGGGCCACAGGGGGGTCAGAGGTCAGTGTTAGGGGGGGCACTGGCCCCCCCTGCCCCCCCTAGAACCACCCCTGCTCGGAAGTCTGACGAGGATACATTTATCTCTGCATTCACATGCAGATATGCGTTTATAGAGATCAATATAGTATGCAAGCACTGTGCATAACTTTATTTCGCTGACTTCCGGTTTGTACTGTGTCGGTAAATCCAGTGTCCAGCTTATTGTTTTTCTTCAACAAGTTTGACTACATTGAAAGACAGAGGGACAGTATGTGCATTCTTAATGAACATACTTTGTATTGTGTATGTGTCAGGGTGTTATGCTACAGGTCCATGAAGACAGGCCCCACAGTGAGTTCAGGATGGAGTGTTACTGTCTTAGTTACCGTCTGGTTCAACTTGTTCCTGGGGATAACATTTTAGACATGTTAGACACAGCCAGTAGTAAAACATCAACTTTAATATAACTAGCACAGGGTAGCTACTCCCCAGAAATGGACTGACTGGTCTGTGTGTGCTGCACAGAGGTCACAGTTGTGTTTTGTTCCTTTTCTGTTGTTAAAGAGTTATTTTTCTTCGTTCATAGTATGAAAGTGAATCAATTCATATCAGTCTGTATAAGAAGTTGTAAGTATAGAAAACATCTAGGAACAAAGATATGACTTTGTATTTACTCCTTAAAATAGCACAATGTTATTAAACCAACATCTTACCCTAAAATAAATAATACAAAGCAAACTGAATACATATTTATTTTGTTTCTCTTCTTACAGGTGGGGCTGAAAGACTCGACCCCCGTTGAGCTGGAGCATCATGGCTGCAGGTGTGACGTGTGTTAATCTCCTGCTCCAGTCACATGACTCCCAGTGGGTCCCCAGTACTCAGCTGTACAGAGCAGAGCAGCAGTGGTACAAACCAAAAACTATGGCAAGTCTGAGAATAATGTCATTGTAATTCAAATGCTAAAACTACACACTCATCATGTCTCATACACACATCATCTCATCATTGCTATATATTGCTTAAACCCACAGTGTGTAAAACCGGGCCCGGTAGAGAACATGGCTGGGATGTCCGCAATCAAAAGCAGAGAACAATGTCAGAGAAAGTAAAGTGAGAGATTAGTAGTTATGTGAAAGCAAGCTATGCACACAGAATAGCTTATGTGTTGATGTCTTTGAGAGCTGAGAGCTGCTGGATCTGTCTGCCCTCAAAGTGCCAGGGATCTAGGACTTCACTGCTGCTTCTGCGCCATAGGTATCCCTGTGAGGTGCCACTAGTGGACTCTGCTCTCGGTAAAGCTGGCAGTCCCTTGTCATATGAACATCACCATGACAGCTAGAAGTCACACCGCTGCCCACAACCATGCTCCACCACGGCCAGACCACTGTCTGGCTACAGACTACAACCATCTGCATGCGTTTTTTGTTGTTGTTGTGAACATCAACAGCTGCCCTTAAGGGGATAGTTCTGGTCTTTTGAAGTGGGGTAGTATGTGGTATATATATCCATAATCAGTGTACTACCTACAGTAGTCGTGTGGAGAAACATACAGGAGCCCCGGCACAGCAGAGCCATGTACTGCTGAGGACGTGGGCAAAAGCAACATTTATTGTATCCACCCAAAAAAGCTATATCAGTTTAAGTGTACATTATTTAATGCTAAAAATAGCGATTTTATTTCAAGTGGGCCTTCATTTTTGGGTGGATAAAATAGGTTTTGCTGCTGTGTTTTTAGAAAAATGTGATTATTTGTGGCCTATTACAGCTTTGTGCAATTACCAAGACACAAACTGGTACTTTTGGCACAATTATTAAACTCAAGTTGCCTTTCATCTATTGAACAGATATGCTAAATCATAAGCACATTGTCTGCTTTACACTAAGTTTGATATTCCAAAATACACTTTTTGCAAATAACTACTCCCTCTTATTTAGCCTACATTAGATATGTTATTCAAAACCAACAGCCTGTGTGTTGTTTGCAAAACACTGCCACTGAAATACCACACTCAATTATCAAGCCCCTGCACCCAGAATGCACATGTTAAAATTAGATCACTTAGAAACCTGAGCTTGAACACTTTGTTGTGCACAACAATGGAGGCCAATCTTGGAGAGAGAGTTAGAGGAAGAGGCAAATGCAATATACTGTATTTTGTATTCAGTACCATACAGTAACTATGTTCATGTCATCTTCACTCTCAGTAAAGTCATTGTGTCTGATACTGTTATGAGTATTGAGAATAAACCTATTTGTGTGTTTCCACATTGCATGTGTTCATTCATAGTCCATATTTACAGCGTGCTACAAATGAAAATGCCTAAAACTTTGACTTGAATGTCTTGTTTATTAATAAACTATTGGACAGTGTTTCAATTCAGTTCATGTAAGCCTTACACACACTATTTTGAGCGTCTAGTGATTATGGCCTGCATGTCTTTCTGTTCTAACTCAGCTGTCAGCTTCTTAGCAGTTTAGACAAACATCACATTCATAATGTAGACTAGTTGGACAAAATAATGCTGAACAACTGTTCCATTACTGAGTGAACTGTTTTAGGGGTCGACTGTATGATATATTGTTCTCCCGCTTGCTGCTGGGTGCAGGTGAAAGTAGGGTGACAGTTCTGTTCACATCGCTGACATTTGTCACAGGTAAATCTGGCAGGTTTGCAACGAACATGACTTTGTTCAATGGTTGTCACACAGCAACAAGCTGGACACTGGATTTGCCGACACAGTACAAACCGGAAGTCAGCGAAATAAAGTTATGCACAGAGCTTGCATACTTGTATTAATCTCTATAAACGCATATCTGCATGTGAATGCAGAAATAAACATATCCTCTTCAGCATGGGTGCCGGAAGCAGGGGGGCCAAGGGTCGTTAGACTTCTGGGTCTTTTACAGCATTGCCATTACATCCTCGTGTCTTTTATTTTGAAATATGTTCTTGCTTCCGGTCCACCGGACTGCTTTTCTTCATTCTTCAAAACAAAACGGAAAATTGAATGAAGTTGTTATCAAAAACCAAAACCGGACCGTTTTTTTAATTAGGTCTTGTTGTTATCCGTTTTTTTATTCAGAAAATGGCTTTAGTTTCCCGTTTTTTCGTTTTTGATTTAAAACGAAAAAAGGCTGGTATTTTCGTTTTTTTGGTTCAAACGAAAAATCAAACTAACAAAACGTACAGACTTTTTTATTACGTTTTCTCGTTATCCGTCTTTTGATTCCGACAACACAAACGGGAAAACGGCTTTGGTTTTCCGTTTTTTCGTTTTAAATAAAAAACGGAAAAAGGCTGGTATTTTCGTTTTTTGGCTTTTGGTTTAAACGAAAAATCAAACTAATAAAACGTACACGGACCTCGAAATCCCTATCCTTCAGAAATGTTGTGAAATAAAAGTATAAAGAGACATTTATATTAAAAGTATCTATACAAATCTTAGTAAGTATTAGGGCTGTCAAACGATTACAATTTTTAAACAGATTAATCACAGCTTAAAAATGAATGAATCATGATTAATCACCATTCGAACTATGTCCAAAATATGCCATTTCTTTATACATTGTTGTGGGAATGGAAAGATAAATGAAAGAAGGCGGATATAATGTATGTATGTTTATTATAACATTGTTCTGTGTGTCAAAATGAAAGACAGCCCACACACCTATCAATCATCAAACCGTGGGGTCTTATTTCATTACGTGTTGATTTCTATCAAGGGGCGGGGAGTAGGCTACGTCGATGCGTCGATACGCAAATGTGCTTTGTGACACAAGTGACGGTTCGCATTTCAGATTGTTGCCGCGCATGCGTACCTGCGTACCAGCGCCGTATAGATACGGCGCTGCTGCATACCAGTTATGTGCACCCATGTACCATGTACCCATGTTATGGCTAGAAAGGATCCGTCTTGTGTAAATATGACGTCACGTTCTCGTTGTAACTCTCGTTGGAGTGGCTCGGAAACACACCTACAGCAGTAACATGATGCAACATACACATTAATGCAGCAGCAATATTGATAGAGAAACATCAGACATAATAGTAAAACACTGAAAGGGAACATTGTATTGCACCAGGAGCTATATTGAGACTTTTACTGCGACAACGTTGACTTGCCTGTGAATAAAAAATAAACCGTAGTGTTTGTGATCTACAGTGTTGTCATTCTTCTTTGAACAGCAAGACCACTAACGTCCTATTTCAACAATCACACTCCCTGTCATTGACATAATTAATAGATAGTTTAGCTTCTCACGATCATTTGCTGTGGCTCACTGATGTTAACGATCGTAACTTAAAGGCTGCCTGCCAAACGTAAACATTCAGCCACGTGACTTGCAAACTCTCGCGAGAGTTGTACACTAGACGGATCCTTTCTGGCCCGTCTACACTACAGGCATCGAAAAATGCTTTCAACGCTTCGCCCATTCACATGAATGGGGTGACGTAGAAGATTTTTTAATCTTCGCCGAACTGCATTGTGGGGAGCATGGCATGGCTTTGCAAGCATCACGAGCTTCTATCGGCATCAAAAGTTGAACAATGTTCAACTTTTGAGGCTCGATGCTTGGCATCAGCCAATCAAATCCCGTTTATGCAAATCCCGCCAAGCGCAGCCAATCAAACCGCGTGCAAGCTGGGAGAGCCAGACCGCAGTTCATTTCCTCATATTCCAAACGAGATATTACGGTAGCAAATCACCCGGTTCTTTACGACCAGAACTATTTACCGGGATACAAACCGGACGAACCAGGCATGGAGGGAGGTGGCAGAGACAGTGAAACTGGTAGGTTTTTCGCCTGTTTGGAGAGTTTATATCCAGTTTACTTCGTTTTAACATTGCTATTGCTTTGTATGTCGGGGGCGGGAGATTCATGTGATTGGTTGTTGGTCGCGTTGGTCGCAAAAAATCGCCAAGCTTCAGACACGTCCAGCTTCAAGATTTTTTGATGCTTGTAGTGTAGACAGGCCACAGCAAAAGTATTCTCCGTCGGGACTTCCTGTAACAACACCACGCCGTTATTTTGATTCTGATGTCCAGAAGACATTATCAAAGATGTTCTATTGTGAAGACGATCACTACGTGACAAAAGTTTTCAAAACCGTTTCTGGTCTTCGGTATTTCCAGACAAGTGGCTGCTGTATGTGCAATTCTCGGCGCGATTTTTCATGGTAAGCCATTTTATGGTATGGATGTAGACTACCCCAGCCATACCCTGGCGCTGCCACTGGTGGGATGTATGGGGCAGGCCATTCTGCACATGCGTTAAATGCGTTAAATATTTTTAACCCAATTAATTCAAAAAATTAATTACCGCCGTTAACGCGATAATTTTGACAGCATTAGTAAGTATATATATATATATATATATATATATATATATATATATATATATATATATATATATATATATTAAACCATGTATATATATATAACTCTATATTTCATTGCAGCTTTTTGTTACTTTCCGCCTCTACAAAATACAGGAGATAAAATTGTTGTAATGGAGGATACTTTCAACATCCAAAATCTTTTTATTATTTTACCAGGAGCATTTTGAACACCCATGCTTACCATTTCGGGCACGCCGCCTGGTCTCTCAGGGTCTCTTTCCCCAAGGCCCTACACACATCCTCTGCTGATTTCCTCGAGTGGTAATCAAGGTGAGAAACTCAAATGAAAAACTAACCGGCCGCCGGGCAGAAAGATCTCAGCCAAACACCCCAGAGTCAGGGCTCCGATCCCTTCTTTCCTCCCCCTCTCCACACTATGCTCTCCTCTCCCTCTTGTGCCTCCTTCCTGCTGCCAGTCCCTCCTTCATGCGAGAGTCTTTTTCCTGTGATCTCCTGCCTGCGATACAAGGTTCTGGGCACAATTTGCCATATCAATCCCATAAGGCCCGTATACTGTACTGTCAAACTCTCGATGGACCCATCTTGCCTCCTATCTTCCTTCAACAATGCTCTTTTGAAGGAACTTCATTCATTATGTAATGCTGTCTTTAATTATTTATCCTTCGTTGAGCTCCCATTAACATGCAGCGAGCTCATCTGTTTCCACCACATTTGTCGGCGAAGATCCGTATGTTTGCCACCTTAAATGCTAATAGTTTTCACGCTGTATGTTATACAGTTCCCCACAGACAATATATAAGACCTCGTATTCATGCCAAGTGTTAAATCTTTGTGAAGATTTCCTCTAATGGCTGAGAAGTGAGTGCATGCGTTCCAGTGTGTGTTTTAAGGGTTACGGCCCGTCTACACTACAGGCATCGAAAAATGCTTTCAACGCTTCGCCCATTCACTTGAATGGGGTGACGTAGAAGATTTGTAATCTTCGCCGAACTGCATTGTGGGGAGCATGGCATGGCTTTGCAAGCATCACAAGCATCTATCGGCATCAAAAGTTGAACAATGTTCAACTTTTGAGGCTCGATGCTTGGCATCAGCCAATCAAATCCCGTTTATGCAAATCCCGCCAGTGCAAGCGCAGCCAATCAAACCGCGTGCAAGCTGGGAGAGCCAGACCACAGTTCATTTCCTCATATTCCAAACGAGATATTACGGTAGCAAATCACCCGGTTCTTTACGACCAGAACTATTTACCGGGATACAAACCGGAGGAACCAGGCATGGAGGGAGGTGGCAGAGACAGTGGGTGAAACTGGTAGGTTTTTCGCCTGTTTGGAGAGTTTATATCCAGTTTACTTCGTTTTAACATTGCTATTGCTTTGTATGTCGGGGGCAGGAGATTCATGTGATTGCTTGTTGGTCGCGTTGCTCGCAAAAAATCGCCAAGCTTCAGACACGCCCAGCTTCAAGATTTGTTGATACCTGTAGTGTAGATGGGCCGTAAGTGTGGGAATTTTAAGCATCGGGGCAGCCTCAATATATACAAGGCTTTGTATGATAATAATTAAACCATGTGTATTAATAACCTGTGTATTTAAAAAAGCCTTCCAGTCCATTGGATAGCTCACTAAGCCAGTGCACTGTTTATAGGAACTGACCTTAGCTCTCTCTTGAGACTGCTTTCTGCTCATAATGTGTTCTTTCTAAGCAACTTCAGCCAAGTGATGTGGTTGAGTGTTGGATTCCCTCCAAGAACCATCCCTTTATTGATTTGAGTGTTTTATTGCACCATCAGTAGCAATTAGGGCTTTTGTATTTTTATTATAATTTCAATAAATTGCTTTAAGTAAAGACAATGTGGTTAACTAACACGTTTCAGCTCTTTGAAATGTTGAATCAAGCTGATGTGTTAGAGGTTGAAATATTAATGTATTAACTGGGGCTTTATTAATCATGAATAACTAGTAATGCCTTGTTTGCATGACCATATTCTACAACTACTAGGCCATGAGTTTTTTTCCTCAATGGCCTTATAACTAATGCTTATTAAAATTAAGTAAGAAAGCTGTTAATGAATCGCAATCTTAATATGATTTGTTCAATATAAACACAAGGATAGACATTTGTGCTAACAACACTTAATGAATGATCTGTTCTTACGAAACACAATAACCACAATGTCAATAGTGGTTCTGTATTTTATATTAGCTACAAAGATAAAACACGTCACAGCTGAATTAGTTAGTTATGAGCGAGACCTCTATAGTTCCTATAAGGTAGTATTTCATGTAAAAGAACATCAATAACCAGTCTAAGATTGAATTACCTCAGAACCAACACAGGCCTAGCACTCACACTATTCAATAACCCTGAATGTTGCCATATTTGTATTCATATTTTTTGTTGCCATGTGTGTCTGTGTTGCTATGTGTGGCTGTTTTGCTATCTCCGGTAATGTGTATCTGTTGTGTCCCAGCTGTGAAAACAAAAATCCCCCTGGGAAAATAAATCTAAATCTGAGCAGTAATTATGAGCTTGAGTGAATAGCTCTTGGTAGTTGTAGATTATGGTTGTGAAGAATAATCATTAATAATAAGTTTATAATGACAAATAAAAAGCAATATGGTACTAATAAGCCAAGGAGACAAGCCCCCAAACAGACTAAGTATGGCATGTGGACTGGTACCTGGTGAGGTGCCATACGCTTCCTGGGAACTGCCCAAGTGCCCCCGAGAAAGGCACTGGGCCCCAACACTGCTCCCTGGGGGCTGCACATACAGTATAATAGCTTCCCAATTCTCTCTATACAAGGATGGGTTAAGTGCAGAGTCTACATTTCACTGTGTGTGCAGCGCTGTGTATAAAAAGTTGATTATATTAGGGTTCCTCCATTTCCAATCATTTGTATGGACTTGTATCCATTGGACTTTCTTTTATCATTTGAATTATTTAAAGAGCGCCGTATGGCCTAATTAAGTCTGCCCGTTGTTTACTTTGCACTGACAAATCTAATGTTATTACCCAGTGATCGGACTGGGGATGTTGGAAGTCAGGTATTGAGAAAGGCTTGGGGGGATGACATTTGTGTTCTATTCTCATGTTGGTCAAATCAATAAAGAATTGATCCCAAAAGCCATTTTTTTAAAAGAGGGTAACTGTAAGAGCCATTTAGGGACATTATTTTATGGTAATGAATTATGGTTTGGTGAGCCAATTGAATATTCTTTAATTTAACTTAAATGAGCTGAATAACTATGAATTATTATTATACTGTTTTTGTAACATTTTATCTTGCTTATGGAAAGCTCTAGTTTTATGTTTTGTTATTATTTATAGAAAGCAGATTGTTGTAGCGTGTTCAGGTATAAATGACGCTGCCAGCATGACACAGCAGGAAGTCTAGAGAGGAAGTTGGAAAAAGTTTTTGACCGCACACATCCGTACGACTGGGATTTGTTTGTTTATATGTTTAAATACCTTGCAAAGGTTGCACGTCGGCATTGGGCCGCCAGCTGATCCATTGAACAAATAAAGCAAGAATAAAGCACTTGAATGGAACGAGCAAGGTATTTGGATTTCCTGAACATACGAGAGTCAATACTCAAATTCGCCCTAGACTAAGTGGCCTTTGAACATTCCTTTTTTGGACAATTGGCCACTACAGTAACTTTATACACACTATAGGTTGGCTTGCGAAGTTATGGTCTGTTTGATGCTGAAGTTTAAAGAAATTGTAAGAGACAGCCCTCTAGCGACCGCCAAATGAGCGATTACGGTATATGTTTTTCGCTCCAAATGAGTTTGAATCTTGGGAAGACCCTGTGTGCTTTTTAGGGATGGGAACGATTAATCAAATATTCAAATATTCGAAATTATTCAGGTATTCGAATATGAATGAATATTTTTTTTGTTCCCACATTTTTTTATAGGATATTTACATTTGGGGGTTGAATATTCGAATATACATTTGCTTTCAAATTCCCATCCCTAGTGCTTTTCTTTCTTTACTGAGTAAATTATGTTCTGTTTTACTAGATCACCTCTATTATGGTTTCTTAATTTTATTTACTATTTATTTATTTTACTAGTCTTTGAACCTACGCACCTGAGAAATCTGCTTTGAAAATAGAAGTGCATAAATCTTCCCCTCCATTCGTTTAAAAGTAGAAGAAACACGTTTGCTGCTTAGATTTCACCTTGAATAGGAACTCAGGAGGAATCAGGTTCAATGTCATTGGGAAAAGGGAGCACAAAAAAGATGGAACAAGACTTACGAGGTAATTAACGACAGATTAGGTGTGTTCATTAATTAATTTGTATGGAATAAACTTCACAAAGGCCTGAACGTTTCAAAAGGCTTGATAAGTGTCAAGTTATCATTTATACGATGGAATCTTAGGAGGTGTCTTTGAATTTTGTTGCCTACGTAAGTGTTCATTGACATAATGTACATACATTATTTTTGTTTTTAAAGATGTCACGGTTTCTGAGTCATATTTCTCTTATTTTGTCGTAAAAATTGCTATTGGTGTTGTATTTTCTGCTATGGAGGAATTCAGAGTTTCTAGTGGTTATCCCTGAGCCGGTGCCCAGAACTCTTTGTCCCTGGTGTTCAGGCACAAGGACAGAAAGGTCAGATGAGGAGCCGTGGATGTGACTCGTGTCTTTGTGAAGTTGGTAATGGAAAAGTTGGGATCACAGCCTTTTTGTAGAAGAGGTCATGTGGACAGTACAGTGTCTGAGTCACAACGAAAGCTACAATGTCACAGGAGATCAAGTTCTTTTTTCTGTCTAGAACAATGTGGGCCTGTCACGAGGTTGCACAGTGAAGGCAGGAGGTTGCTTTTGAATGTATACCCTGGGACCAGCACAGGTCAACACTTTGCGCTTCCAGCTCTTCACTTTTAGGAGGGATCCGAAGGACTTTAAAGTGCTAAAAGCAAACACCAGCATTTGCTTCCATGGCCTTGGGCAGGAGAGGCATCACAATGACATAAAGAGTCTGACGGCAGCCTTAAGCTGTCTGCTGGCGTGGGGCATCCTGCAAAACACAAGAGCCCACCTGGGCTCCAGGCAAAGAGTTTGACATGTTGCTGCCCTTGCTAGAAATATTGAAGCCCTTTGCAATGTGTGAAAAGCCTGTCTGAAGTGCTGAAGATATATTTTGTCTCTTTGGTGTCCTCAGTGAGAAATTGCTTGGGCATCCTTCTATATTTCAACCAATGTAGAAGTGTCAGCTGGATCAACTCTAGTACCACTTTAATTTTAATGCATTGTAAATACATTTAGGGAAAGTAGCAGCTAATTGTGATCTGAATAAACAATAAAGCCATATGGCGTCAACTCAAAGTGGAAGTGTTTAATGACATTTTGGAGTTGCCCTGCATGTGAATGGGAAGTTGCTCCCAAAGGCTTTACAATTATGGAAAGCCCTTGAGTGAGGGAAAATATTTAGTTTTTTTATTGTCAGAATGGCTAAACAAACCTCTAGCAGTTTTTTAAATAATAACTGTAGTCCATCAGATGTAAAGGTGGAATAGTGTAGTACTGTTATACTGTAGATGTTTAACCCAAACCACAGTGTTTCTCTAACCTTAACCAAGTAGTTATCTCGAACGAAACCATGATCTCTACCAGTGGTGGGCCGTCAGGGCCAGCAATGCCTTCTCTGCTGGCCTAAACACTATCAGGATCCCTGACTTTTAATAAAGTTTTTTTTTTAATTTAAATTTAAATTTTGTACAGGCTAAAGATACAAACATGGACATAACAATAACATATAGGAGATGACATTCCAAGCCCCCAGGAAGTTCCCCGGACTCTGAGGAAAAAATGCGTAGTGACCAAACGACGGTACTACAATTTCCGTATCAGTTCGGGACGCCACTGGGCCCAGAAATACTTTTTCCGATTGACTAACATGGGGAAAGAGACGTCTGTAAATCAGATAATTTTTTAAAAACTAAATAAAATACCCAGTATGAACTATTTTATAGCCCTTATTATAATCATTAGGCCCTTAAAGTTGTAAAATGCACTAAAAGCCAAATCTAGATTTATTTTCTCTCTCCATTCATTCTAGTAGTGGGATCTCGGGGGGCGGGGCTTAAGGGGCGCATGCTCTATGACTGCACATACGGGTTCTTTATGGCGTTATATTTGTGCCTCTATCCTGAGCACGCAATGAAACATGTTGAGCCTAGAAAATGCGATTGAGCGCACACTTGAACATTTTTGAGCACAGAGAAATATATTTTCTTTCATAAAACTCCTGCTCCCTGCGCAAGCAGACCGCTGCACGCGCTCTCTCTCCCCCGCTCGCTCGACCTCTCCACCCTGTGCGCGCTCAGCTTCGCCTGTGCTCGCTCAAGTTGTCTCAGCGTTACAAATGTGCCACAAAACCAACCAATCGGAGAACTCGAGAAGGTCAATTCTGATTGGCTGGTCGTCTCCAATCATATCTTCTATCTGAGATGAGAGAGGGATTTTCGGTTGCCATATCAGGCTGTTGACGTTCTTATTACACATCCGTCGTTGACATTACAGGACATGACAGACTCGAATGAAGAGAATAGCACGCCACAGTGTCAGGTGAGTTATACATTTCTAGTTTTCTGATATCACGTTATTGTGCAATGCCTGAGTTTGCTAGCCGGCAACATAGCTATAGGGGTAGTTTAAGCAAACAGCTAACAAACCATAGCCTACATGTACGTCATGATCCCTTCTGAGGTATTGATTACTTGCTGTAACAGGGTTCCCGCGGGGTCTTAAAAAGTCTTAAATTTGAAAATATGAATTTAAGGCCTTAAAAAGGTCTTAAATATGACCAAAAGAATAAGAAAGGTCTTAAATATGATTTAGAAGGTCTTAAAAATGATCGGATTTGAAAGGTACTTCTGTGTTGAGATCGCGTCTAAATGTGTTTTGGGGGAAATGTCCGGGCTGCAAAGTAACCAGTACGGTAATAGCCTTGCAGTTCCCTCCAACAATTTGTATTGAATTAAATCAACATGGAACCAGTAATCACTAACTTTGTTTCCCCCGGCCCCTTATTGGAGAACACCCAGCTAATAACCTAGCAACCAAGCTTCAGCCAGCGGCAGTCAGAAACTCATGTATCTTCGAATCTACTTACAAATTAATATGGGGAAGTGTCAGTTCAACCGTATTTGGTTGGAAAACATCTAATTTAGTGCTTGGTTGAAACCAGTGGAGGGGAACATGTTTGAAGCCCGCTGCACCTTTTGCAAATAAAATTTGTGTCTGTTTTGCTAATGTAGCATTAGCTAGTGGAGCGTGAGCCACTGCAGCAGCTCCCGCAACAACACCGGGGGAACCTCCGGGCGACGTTTGGGTCTACAACGTCAACTCTAAAAGCGGAGGTGCTGTAGACGCTAAATACCGTAGTTAAACACCAATCATACAACAGCAACGATGAAATAGTGTAGCCAAGGCAGCAGAGCTCTGAATATAGTTTCTCTCTCTCTATCTCTCGCTCTCTCTCTCACACACACACACTAGGGCTGCTCGATTATGGCAATAATCACGATTATGTTGGTCAATAATTAATATCATGATTATTAAATACGATTATTCATTGACTTTGATCCATTTATTGAACTTTAAAACAAATAATAATTTGAACAGTATATTTTTAACTGTTGATTACCCTGAACGTATAACTAAACGGAAAAACCAATACAAAAATAAATGATACATTTAAATAAATAATATCAAAATAATAAATACCAATAAACAAGATCAACAAATATTTTGGAGCGCACTTCCACAAGCTACTAAACATATATAAATATGATAAATAAATTAGACTAAAATTAATTAGATCAAATATGTTGTAGTGCACTGTCACAACCTCGCAAAGCAAAATAATCGTTTTTTTCGATTATGTTGTTTTCGTAATTGTGGCAGGCCAAAATCGTAATTGCGATTAAAATACGATTAATTGCACAGCGCCTAACACACACACATACTCTAGATGTGTGTGAGGACACAGTTTTGTGTACTGTTATGCTGTTATGTTCAGTCATTGTTCTTATGTTGAACATGAATACATTTACTTTCTAAGTAATTATGGGACGTATTTCTTCTTTCATAGCAATTTTCCTTCATACTTTATTGCTGTGAAATAGGTCTTAAATTCTATTCAAAGCGGTCTTAAAAAGTCTTAAATTTGAGTTGGCGAAACCTTCAGGAACCCTGTGTAAGCATTAGAGTTGGCAGAATGACAAACATGTTTCTCTCTCTATCACAATTTTGGTTTGACCAGAACCTGGACCAACTTCTGTTTCCTGTTCTACAATGGGCATAGAGCTTGCGTTAATTTTCAACCGGACAACTAAACAGATTAGGCTAGGACCGGATAAAGTTAGCAACACACGTTAACCATGAACAGCCTATTAATCCGTTCTCTTAATGTTTATTCCATCCAACGTTGTAGAATTAGAGAGAAAGAGCTTCTTAACGTGCTTTTATCCGGGTTGGAGGGAGTTAAATATAACATTGGGGCGTGTGATTGTAGTGGGTGGAGGTGGTGAAATGAGGATATCCATTTTGGAGTTCAAGCTAGCATAATATAGTTAACATTACACACTAATAAGGAAGAGAGCTATTTTTGTGATACATTGCTATTGATATGGATTTAGAGTGGATATTTGAGACAAGTAAACAAAAACGTAATTTATGGGTGAGTGTTTTTAGCAGTCATATTATGTCCTTGTGATTCTGTTGATTATTACCTCTCTGTATTATGTTGCAGCTCAGCTGATTTTGGATTGATGGCAAAGGGAGAGGGACTTAAGTGAGAGTGAAAACACAAGGTAAGTTTCAAATAGGTCAGCAATTTCCCATCCTATAGGTTGCTAGATGTATCTAACCCTTTCTCCTGTCTTTGTCTCCCTCTCTCAGCACAAGAACCCCAGGGGGATTCAATGGAGCCTGAAGACCTGCAATGAGACCCTCACCCTGAGCCTGAGTCTCAACTCCCAGAGTTTTGCAAGCCTCTCCCTGTTCCTTATTTTTGATTAAAAAGACATTAAGCTTCCCAATGGTGTGGTCTTCGTTTTGTGAAAAATATGATTACCTCACATATTTTGTTGTCTTTTGTGATAGTTAAAAGGCTCCTGCTGACTTGAGCCAGCCATTCTTTCCTCCTCTCTGTGTCAGTGGGGAAGCCGTACATGTGTACTCCTTTCTATGAGTGATTGGCGCATCCCCCAGCAGCACAGCAAACTATGAGGGAGACTATATGCCAGGACAACACAGAGGAAAAGGCACAGACAAACTGCACGCATGCTATTCAATGTTTATTGAATTCCATTTATTTACATGGATGTTCCTAAAACAACACATTTAACATCATCATGCTGTTGCTGCTTGTGCTTTGACTCACTTTGCTGTCAGTTGACAATCATTGATAGGCACCTGTCGGTCTCCTGTCCTTTCTGAAAGTCATAAAGATTACATTAGTCATTTAGATGACTTATGTCCTCAATTACCAGGGGATTAGTGAAAACACCATGAATTAAAGAAATGGTAGAAATGATTCTAATCAGAATTTTTGAAACCTTCCTTCCTTCCCTCCCTCTAAATATATCAATAAGGATGTGATGTTCTTGACTCATACAAGTTTAAGAAGATAATATTTGTTTTAAAGAATTAAAAGCAATAAACAACAGCAACAGGCTCTGTAACCAAGGCAACGTTAGCCTAACATGTATGTTAACAGGTAAGATAGCTGTTCACACTATCCATGTATATTTTCTACTTTTTGTAATGCTATGTTATTTCTATTTAAGATGTTTACATTTTCGATTGTTTAATTCTAGTCTTTTAACTGTCTAATGTACAATGCCTTGTCTTTTGCTGCTGCAGCGTAAACATTTCCCCAATTGGTATCAATAAAGTACTTCTTATTTTTTCTTAATCCTCAAATATGAACACATTTTACTTTTTTTTTTAAAACAAAACACATTGATGTAACTACATACACATATCGATATGTTGTATACATATTGCAAATCATAACCTTTATTGACCAATAACTAGCAAAAATTGCATTTCTATCCTGTTATCAATGCATTCAAATCGTGATTCAAATGGCCCGCCACAAACTTCCGGGAACTTTCTGAGTCTCTCTGAACCACGTGACAATCAAGCATTTTGGACTTCCGCTGTCGCAACTCTTCTCTCTACATGGTGCTGGACCAGCCAATCAGAATTGACCTTCTCGAGTTCTCCGATTGGTTGGTTTCGTGGCACATTTGTAACGCTGTGACAACTTGAGTGAGCAGGCAGGCAAAGCTGAGCGCGCACAGGGTGGAGAGGTCGAGCGAGCGAGGGAGAGAGAGCGCGTGCAGCGGTCTGCTTGCGCACGTTGCAGGAGTTTTATGAGAGAAAATATATTTCTCTGTGCTCAAAAATGTCCAAGTGTGCGCTCAATCGCATTTTCTAGGCTCAACATGTTTCATTGCGTGCTCAGGATAGAGGCACAAATATAACGCCATAGTTCTTCAGCTATGACAGCCAGGCATGACGGGTAATCTGTGACGTTTTGTATTTTGAATCTATTCTTTAAAGTCCTTAATCCTCTATGGTACGTACTACGCACTATGATGCCATTTGGGAAAAAAATGTTTGGAGGGTTTTTTTGTCATATAATAGACCAAATAAACATAATCTAAAGACATTTTAAATAAATAATTATTTGGGGGTACTTTTTGGGGTGTGTTGCCTTGAGGCAACAATGTACCATAATGGTAAGTTATGAAAAAAGAGTTATTGTTTCAAATTTGAACAAAATGTATTTAAAAACACATGGAAAATACTAAATAGCCTCAACAGGTTAAATTGCATGCCAATTAAAATGTGAAAATCTTTATTTTTTATATTTTAACAAGATTACATGTCTGAATGTTGCCTGCGGGCAACATTATACCATTGTGAAACAACCTTTAGGAATAAATACGCAAAGAGCCTAGGCATCTTTCATCAAACTTTATTGAGCCATTTGACAAAATAGACTCACTATCGTGGAAGTTCATGAAGCAGTTATTGTCAGCAGTGAAGCACAGGTGCGTGACACACTTTGATCACTGCACTTTCACCCTTACAGCCAGGGTATTTGCACCGGCCCTTTTTCTCCACCCACACAGGCCAATGGTCAGTGTGGTCTTGATGCGCATGTGTTGATGGCACTGATGAGGAAGAACCTCTGTGCTTCTTCTCAGCCAGGTCTCTGTCAACATTATGAGATGGTCTCCCCCTCTTCTTCAAAACGTTCCTCTCGTTGCAAAGGCAACTTGCAACTTCAGCTTTGAATTTAAGCAGGCTGTATACTTCTTTCTTGGGGATGCCGCAGTCCTTGCAGTCCCTGGGGTACAAGAGTGAAATCCATCATGTGCAACACGATCTTGTGATGCCACTTCCTTGACCTGATCTTTGTTCTGTAGAGAGCAATCAGCAAGTCTAGAAGATCCACTCCTCCCATACTTGTATTGTATGCATGCACAACACTTGGGCAGGTAACCTGCAATGTTTCTTTCTTTTTCTTATCCCATCTTTGCACAGATCGTTGGGTTGGCTTTTAGCATCAAATGTATCTTGGTTAAATTGTAGAGATCTATGATGAATGGAATGCTTTTGAACAGTTTATACCTAAACACACAATACCACAATATCATGGTGAATCCATAATGGTACGGTGTTGCCTCAAGGCAACATTTACAATTGACCATAATGGTACGATGTTGCCTCCAGGCAACATTTGCATTTTAACAAGTTTCCATTACCTAATTAACTAATTAAGTAGATTAAACTATTAGAAATTAAGGTTTACTCACCTATTATTGTGAATAAAAAAATTTCCAGACAAGAAATGCGCAGGAAATTACGTTTTTAGACACATTTCTTGGGGAGAAATGGCTGAGCTGATCCTTGTGGGAAAGGCAGCAAACAGGGTCTTCAAATTGGCCGCCAGAGAGTCATGGGAAAAATTCAAACACTACTATTGGTTCCTTATGGTCCTGCCTTGTTTTTAAAGTATTGCATCATAATTTGAGATGTATTGTGCATGCAAAAGGCAAAAAATGGGTATGTTGCCTGGAGGCAACATCATACCATAGAGCAGAGGTGCCCAGTACGTCGACCGCGGTCGACCGGTCGACCGCGGGGTCAATGCTGGTAGATCGCGAGTCATTCATAAATAAATAAAAATCCAGCTCCGTTAAAATAGACAAAACAGGTTTTGATCCCTCCTCCCTTGGCCTCCCTGCCACTTAATTCAGGAGTTGACTTGATTGACAGAAAAAGCGACCTATTGCTTTCCAGTCTGTTAACCCAGAATGCAAAGCGATACAAAATCAGTCAAGTGCCGGGAGAGACAAACAACAAAATGAGTGCGGGAACGAGCAAAAAGCTAAAGACATACCACTTCCACACAGAATGGGAGGGAGAATCTTTTTTGTGATGTCACATTCAAAGGTTATTTGCCTTATTTGTAAAGCAAGCGTCGCTCTGCCAAAGAAAGGTAACGTGGAGAGGCATTATCGGAGTGTTCACAAGGCATATGACAGCGACTTCCCTCCGAGTAGCGAGTTGAGAAAGAGAAAGGTCATGTATTATTGCTACACGAACATTATCTCTTAGTCTTAGTGTCGCCAACTCGTTTCTAACATGCAAAAAGACAAACAAATGCGTCTATGGTCGGTGTATTTTCTATCTTTCAAATCCAGAAGAGATCTCTCTCTCCCCCGTCAATTTGCAAGGGGGCGGGGCAGTTTACACACACGCATCTGCTACATGCAGCAACACACGGAGGAGATGGTGGAGAGAAGCGCTCCAAGGTGTGGTTACATGTTACCCGTCTTGAGGTGGACAATGCTCGTCACCAAAAGTGTTTAGCATGTAAGGGCGGTAACACGAGCAATTTGTCTAAACATTTAGCAAAAGTGCACCACATTCAGACGGACGAATGCACCGGGTTCGACTATCTTTCTAGTAGCTCTGTGGCCCCATCCACGAGTAACGTTTCCACGTCAGGTGTTATGTATGCTAGCAACAACACACGGAGTTAACTACATTATACAAACATGGGTTAATGATTAGAGGTAACTGAGTTATTTATTTTGTTAAAGTTTCAGCTATTCTGTTTCCAGTTCTGTCATAAGATTATTTAATAAGATTTGTTAAAACATTGTTGTTTCTTTTGATGTGAAATATTATTTATTTAATTCAAATAAAAAGCAATGTTAATTTTGTTCACAATTTGTTAAGTTAATTTAATAATGTATGTATTTTTGAATCAAGTATTCATCTTTATTGTCTTCATTGTTAGTTTCCACATGCCTAAAACAACCTCAAACTAAATCTAAAAGTTGATGGCTAAATAAGAGCGTTTGAGAAATTGTGCAAGGCACACAGTAGTAGTCCGAATAGTCGATTAATCGTTTCATTAATCTATAGATTAATCGATAATCAAATTAGTCGTTTGTTGCAGCCCCATTGTAGTTATCCCATGTAAAAATAAAACGTGTTATTCAGCAACCCTTGCAATTTGGGATTTTATTTTTGGTTGGTAGACCTCGGTTAGCTGGTCATTTCAAAAGTAGCTCACCAGCCAAAAAAGTGTGGGCACCCCTGCCATAGAGGGTTAAATTAAGATTACTCCTTATTTATTAACTATGTGTGGTCTTCATCTAAAAGCCCAAATAAAATATTAAAGGGTGTAAATGTAAATTCAATAGTGAGTGTCTTCAGCCAATTTTGAATCTTAGACCACAGACTTGCAACATATGGACAATAAAAAAAGAAATGCATCTGTTCTTCCTCTTCCTCATCACAGAATCTACATAATGGGGATGGTTCAATATTAAAGATGTTGAGTTGTTTTTTGTAGCGGTAATCTTGTAAAAATCTTCAGATGGAAGATTTGTTGTTTTGTATAGTTCTAAAAAAAAAATCCAGGGCATCAAAATATTTAAATCTTCTTCCAAGAAAGAGCAGACCTTACGAAGCGCCCGGTGTGGAGGTGTGTGGCGCAATGGGTTGTGCGGTGGTGTTTGAATCCGGGGGTCACAGGTTCAAACCCCACTGCAGTCAGCATGTCGTTGTGTCCCTGGGCAAGACACTTCACCCCAAATTGCTCCTGTTGGGATTGTCCACTGTATTGAGTATGTAAATCGCTTTGGATAAAAGCGTCTAACAAGTCATATGTAATGTAATGTAAGTGTTCTCATTAACATGTATTAAATGATTTCTATTAGTCTGTTCTCTTCAGTTCATAACTTTTCTCTGTGTTTGGTTTAAGGTTCTTTATTTAGTCATCCGATCATAGCTACAGTGTAGCAACAAGCTTCTCCAACAGTGTAACACAAAACACAGATAAACAGAAAAATATAGTGCAAGTCAATAGTAAATACAAAAAAAAAATGCTTTAACAAAGTGAAATAGTGCAATAAGTGTCTATATTAGTGTTGTCACGATACCAACATTTTGGTTTTGATAACGATACCAAGTCAAGAATTGCGATTCCGATTATTTTTCTATACTTTTCTTAAAAAAATGGAAACAGTCTTAAATGTAATTATTGTGCTTTATTTCACACCAGAACCATAACACAAACTTTTAAACAATGAGAACAATACATTAAATAAATGACTAAAATTTGTATTAAATACAATTAAGCATCATCTATAAACAACTTTTTTGTTTTTCGCTTCTGGCGTCTGTTTTGTCAACAAGCTGAGGCGCAGCCGCAGTTGCACTCCCACTTGCAGCCATGCTTCTCGCTTTCTCACATGCTCTGGCAGCTAGCGCGTGCACGAGAGAGGGGAGGGACTTTTCCCCGTCATTCTTAAAGTACCGATACTAATGAAACGGAGGAATCGTAACGTTTTTAACGGCAGGGTATCGCGGTACCTTTCAAGTATCGGTACACCGTGCAACACTAGTCTATATGCAAGTTATTGGAATATGATATATTAGGTAAATAGATAAATAATTTCTAAGTAGCAGCCTGATGAATATTATGGATGTTGTTTCAACAGTTCAGGTGTTTAACAGTCTTATTGCCTGTGGGATGAAACTGTCCCTGAGTCTGGTGGTTTTAGTCCGGATGCTGCGGTAGCGCCTGCCAGACGGCAGCAGACAGAACAGTTTGTGGCTGGGAGTAAAGGTCCTCCATGGATGGCAGCTCCGTCCTGGTGATGTTCTGTGCAGTTTTCACCACCTTACGATTGAGGGTGGTGCAGCTGCCATACCAGGCCGTGATGCAGCCAGTCAGGATACTCTCTATGCTGCACCTGTAGAAGTTGCAGAGTATCCATGGAGTCCATGTTGAACCTCCTCATCCTGCGGAGGAAGAAGAGCCGCTGTTGAGTTTTTTTGGTGATAGTGTCCATGTCAGGTCCTCAGTGATGTGGACACAGAGGAACCTGAAGCTGCTGACTCTCTCCACGTAGTCCCATTGATGGTGATGGGGGCGTGTCCCTCTCTCTGCTGTTTCCTGTAATCCACAATCAGCTCCTTTTTTTTGCTGACGTTGACATGGAGGTTGTTATCCTGGCACCAAGATGTCAGGTGTTCGACCTCCTCTCTGTACGCCGTCTCGTCGCGGTCGGTGATCTGGCCGATGACGGTCGTGTCGTCAGCAAACTTCACGATGGTTTTGGAGCTGTGTGTGACCACGCAGTCGTGTGTGAACAGGGAGTAGAGGAGTGGGCTGAGCATGCAGCCTTGAGGGGCTCTGGTGTTGAGGATCAAGGTGGAGGATGTGATGTTTCCCACCCGCACTGCCTGGGGTCTGTCTGTCAGGAAGTTCAGGATTCAATCACAGAGGGCGCTGTTGAGCCCGAGGTCTCTGAGCTTGATGACCAGCTTGGAGGGCACAATGGTATTGAAGGCTGAACTGTAGTCAATGAACAGCTGGTCCAGGTGTGAGCGGGCAGTGTGGAGGGTGAGGGCTATGGCGTCGTCTGTGGATATGTTTGCTCTGTAGGCAAACTGCAGGGGGTCCAGAGAGTCAGGGAGGGAGGAGGTGATGAAGGTTTTGACTAACCGCTCAAAGCACTTCATAATGATGGAGGTGAGTGCTAATGGGCGGTAGTCGTTGAGGCTGGTGATTTTTGTCATTTTGGGGACAGGAACAATCGTGGAGTGTTTCAAACATGTGGGGACTACAGACTGCAGCATCCTGTAATGTGTGTTTATGTTGGAGCTTTTATCTAATCAAATTTCAGTCAGAATGTGTTGCTAGCTTGTAGCTTAAAACCAAAGGCAATTAAACGGTTGCATTGAACAATCAGATTTCAAGTTGGCGACTGCCAACTAGCAGGCGTACAATGGCCTGTTATACTGCGTTACTGTATAATATTAATGGTTTCTATAGCCGTGACGTCATAATGATGGTATTAAGAGGTGGATAATATGGGTTGGACACTACTGAAGGCCTAGATGTCACAGTCTGCTCCCTCA
Source organism: Notothenia rossii (assembly GCF_949606895.1). Lineage (NCBI taxonomy): Eukaryota > Metazoa > Chordata > Actinopteri > Perciformes > Nototheniidae > Notothenia > Notothenia rossii. Next base: position 67,382,000 of record NC_136909.1, on the reverse strand, counting down.
CGTAGCTAATTTCTGCATTAGCATTTCTCAATCACCTTACTCACCTGGTAGTCACACCCTGTTTCTCTCTCACACTCTGTTACACCCATTAGCTCCACTAGTATATAGGCCCCCTTCACTCTCACCTCAGTGCCAGATCGTAATTTACAGCATGCAGTTATTTCCCGCATTACCTCCCAGATTGCTCTCCCGGTTTCAACCTTGTCTGTCCCTGAGCAGCCTGCTTTGCCTGTTTCCTGACCCTGCCTGTACCTGCGTCTCCTGCCTTGTCTACTCCTGGAACCCTCGCCTGTTTCCTGACCCTGCCTGTCCCTGGATTATTCTGCCTCACCTGCTCCCTGACCCTGCCTGTACCTGCGTCTCCAGTCTTGCCTACTCCTGGAACCCTCACCTGTTTCCTGACCCTGCCTGTCCCTGGATTATTCTGCCTCGCCTGCTCCCTGACCCTGCCTGTACCTGCGTCTCCCGTCTTGCCTACTCCTGGAACCCTCGCCTGTCCCCGACCAGCCCTTTGCCTACTGTCTACCGGTTTATCTCATATCAGAACTTTTCAAGTGAGACACTTTATAATAAAGCTGCTTACCAACTTTCCCTGGTTTCCCGTGTTTTGCATTTTGGTTCTCAGCTCGTTCGTGACACTAGGTGTAAAATGCACGGCCCGCTACTGATGTCTACTTTATACTTGTTACGCTGCAAATATATCATCCTATTAAAGGGATGTCAGTACAGAACACACCTTCTGTAGTGGAATTACTACTGGAGGGGTTTTGTCATTTGTCTTAGAAAAAAGATTACTAGGAACTAAGTGTCAGATACTCGACTGATCGAATATCTCACGTTATACTCTTGGACATTTTGGATGATATAGGACTCAAGGATAAACCAACGCAAGCAATGGATGTTGCAGCAAAACAACTTTGTTCATTTTAGAAAATAAAATATTATGGTTTAAGTAATAAAAAGTATGTTTGTCATCCTCGACTTTTGATTAAACGGGGGACAGAAATGCAGTCTCCTGTGTAAAATTACCGTTCATTACACATTCATCCCAATCTTTCTTTTAACAGGAATGATAATTAAAACACAGTTGTTTTGAAAATGGGAATTTGTTTTATCCACCTCGAAAAGGATCTTAACTAGCACATTACTGTACGTATGTCCGTGTAATCAAGCTGGGGTAAAATTATTAAATGTAAAAAAACAAAACATTTTACTCACCAATTCTTAAACTCTTCAATCAAAAAAATAAAAACTGCCTTCATTTCTTCAAGGTAAAAGCCATTCAGACATTTTACCTGAATAATGGTCAGTAACAAGCAACTGAACTTAAGGGCAAACAAATCCATATCATCCTTTTTGTATCTGATTGTATCAAGTAAGAGAGAAGAACATTCTGAAGACTTGAGGTAATTGAACATTTTGTCAAAGTGCCATACCAGTTAGCATCACCACAGACTGCTCGGGGGGTCAATGGCCCCCCTACACTGTTTGACAAAAGGACTCCTTTGATCCAACAATCCTCCATCCGTCCTTGGTGGTGAGTTACTGTGTGCAGCTGTGTATATAGGGTAGCAGCTAAAGGAAGAGACAACCTTACACATAAAACCGATGTCCCTCAAAGCTCCCTCCATCATGCGAGAAAGAGTTCTGAAAGCGCTGACTCACACAGTCGGTTTAGACACTTAATCAGCGAGGTCAGACCTTCACATCGAAACAAAGATGTCTGACAGACGGGGCCAAAAAAGCAAAATGAGTTCTGAGACCAGGCTTCGCCTCTGCTTTGTCTATGATCTCCCATGAGCACTTTGGGGCCATGATCGCAAGAGGGACGCACACTTTCTGGTGACAAGGATGGATAGGATATAAAAGGAATAGTAATGAACGTTAAATTTGAAAACCTGACCCATTTATCAATTCAAGATAGGCATTTGAGCTTTAACGATATCACACAATTCCTTTCCTTCTTTATAAAATATACCTCCATTTCTTGACGTGAGATATGTCTGGAGGTGACTTTTTAGTGAAGAGAATAGTAGTGGGAGGTTTTTTTTTCTTTTGAGAAATTTCGACAGCAGTTAAGGAACCCAGTCTGTTTGATATACGCCGATAGACAGCTCTGAAGTAAAGTAAGCTGCTAAGGTGTGGTAACTCTCACAAGCAGTGCCAGAATGCCACAGAAAGAGTTTGTTTAGGTCATTGTTAAAACCAGTTGCATACTGCAGGTTTAACAACAATAGCTTTAGTGGAGAGGGAAAAACACTTTACAGGTCCAACACGGATATCCCGAAAACCCAGGGGAAAACTCTTGTTGGGCTTCAAATTGCTAAGGATTTTCGCAGATCCACATTTTCTGGACAGTTGGATTCAGATCAGAAGGAGAAAAGAAAACAGAAATCTCAGCTTTTTCCAGTCTTTCAAGAATGGGGTCTCACTTACAAAACAGTTATAACAATTATTCAAAACAGCATCAGCTGTCGTACAAATTGGGTTTCTACTTTGCATTCTCTGTTTGCACTCATCACTGTAAACATGCTTTTAAGGAAAGAATGGTGGTATATTTTAATGATTCGCACAACAACAAAAAAAACTGTCTTTGCTTGTCGTGTTGTTTGAAGTTTGATGTCTTAATCTACCGAGCCACATTGTTGCAAAGTGAGCGGCGTGTTTGTTGGCGGCGACTCTGTGTCAGTCAGTGTGAATTCTGCTGACTTTGTGTTTCTGGTGGGATTCAGAGGAAGTTGGAGAGCGAGAACATAGAGACCTCGGAATCTTGTACAAGCAGCCAGCCATACAAAATGGAAAAAAGCTGTCTACAGGACCTTGAGGGAAAGCCCCGATAAGAATTTTGTCTTATCATAAATCCCACAACTGAATTATTCATACGAGGCAATTATGCTCTATCTCTTATTTGATTCACAGTAGAATGTGGGCATGAAAACAGTTCTTTGAAGTTTGGAAATGTTGGCCGTTGGCTCAGGGAAAAGTTAACAGAAAACATTTTTTTTTGCAGTGGATGCTGGTGTAGCCTGCTTTGATTACAAATGACAGCTCACTCATAATGTCTCATATCCGTTCGGAACTGAGTTATTTTTTCCTATGAAAATGAAGACAATTCGCAGTGAGAGCTACTTAGAGAAAGATGTGAATACGTTTTTGTTTTAGATAATCTGTTAATGTGCAGATCTGTGAGATTACGTTTTTAAATGGGCTGTCATGAATTTAGTTTAAATAATGATGCTCAGTTGAATTAGCTTTTAAATCAAAATCTGACTCGAAGTCAACGCAAAGCGATGGTGTTGGATGGGTCACTCCACTCCATGTCAGAGTCGAATATTGTACTATTAAATCCACAAAATGTATTTAATAACTTGAGTAACTAGTTACTTAAAACATTATGATATGATTATAGATGATTCTACCCAGCAGTATTTAAATGCATTGAAACTAGCAGTTGTTTACCATATACAACATTAGGTGATGACTAATCATTTCCCAGTATTATTAGGCTTAGTTGAATACTCGATTCTGATTGGTCAATTTGGACATTTCAAAGGTTGTTAATACGCGCTAACACTCCGCTGCTAAGCATAGCATGACCATGGCTAAGTAGGATTGGGGCACTATTTGTTTTCATATCAATCAGCAGAAACATGTCCAGTTGATTTACCGTCTGCTTTCTGTTGGACAGTTACAGAAAGCCTCGATCAGTGCTGCCGTCTTTATAAGTTACGTTGCTACTGACGCAGTTCCAGCCATTGGTATATTTATTTTATTAGACTTTTCTTAGTGAAAGCACTAGTTTCCTTTTTAAATCAATATTGTGAGTCAAGTTGTTGGTTTACTTAGTATGTGGACATGTAATAAGCGGGATTATGTGCAGCGAGGCTGTCAATAATGAAATAAGAATCATCCTGTCGGGTGTTCTGTTTTCATTAATGACCGCCATGCTGTACAGTTCATATAATATCTGATCCTAAAATGGGCCATTCTGCATTATGACAGCGGCAAAATCTAACTAAGGACCATTTTCTCAGTTACTTCTATTGCACCACAGCTTTAAGTTAAATATTGTACTTTTTACTCTAACTACATTTACTTGGCCACATTAGCTGTGAAATTTGAAATGAACCAGTCTGCATTATGTCTACTTTTTTTGAACTTTAAGTATATTTTAGTGGCTATACTTGTATACTTTTACTTAATAGTAAGCTTTGAATGCAGGAGTATTGCTACTTGTTATGTGAGAACTTCTTTCAACAATGTTTATTTACTAAATCCAGAAATAACTGTATATTTGACTGCAGAAAACTGCTAACCCTAAATAATTGTATTTTATTTCATGAAAATCTCTTCAGCACACGGTGATAAAGAAGCATCCCAGTTCCACGGTTGTGTAATGGATCTGAGCTTGTTCTAGTTCAGAATTGTAATCTTATGTGTTGGAATGGATTATGTAGTCTTTGCACCAGCTGTGTCCGCACACTCGATATCTGCCCTTTCAGGTATCATGTTTCAGACTGTAATTTGCATCCAGTTACATTCAGCTCTCATCTCAAAAGCTACAGTCAAATTGCTGCTATTATAAAACTTCTTACAGAACAAACGCACAGAGCAGAGCTGCTCATGGCTTTTGATAGATTAAACACTTTTAACTCACCTCAAAGGTATTTCTTATAAGCTTGTAGGCATTCAACATAAAAAAAAGGGTTTAATAAAAAAAGAATGTCAGGTTAATCTTTGATATAAAGTACATTTCAGGATCATTTTATTGCTCAATAAAAATGGCCTCTCTTTACAGAAGTTCGGCGAATTCATTTGACTAGTGGTCGTCCATGCTGTGAGGATTGAATTGCGCTCAGGCTAACTTCATGAGTTGACCTCGTTAACTTTTATATCCAGAAAAAATAAATGGAAGTGTTTTATAATTTCTTTGAGATGAAATAAGCGTGGAATTTCATGTCTTAATTGTCGAGGTTATAACCCAGAATGTTTTTCACAATACATCATCTTATAGTGTGCATGCCTTTCGCGCTAACCCTCTTCATTTTCTCTTGAAAGCATTGAATTGAAAGAAAACACAGCCTCTGACTCAATGGGAAAGGAATTGTTGACATTACAAATGCAAAGATGAGACCACATGTATAATTTCTTATCGAGATGCTCAGATTCAGTGTTCTGAAGCCATGGAAACAAAGCTTATTGTGTTTCTTAGCAGTGAACTTTACATCTATACAGCTTCCTGAAGGTACACGCTCAGCCTTTCTCTCTCTGCAGGCAGGCAGGTTGGTCACAGCAGTCCAATATGGCATCATGGAGTGGAATGAGAAAACGTTGAGAAATCCACTGCTGCGTGGTGATTTCAGATTGGTCACTGCATCGTGTAGAGTGGAATTATCCAATTGCTGCAAAGAAAATTCCCCAAAGAACCCCCTCAAATCACATGTAATAACAGCTCATTTGTATCGATCCTGCTGCATGTGTCGTTTTTTACACGGCCTTTGAAATGTGTGCGTATATCGAACTCAATGTGGACCACAAACATCCCCCCAGAAAAAGAGGAGATGGAGAGCACATGGAAAATGACACACTCCGTTATACATGCTAGGTTCTATAAGAGGAAAAAAAGATGAGACCGAGGTTTGAGCTCAGCAAAGAGGGACTGGGATGAGATTGCTTTGGTAAGCCTGTTAACAGGTCTGTGGGTGTGTAAGTGACACACACATAGACACAGTAAAATGTTGTGTGTTCAGCAAGCCAATGTACTGCATGGTCTATTCATCTATTACCCCAATGTTATGCTTGGCTGAAACATTTTTGAATTTCTAGCAAACCCTACAGTGTTTTTTTAGGTAGCACATGCAAATCAGATCAGGGAAATATCAGAGGCAGTGTCACTGGAAATATTGTCAACATTATTACTAGTGTTAGTTTTGCCCAGGCATGTCTGTCTGGCCTTTGAAATCTTCATGCTCATGTTTGTTTCAGGGGAATTATACACTGAAATTGATGCTGGCCGTTTTTAGGTTGTAAATATGGATTCCCATTGGACACATGCATCTGTCTCCTCGTGAATTTATTCAGAGGCACACTGTGATGGTCACAGAGCCACACATGAGAATGTAATATTATCCCAATTCAAATTCCCTTTTCACCCATACTATGGGTCAAACTTAATATGGCTGGTTTCTACATTGATAAAACCACCGGGGTTATTTTTCTTGGACTTTAGAAAGTGTACTTTAAAGCCATAAAGTATATTTTACACTTATAATAAACACTTCATTCACAGACTAGATTGTTAAATCTGTGAATCCCCTTTAATATGCACCAAGTGAGCACAATATAAGTTTAAATAATGAAGAGAGATACTTATATTGAGGCCCCTACAAGAGGGTAAATTACATTATATCAACTGTTTGCCAATTGGTGAACTGAGCCACGGGGCCCTCTAAGGGTATGGATACCCCAGGGTGTTTGCCTTATTCGCCTTGCAGCCTTTACTATATTGTTTTTTAATCACCATATTTGTATCATGACTCCTGTCTTGGCTTTACCAATGCAAATTCATAACAGATGTATAAAACATAGACATCTTATATAACAGATGCACAGTTATAATTGGTCTTTGGAAAAGTCTCAGTGTGAGAGCAAACCATAGCACATTTAGTTCACTGTCAACCGAACCTTCCAACCCTTTTAGAAGTTTTGGATCAAATAAATGCAAATGTTAACTCGGTGTCAGACAATTGGCCTTAACTTCACACAGCTCAAGGCAGTCAGGGATGTTCCTCGGGTGTTAAGGTTGAGGCTTTCTTTTCAATAATAAATGACAGGAGGGCCTTGCTGGATGGATTCCCAGGCAGAGGGAAAGGTAGCTGGGTCTGTGCAGTATAAAGATCAATAGTTGATGGTGCATTTTTCAGATCTTATGGACAGGGCATGCTGTGTCTTAAATCTCTTACACACAGGTCCAATGGTCAAGTACAATACTGTTAAAAACAAACTCTAGGTTTCCCATTACAATTCTTCAATTGTATATTTGACTTCTGTTGAACAGCAGTATTGAATGACTAAGTGTGATGTATGGCTCCAAGCATCGCAATGTTCTGTCTGTAAACTGTAAAATCCTATTATCTGGTGTTTTACATCAGCAGGAATCTTGCCATATTTGTGCGGGAACCACAGAACAGTTTCTATTTACAGCGCCTCTGACATCTTTATCTGCATCCATTATATTGACGGAAGTGACACAGCTAACAGCTCCAAATACAAATCAAGCATGCAATGACAAAGCATTGGCTTCTATGGCTTCTTTCCCCCACCCACTCATTGGCTTACTGTGATTATAAAGGCATGGCTGAAGGGATGGACATGGCGTTCAGTTGATCGTTCCACCAATTTGGTCAAGACTGAAGTATTCTAAATTGCCATTAAAATGTTGTGAAGCCATTCCCTTCTTTATCCGTCTTTTGTGATGCTCTGAAATCCGTAGTGGCACCATGAGGTTATCATGATAGATCAATATTTTACCTTAAAATAATTATTTGGATGCAACACTGACCTGTAATTAGGAAAAAAGAGTGACTCCATCAGTCCCACTGAACCCTAAAAACCTATTCTTGCACTTTTTAAACTTTGGTGAGCATACAATCTCCTAGTAGGTGGTAATGTTTTATGAGACTAAATTGATTTTAGTCAAACTGGATTTAGGATTTATTGGAGAAAAAGTGCTTTGTTTAGTTTTCCTTACTCTACTAGTGATGTCCAGAGTTCCTTGTGGACCTAAAGCTTTACTTATTGCTCAAGTAACACTACTCGCTAACTGTTGACAACAGTAGCTTCATTCAGCTAGTTAGCTCGAACTGAATCCAGGCTAGCGGGCAACGGTACCACGTTAGTAATATTAGCTGGCTTTCTATATATTTTGGTGTTGCACTTGCTTTTTGTTTGACCTTATAACCCGTAACCCGTTCAGTTATTTAGCTGCAATCAGCTAGTTACAGGGTTCTCAAGTTTTGAACAGAGTTCAGAGTGAGATTTTGGCAGCGGTGTTTGGTACTCCAACTTCTGGCTCCCCTCAAAGTTCCCATGAAGCCCTCTGTACCGTGAATGTCAACGGGGGGGGGGGGGGGGGGGGGGTGCTAGTGGAGTATGAAGCCCTCTGTATCGCGAATTTCAACGGGGGGGGGGGGAGGTGCTAGTGGAGTGCACGCGTCTCAAACAAGCCTAGTTTGTTTACAAAATTGCAGCGCAACTTGGTGGGCGGTACCCTGGAAAGAAATCTCTGCGTGAGAAATACAAGGTGTGGCGTGTGAGTGGAGTGAAATGCGTGAGACTTGAGAGCTCTGTAGTTAGCCATGGCTATATCCAACCCAGTCTCATGGCCAGTGGCGGCTGGTGGAAAATATTTTTGGTGGGGCTATGGAAATGGTGACAACCATACTAGGGCATTTAAAATCAGGAGACTAAATATGAACTGTGTGTGTGTGTGTGTGTGTGTGTGTGTGTGTGTGTGTGTGTGTGTGTGTGTGTGTGTGTGTGTGTGTGTGTGTGTGTGTGTGTGTGTGTGTGTGTGTGTGTGTGTGTGTGTGTGTGTGTGTGTGTGTGTGTGTGTGTGTGTGTGTGTGTGTGTGTGTGTGTGTGTGTGTGTGTGTGTGTGTGTGTGTGTGTGTGTGTCATACTTGCCAACCCTCCCGATTTTCGCGGGAGACACCCGCATTTCTCCCGATTTCTGACAAAATCAGATTTACTCACGACTGTTTCCACTCGGACATTAATACAGGTACACCATTGTTTGGTTTCCATGGTAGCGCGTCTCTTTAGCAGCGCGCGCAACTCAAAGTCTGAGAGGGTGAGGAAGATGAAAACTGAACAAGAATCGACAACTCGACCCTCTGATCACTCCTTTCCTGTAAAATACAGGTCCAGCCCACACATATGCTCCATGGTGCCACAGGCCTTGCCCTTACAACTACAATAAGCATGCAAATGTTAATCTACAGCTCCGGCGATCCACTAGCACCGGAGTCTACAACTGCAGACTCAGCCATCCCCTACTGTAGCGTCACCTTGGATACGAGTCTAAACAGACACACAGGCCAGGGCGCTGAAAGGGCGCCCTTTGAGGATCAGATCTGACGACGCTGATTGGCTGAAATTATGTTTCGGCGGCATAGTTTACAGATAGCAACAGCCAGCTTGTTGGCTGCAGCTGCTCTGGCTGAGGGCTCTTTTCTACCGCCCTGACGAGAGAGGGTAATGATACACGCTGCGGCCAGGCAGGAAACATGTGACTTATCAGTAACTTTAGAAATCGTAAAACAATTTTAAACAAGATTTTATTGTAGATTATACATTTTACTGATACCAACTATATAATATTTACCTTGTTCTTTAAAAATAAAAATAAAAAATATATTTTTTTTGGAAATATATTTTTTTATGAATTTTAAATTTTTAATGACAATAAAACATGTGGGAAGAGGGGGGGCGGCGCCCCTTACGCCCCCTATGGACCGGCCGCCACTGCTCATGGCATTTCGTGCTATAGTCAGAACATTTAAAATCTATTGATTCGTGTTAACCAACACCCTTTTTTTCGTGTCACACAGAACGATTTTAAAAGCAATGTATTTCTATTGGTAGTATGTTTCGTGCCTGCAACACGTCTTTTTGTCCGGTCGGGTCTTGGAAGACCGGAAGCTGTGGGGTTCATAAAAACATGTTCTTACTCAATATCAACCCAGCTAGCGGGGAACGTTCTCACAACTTTGGCTAACGTTACCTATTGGTTCTAACAAGTTTTTAGAGAAACATTTTAATCTGATGTTCAAAGAACATTTTTAGGATGTTTATTTGTTCAAATAATGTTCCTATAAGGTTTAAGGTTAACTAAGACATAACGTTTTAACTGTAACATTCTGAGGATGTTTTGAGGATGTTATTAAGGCCTGAGATGACAGAAAGTTTTTTTATAAAACGTTCCTTTCATGTTATATGTTAACAAAGGTGGAACGTTTTGCCTGCAACATTCTAAGGATGTGTTTTGGACGTTGTTGGGTATCACATTAAAGATGTTCTTTATAAAACTTTCCCTCAATGTTACATGATAACAAATGAAGAACATTTTCAAAGCAACATTCTGAAATTGTTTTCAGGATGTTATTGAGGCCTGAGATGAGAGAAAATGTTCCCTCAATGTTACATGATAACAAATGAAGAACATTCTCCAAAAAACATTCTGAAAATGTTTTCAGGATGTTATTGAGGCCTGAGATGACAGAAAGTGTTTTATAAAATGTTCCTTTAATGTGATATGTTAACAAAGGTGGAACGTTTTGCCTGCAACATTCTAAGGATGTGTTTTGGACGTTGTTGGGTAACACATTAAAGATGTTCTTTATAAAACATTCCCTCAATGTTACATGATAACAAATGAAGAACATTTTCAAAGCAACATTCTGAGATTGTTTTCAGGATGTTATTGAGGCCTGAGAAGAGAGAAAGGGTTGTATAAAATGTTCCCTCAATGTTACATGATAACAAATGAAGAACATTCTCCAAAAAACATTCTGAAAATGTTTTCAGGATGTTATTGAGGCCTGAGATGACAGAAAGTGTTTTATAAAATGTTCCTTTAATGTGATATGTTAACAAAGGTGGAACGTTTTGCCTGCAACATTCTAAGGATGTGTTTTGGACGTTGTTGGGTAACACATTAAAGATGTTCTTTATAAAACGTTCCCTCAATGTTACATGATAACAAATGAAGAACATTTTCAAAGCAACATTCTGAAAATGTTTTCAGGATGTTATTGAGGCCTGAGATGAGAGAAATGGTTGTATAAAATGTTCCCTCAATGTTACATGATAACAAATGAAGAACATTCTCCAAGAAACATTCTGAAAATGTTTTCAGGATGTTATTGAGGACTGAGGTGACAGAAAGTGTTTTATAAAATGTTCCTATAATGTGATACGTTAACAAAGGTGGAACGTTTTGCCTGCAACTTTCTAAGGATGTGTTTTGGGCGTTGTTGGGTAACACATTAAAGATGTTCTTTATAAAACGTTCCCTCAATGTTACATGATAACAATTGAAGAACATTCTCCAAGAAACATTCTGAAAATGTTTTCAGGATGTTATTATTTTTTTATAAAATGTTCCTGTGATGCGAAATATTAACAGGGTCATGGTCAACGTCAGATTTATTTGTATTGCGCTTTAAAAAACAAAGTTGTTGCATTTGTTTGAAAAGGATGTTTAAAATAAATCTGATGTCACCACATTTTTCTTTTTAGAAAAAAACAAGCACGTAATTCATGATATTGCATGTTTGCGTAGACATGTCTGAGTTCCCAGCTAGACATTGTTGGTTCTAAAAACATTCTGAGAATGTTACCATTCATTGTTCTAGGAATGGTTTCATCGAGAAGTTTTATTTTGGTTCCTAGAATGTACTTCTGAAAGGTAGGATAATGTTCTCTAAAAAAATTCTTAAAATGTTTGGTGATAACATTGTTCGAACATTATACCCCAAGTGTTTTAGTTGTTTATGCACATACGTATCTCTATTGTCATATGGATTGAATAACACTTAGAAAACCAAAGACAGACATATAGAAGAACGGACCGACTATCACTGCCCGTCCCTAAAACTGAGGTTACCTACTGTAACCCCAGCTTCTATGAGTAAATGGCGCAGCCCTCTAAGGCTATCGCTATTGGGTAATCCCCCTGCGCCCCAGCGCAGCACTGAAACACTTGTAGTCCACGCCCACCCGCAAGGTGGGCCCCACCCTCGGGCCTCCTTCCGGTATAAATAGGAAGGAGGCCCGGCAATCTGCTCCCATACAACATAACTTTTCTTCAGCTATTCGTAGAGCCAGTGGGGCCCAGCGCTTAGAGGGCTGCGCCATTTACTCATAGAAGCTGGGGTTACAGTAGGTAACCTCAGTTCTATTTCGTATATGGCTTCGCCCTCTAAGGCTATCGCTATTGGGTTAAGGGCGAAGCATGATGTAGTCTGCGCCCCACTGGGTCCGCCCGGCACTAGAAGCACAGACACACCTGCTAAATAACACCCCATGCCTGTTGTGCCATGCGTAATGGCTCATCACCGTACCTGGAACATAGCAAAACATGCCTATCTTCCCGACGGGGTGAAGGCTGGGAACAATACATACCGGCCGCTGTGAGAAAGTAGAGACGAAGGTCCCACCTTGCGCAGCGATCATAGAGGGGGAACAGCAGCTCTCTGCGTGTCAGACAGGTAGGAGAGCGCCCGGCTGGATCCCTTACGTCAATCACTCTGACCAGGCACTCCGTACAAAGTGTGTCAAAGGAAAAAGGAACATCCCTCCTATAAGAGGGGAAAAGGGCCGCTCTCCGCATGCCGAGAGGCAGGAGAGAGGCGCACAGCTGGCTTCCTGACGTCACTCACTCCGACAGGACACCCAGTACAGGGTGTGTCAGAGAGGAATGGGAGACATCCCTCAAATAAAAATGAATAAACGAACAGGGGGAAGACCAAGATGCAGCAGTGCAAATATCTTCCACTCCACATTCCTCCGTGCAAAGCCGTGGAGGAGGAAATTCCTCTGGTGGAGTGCGCATTGATGTTCTCCGGGGGCTCCACCCCAGAGGAGACATGCCTGTGACACCGCCTCACACAACCTGTGTGACAGCCGTTGTGCAGACAGAGGTTGCCCGATCGAGCGCTCTCTATAGTGCACAAACAGGCGCTGAGAATGGCGCAAGGCAGCCGTGCGCGCCACCTAGCAGGACAGCGCGCGCACAGGACAGAAGTGATTTAGAAAAATAGCGGTGGTAAAAACCGCGCAAGACACTGTTCCTGGGATGACAGGAGTGTTTCTTGTATCCCATGGAACTGCTGGGGGGAGAGGCTTCTCTGTGAAGTGCCATAATGGTCTTCATGGTGACGAGCCACGCCATCGCCGCCGCTGCCCGTGAGGCAAAAGGGCTGCGAGGGAGTTTCCACACGCTGCCTTTTGCTCCGTCTCTCCTCATGAGGCGCGTACACGCCCAGGGGCTGAGAGGTGTGTGCATGCTGTCCACACGAGGCGTTATAACGGTGCTCGTGGGTTATTATGACCGTGTGTAGGAGGCATATCTGGGACAGAGGAATGCCGCGAGTTCTGCAGTTTATAAACCAATAGGTTAAAACAGCAGGCTTCTGCAGCGAATGAACCACCTCTGGAGTGTCCCCCTGTTGGAAGAGACCCAAGGGGATCATCACGTGACCAGCTGACGCCAACGCCGAGCAGCTGCGTCACGGAGAGTGCTGTGTGGGTAGTGACACGCCGGAGGAGAGCTGTCAGTTCCTCCCCTCGCTGCCGCGAGAGTCGCGCTCTCATGCTGGCTGAGTTTAACTCCACTCCCAGATAAACGATTGTCTGAGAGGGAAGAGGACAGCTCTTCTTCCAATTTATTATGAAACCCAGGCTTTGACAGATGCGATACGAGATGTACCGTCTGTAAAGCGACTTTCTCCCTGGAGCGAGCCAGCAAATAGCAGGTCGTCCAGAGAAAAACCACACTCTCATCCCTCCTCTGTGTAGTGGCTCCAGCCTTCTCTATACAAATGCGAGGAGCCAGGAAATATCCGAACGGCAGACGATTGTCTCGTCTGATATTCCCTGAATGGAAAACGCAGGAATTTCCTGTGTTTCGGGATGATGGGTACGTGGAAGTATGCATCCTTCAGGTGGAAGTGAACCAGTCGTCCTGGTGAAAACATTCCAGCACCTGTTTGATCGTCAGCATGTGGAATACTGACAGATCGAGGATGTCTCATTCCCCCAGTCTTTTTCGGGATTAGAACAATAACGGGAGTGAAAACCCCTGATTTTCCTCCCTTTGAGGAACCCTGGAAATATCCTCTTTCAACATGAGTTCCAGCAGCTCGGATTGGAGCGCAAGACATAGCTTCTGGGAGGACAGGAGTGTTTCCTGTATCCCATTGAACTGTGGGTGGGGGGGAGAGAGGCGAACTGCAGGACGTATCCTCTGCTGATCAGCCTGCTCATCCATCTGTCCATCAGACACACGCACTGCCACTCTGAGAAACACTCTAAGAGCGGGCGCACATGCTCGAGATGTTCTGTGGTCGTCATGGCAACGAGCCACACCAGGGAGCCTCCACACGCTGCGTTTCACTCCGGCTCTCATCATGAGGCGTGTACACGCTCAGGGGATGAATGGAGGTGTGTGCAGTGCTGTCCACACAAGGCGTTATAACAGCGCTCATGGGTTTATTATGCCCGTGTGTAGGAGGCGTATCTCGGACAGAGGAATGCCGCAAGCTCTGCAGGTTATTAACCAAGGTTAAAACCGGCAGGCTTCTGCAGCGAGCCCTGCTGTCTACTTAATCAACAGATTAGTGGCAGCCGGCTTAATTAGCGAGCTCTGCATGTTATTAGCCAATAGGTTAAAACCAGCAGGCTTCTTGTAGCGAGCCCTGGCGCCGTGGCGCTGCCGCTGGGGGCACTCAGCCTGGAATACTGCTCATTCCCCCGTTCTGGCTTCTCTGTGATGCCATTGCCCTGTACACGCTCAGGGGATGGATGGAGGTGTGTGCAGTGCTGCCCACATGAGGCGTTATAACGGCGCTCATGGGTTAAGGCCGTGTGTATCTCGGACAGAGGAATGCCGCGAGCTCTGTAGTTTATTAACCAACAGGTTAAAACCAGGCTTCTGCAGCGAGCCCTGCTGGTAATCAACAGATTAGTGGCAGCCGGCTTAATTAGCGAGCTCTGCAGTTAATTAACCGATACGTTAAAACCAGCAGGCTTCTGCAGCGAGCCCTGGCGCCGTGGCGCTGCGGGCGCTTCCGCTGGGGGCACTCAGCCTGGAATACTGTTCATTCCCCCGTTCTGGCTTCTCTGTGATGTGCTGTAATGGTCGTCATGGCGACAAGCCACGCCATTGCCCTCGCCGCCGCTGCCCGTGAGGCGAAAGGGCGGCGAGGAAACCTCCACACGCTGCGTTTCACTCCGGCTGTCATCATGACGCGTGTACACGCTCAGGGGATGACTGGAGGTGTGTGCAGTGCTGTCCACATGAGGCGTTATACCGGCGCTCATGGGTTATTATGACCGTGTGTAGGAGGCATATCTCGGACAGGGGAATGCCGCGAGCTCTGCAGGTTTATTAACCGATAGGTTAAAACCAGCAGGCTTCTGCAGGGAGCCCTGCTGTCTGACAGATTAGTGGCAGCCGGCTTAATTACCGGCTCCGCTTCCTCGGAGGCTCTCGCGGAGAACCCAGGAGCGGGGGAGCCTCACTCCCTTTTCACTCGCCGCCGGGAGACCCTGTCTCTGGGGTGGCGGGGGAGCGGAGACGTGGGACGGAGCCCCTGCAGCCGCCGGGGCGGTTGCTGTGGGACGGAGCCCCTGCAGCCGCCGGGGCGGTTGCTGTGGGACGGAGCCCCTGCAGCCGCCGGGGCGGTTGCTGTGGGCGTCTCTCCGCTTGCGGCCTCCTGTGGCCGGCGTGGACGCCGCGGCTGCTCCGGGCGTTGGTGCCGCTGTGGCAGCTCAGCCGACTGGAGCCAGCTGTACATGCTGGCGAATGCCGTCCACCTGTTCCGCGGCCGTCTTCATGGACTCCACCATGGCGTGGAACTGGGGTCCGAACAGCCCGTCCGGGCTGATTGGAGCGTCCAGTAGCACTTTTCTGGCCGTCTCCGTAACAGACGCCGCCGCGCTATTGTGACGGAGAGGGGCAAAGCATGTTCGGCCGCCAAGCTGGCACCCTGCTCCGACTCTGTCTCCCCCGACCGGGGGAGAGGAGGGAGGGGAGAACCGAACGGTGAACCGTGGAGGGAGGCGGGGCAGGAGTTGCTTCGGACTCCTGCCCGGCACTCTGCCCCAGGGACACGAGGCCCCGTCCGCGGGCTCGTAAGCCTGGACGGGCCAATCGTCATCCTCGGCCACAGCAGCAAGAGTGTCCGCTCTCCACTTCCTGTCGCCCGAGGGGAGACGAGCGCAGTGCATGCTACCTGCTGGTTTAGAGCCGCGTACGCGTGCTCTGACCCCCGGCAGGATTCGCATACTGCTTTTATCTCTGCAGGTCATAGCTCATTATGAACCCGGAGCCACATGAGGGACAATCACGGACGCAGTTGTTGCTCATGATGATTCTCAATTGCTGTGCTTCAGTAACTGTGCTGGTTTGCTGAAAAAAAGAGGGAGCAGATTGCCGGGCCTCCTTCCTATTTATACCGGAAGGAGGCCCGAGGGTGGGGCCCACCTTGCGGGTGGGCGTGGACTACAAGTGTTTCAGTGCTGCGCGGGGGCGCAGGGGGATTACCCAATAGCGATAGCCTTAGAGGGCGAAGCCATATACGAAATAGAACCCCTGTTAGTGTTTGTATTTGTTTCTTTCTACTATGTGTCTCTCTCTCTGCCTGCTGGTATGCTCTACACGGCTGGGAGCAATCTCCAATCAACCACACCTGCAACCTGCTCGTCAGCCACACTATGAAAGCCTACAGCCTGCACTCATTCCCTGCCGGATTGTTGCCGTGAACGGTTTGTTGCGTGCCGCTCTAGCTTTTTACCAGCATATTCTTTGACAACTTTGCCTGCTTTTGCCTCACACTGATTTTTGTGTCTCTCCCAGGAGGAATCCAAGGCCTTCCACACTCCCAAGACCAGCCAGGCCTCTCTACCCACCCTGGAACAACTGTTTCCCACTGCCGCCATAACCAACCTCCACTCCCAGCTCCCCTTTTCTAATAAACAAATGTTACTTTCACCAGCTGATTCCGTGTCATCCTTTTACATGTGTTAATAATCAAATTCCAATAGTTAAGTAAACTATCATAATCATCCTAATGACCACAGTGGTCAGTCCACTTACCCAGGAATTTTGAGTTGAACAATTACAGGAATATTATGTCTTTATGTTCAAATAATGTAAACATATTTTTGTAAATGGTTACCATAGAACATTTGCATAATTTCTTTAACATAAACCATGTTATCCTTCTCTAAAATAATAACATTCTGCCAACATAACAAATGAAACTTGCAGCTGGAAAATGTTTTAAGAACAGTAGGGCATAATGTCCTAACAATGTTATCAAAAACATTTTAAGAATGTTTTTAGAGAACGTTATCCTACCTTTCAGAAGAACATTCTGGGAACCAAAATAAAAGCTTCTTGCGAAAACGTTTTAAGAACAGTAGGGCATAATGTTCTAACAATGTTATCAAAACATTTTAAGAATGTTTTTAGAGAACGTTATCCTACCTTTCAGAAGAACATTCTGGGAACCAAAATAAAAGCTGCTGAAAACGGTTTAAGAATAGTAGGGCATAATGTTTCTAACAATGTTTTCAAAAACATTTTAAGACGGTTATCACCAAAACATTTTAAGAATGTTTTTAGAGAGCGTTATCCTACCTCTCAGAAGAACATTCTGGGAACCAAACAAAAACTTCCCGCTGAAAACGTTTTAAGAATAGGAGGGCATAGTGTTCTAACAATGTTATCACCAAACATTTTAAGAATGTTTTTAGAGAACGTTATCCTACCTTTCAGAAGAACGTTCTGGGAACCAAACAAAAACTTCCCGCTGAAGACCTTCCTAGAACAATGACTGTGACATTCTCAGAATGTTTTTAGAACCAAAACTTTCTAGCTGGGAAGGCACGATTATTGTTTTTATTTTAAATTGTATAATGTCGGACTTTTTTTGCAGTCTGTGAGGAAAATAAATGGGGCTCGAGCCTCAGAATACTGAAATCTGTATTTTATTTAATCTTTTTTTCCTTCTAATTTGTTATTCTTTTCTAAATAACACACTTTTATTTACTCAACAATAACACACAATTATCCTTGTTTTTATTTATTTGTTTAATTCCATAATCTCTGGCTTTTTTGGCGTCCGTCAAGAACTGAATTTCCAAATAAAAATAACCGTAAACAGACATAGGCCTATATGGGAAATTTCGAGCATCATAGCGATACTGAACTGATTACCCAAGATCCTCAGCCATGGTTTAAGCTCGCTGGGTGGATGTTTTAGCCGCAATGCACGTTGGGATATGGTGTTAATGTGATATCAAATCCGAAAAACATTTTGGAGTTTAGGATGGCCTAAGACACTACACTACCCATAATCCCCAGCTATCGTTTGGGACTGCAGTCACCGTAATTAATCTTCAAGCTCTGGGATTGGATGTTGGAGTGGCAGTGCGCCAAGGTTACGCCGAGCATCAAACAGCTCTTTGAAATGGAACGAAACGACGGCAGACTATCCAAAACTGGATTCTATCAGGGTTGAGCGAAGCAGGCAGGACCCAAACGCAGATTTAACAGGAAATACCTTTATTTAAAGGCTACAAGAAAAAAATACAGAGCTTTTCCCCGTGAACACAGTCAAAAACAAACAAGGATCTCACAAAGACTAACAGGAAACGCAGAACCTAAATGCACACAGGACTAATTAAACAAACTAGACACAGGTGAGGAGGGAGGAGAAAACACAGGGGCACAAGGTGAACACAATCAGGTAATCAGGCGGGAACAGGTAGGAGGGATCACACAGACAGGAAACCAAAGACAGATCTAGACAAGACAAAACACAACACAGACAGATCGTGACGGATTCAAACGGGACCAGCCCCCCCCCCCCCCCTCGCTTGTGTCCATAATGGGCAGCATTAATATCCACATGACAGCTCATTGTTACTTTGTAATTCTACAATTCAGAGGTTAACCTGGTATTTCTACTCCACTACATGTATTTTAGTTACTTTGCAGATTCTGATTAATGATGTGAAATATAAACAACCCTTAAATCAGACTTTAGTTACACCTGAGTAAAATTCAGGGAAGGTGATTGTCAAGTGCCAATAATCAGGAGAGATATTTTATAGTTGGTGCTTGAGAAGACTAAACATTTATCTGCAGATCCCTATAAAGTATATTCATTACTCGTTATTCTCTAGTAATAGTTAATTAAAGAATGTATATAATGGCTATTTTGCACATCCCTTTCAAGATTTCAAGATTTTCAAAGGTTTATTGACATATCATATACACAACTACGGTGTAGTTATGCAATGAATGAAAAACTTGGGTTGCAGGTTCCTCAACAGTGCAAGACATCTATCAATATGTGTGTATACCTCCACCATTAAACTGTCATATTCTGCACATTTCTTATACTATCTACATATATGAGAGTATAATTCATGTGTATAATATCAGTTAAAATAAGTGCTTCAACATGGTTAACATAGCAGGAAAGCAATATATTAGACGTTAAGTACTTTGTCAGGCTTCATATTTATCTGTAGATACCCCCAAAGCTTTTTTCTTATTTAAAAGAAGACCTTAATCTAAAGTATTATTTAATGTTTAAAGTGGACCTATCATACTATATTTGAAACATATATTGTAGGGCCATACCTATATAAAACATGTCTGTGAAGTTTTTTTTCAAAATACCAAACAGATCATGCATTTTAGCCATGCCTCATTTCGCTCTATTTGCTCTTTTCCAGCCCTGTTTTTGCAAGGGCTGATTCTGCTTTTGTGGCAGACTACAGCGCCACTTACAGGCCTGGCATATGTACTACAGCGTCTCCAGCGCTTTCGAGTGGCTTCTCGTTCCCCTGATCGGTGGAGAGTTGCCCATATAGGCGGAGCACCCCTTTTCTGACGTCAGAAAAATTCAAATAATAATCAGCTCCGTTGCAGCCCCGTTTTTAGAGATGTGGGTATAAAGGAAAAGAGAGAGGGTTGTGTTTTCTGACACTTGGTGGGTTCCCTGACACACCGGGGACACGAATTCATGTATAAAAGACGTACAAAAGTGCATTTCTCATGATAGGACCCCTTTAAATACAGGTTAATTCGTTTTTCTGCTTTGCACATCCTCCTTTTAATATCTTTGTACATCCGGCACTAAACTGTTTTATTGCAGAGATCACTTACAGTATCTTCTTGATTTTTTATATTCTATATTTCTATCATTGACCTTCTACTTTCCCCCCATAGTATTTCCCCCTAGAGTATGTACTCTTAATATTTTTTTCATCAAATATAACACATGAAAACAATAATTCAAGGTACACACAGCATACAATGCCATAGTAACTTTTTATTATTAGTGTAGGACACTTACAGTGGGGCAAAACAGTATTTAGTCAGCCACCAATTGTGCAAGTTCTCCCACTTAAAAAGATGAGAGAGGCATGTAATTTTCATCCTAGGTATACCTCAACTAAGAGAGACAAAATGAGAAAAAAGATCCAGAAAATCACATTGTCTGATTTTTAAAGACTTTATTTGCAAATTATGGTGGAAAATAGGTATTTGGTCAATAACAAAAGTTCATCTCAATACTTTGTTGTATATCCTTTGTTGGCAATGACAGAGGTCAAACGTTTTCTGTAAGTCTTCACAAGGTTTTCACACACTGTTGCTGGTATTTTGGCCCATTCCTCCATGCAGATCTCCTCTAGAGCAGTGATGTTTTGGAGCTGTTGCTGGGCAACACAGACTTTCAACACCCTCCAAAGATTTCCTATGGGGTTGAGATCTGGAGACTGGCTAGGCCACTCAAGGACCTTGAAATGCTTCTTACGAAGCCACTCCTTCGTTGCCCAGGAGGTGTGTTTGGGATCATTGTCATGCTGAAAGACTCAGCCACGTTTCATCTTCAATTCCCTTGCTGATGGAAGGAGGTTGTCACTCAAAATCTCACGATACATGGCCCCATTCATTCTTTCCTTTACATGGATCAGTCGTCCTGGTCCCTTTGAAGAAAAACAGCCCCAAAGCATGATGTTTCCACCCCCATGTTTCACAGTAGGTATGGTGTTCTTTGGATGCAACTCAGCATTCTTTCTCCTCCAAACACGTCTAGTTTAGTTTTTACCAAAAAGTTATATTTTGGTTTCATCTGACCATATGACATTCTCCCAATCCTCTTCTGGATCATCTAAATGCTCTCTAGCAAACTTCAGACGGGCCTGGACATGTACTGGCTTAAGCAGGGGGACACGTCTGGCACTGCAGGATTTGAGTCCCTGGCGGCGTAGTGTATTACTGATGGTAGCCTTTGTTACTTTGGTCCCAGCTCTCTGCAGGTCATTGACTAGGTCCCCCCGTGTGGTTCTGGGATTTTTGCTCACCGTTCTTGTGATCATTTTGACCCCACGGGGTGAGATCTTGCGTGGAGCCCCAGATCGAAGGAGATTATCAGTGGTCTTGTATGTCTTCCATTTTCTAATAATTGCTTCCACAGTTGATTTCTTCACACTAAGCTGCTTACCTATTGCAGATTCAGTCTTCCGAGCCTGGTGCAGGTCTACAATTGTGTTTCTGGTGTCCTTTGACAGCTCTTTGGTCTTGGCCATAGTGGAGTTTGGAGTGTGACTGTTTGAGGTTGTGGACAGGTGTCTTTTATACTGATAACGAGTTCAAACAGGTGCCATTAATACAGTTAACAAGTGGAGGGCAGAGGAGGCTCTTAAAGAAGAAGTTACAGGTCTGTGAGAGCCAGAAATCTTGTTTGTTTGGAGGTGACCAAATACTTATTTTCCATCATAATTTGCAAATCAATTCTTTAAAAATCAGACAATGTGATTTTCTGGATTTTTTTTTGTCATTTTGTCTCTCATAGTTGAGGTATACCTAGGATGAAAATTACAGGCCTCTCTAATTTTTAAGTGGGAGAACTTGCACAATTGGTGGCTGACTAAATACTTTTTTGCCCCATTGTATGTATGTATAACATCTGAAGATGTGTAGTTTTATTCACGTTTTCACATAATTTTACAGGATATTGCTATATTATTTCACATGTTTTACTTCAACACATTAATATCTGATTTGTAAAACAGACAGAAAGGTATATCCGTCATTTGATGGTAAGCTATTGAAATTCTGAATCCATAGATGTGTCTCCCATCACCCAAAACCCCTGACTAGTATCAGTATTTACATTCTTATATTCAAAGAAAATCAGTAATATCTTAAAAAACTACAAGTCCTTTTATATCAACTGTGCACCATTATGGTGTAAATATAACCTATTTACCAATTGGATCAAATATAAAAGTCAGCCGAATTAATGTTGATACTGCAGGGAGACGTATTGTGTGAAGAGAAATTGAAGATGTTGTTTAATTGCTGATATATTTATGATCCACGTCACGCATTCAGTTTCGGTGGCAGTTCTTCCAGTTTTTCCAGAAGTCTTCTAATTAGGGCTCTATAAATAAATAACTACGGCAGATGTGTAATATTTAATGCAGCTGAACCGTGTATTACAATGCCGTTATGTGATGACTTTCAAAGAGAAAAGCAAGTACACTCTGAATAAAGTATTATTATCCTTCTTTTTTTTTAAACGTTTTTTCGGATTTCATATCACATAACATCATATCCCAACGTGCATTGCGGCTAAACAATCCAATCACCGAGCTTCAACCATAGCTGAGGATCTTGGGTAATCAGTTCAGTGGGTGTGCTGTTTCTGGTTATTTTATTTTGAAATGCAGTTCCTGACGGACGCCAAAAAAGCCAGAGATTATAGAATTAAACAAATAAATAAAAACAAGGATAATCGTGTGTTATTGTTGAGTAAATAACAGTGTGTTATTTAGAAAAGAATAACAAATTAGAAGGAAAAAAATATTTTTAAAAATACAGATTTCAGTATTCTGAGGCTCTGAGCCCCATTTGTTTTCCTTGCGGACGACAAAAAAAGTCAGACATTATACGATTTAAAAATAAAAACAATAATCGTGGCTTGATATTGAGTAAGAACCATAGACAGTATATAGAATAGAATAGAATGGGAGGGATGAAACCCTCTTTAATGGTCACACATGCAGAGCACACAGCACACACAGAGAAATTTGGCCTCTGCATTTAACCCATCCTAGTACCAGGAGTCTAGTACTAGGAGCAGTGGACAGCTATTTTACAGCGCCCACTGTACACTGCACTGTACATGTAGTGTACTGTACATGTAGTGCACTGTGTACACTGTACTGTACATGTATATAAAGAACATGTTTTTATGAACCACACAGCTTCTGGTCTTCCAAGACCCGACCGGACAAAAAGACGTGTTGCAGGCACGAAACACACAACCAATAGAAATACATTGCTTTTAAAATCATTCTGTGTGACACGAAAAAAGGGGAAAATCGTGTTGGTGAGGTGAACACGAATCAATAGATTAAATGTTGTGACTATAACACGAAATGCCGTGAGACTGGGTTGCTATATCGCACTACAACCGGGTCCAGGGTAGCGGGCAACGGTACCAGGTTAGTAACTTAACTGGCTTGTTGTGTTGTACTTGCCTTTTGCTTGACTGTATTCGCGACATAGTTGACTAGTTTTGCATTGTTGCTTTTTTTCTGATCAGTCATAAGTAATGGAATCATAGCAAATGCACACAGGGGCACTACAAATGTGTTGCAAGGACATTTGCTACAGATATTTTGGTTCCCCTTGGGATGAACTGTAACAATGTTGATTATCATGTGACTTATCAAGTAGCAATATATTCAGGTCAATGTGTTTGTCCAAATAATTGATAACCGAATGCATGCAAAACGTTTGACATTTTAAACCGTATTAGCTTTATTTTTTGTTAAAAGGCAATTTAAGAATAGTAACACTCTCAACTAAGATCCTGAATAGAGTAAACATCAGCGTGTCAACATAAGCGTTGTAAGCGTGTCAACAAGTTGTCGTTTCCATATTTATTTCAAAGCTGTGCCTAAGTAAAGCCTCAAAGAGCTGCTAGCATGGCTGTATTCTTACTGAAATCAAAGTACACAAGCTCCAATCTTAGGGATATCCAGGACTTAATGGACTGTCTTTTTCAGAAAGCTGCATACAGTACTTTTGGACTTCGCTGTGGGAGGATTACGTGACTAGAAATATCAGGCTCTTTGACATGATCCCAAATTTTGTACATTTTAATGTGACAGCTCACATGGGTCCACAGAATATATTTTAATCCCAGTTTATCCCACATACTGAACTTGGTGCGTAAATTAAAAAAAGCCAACTTAAATTTGTCAAGTAATTAAGCCAAGTAACTGTAGATTAAATTTGGTGCGAAGAGGCTTGAAAATTCTCATTTGTCAATATGGGTCACAGCCTCTTTTTTTTATTTCCTTGTTTGATGCGTCAGCGCGGTTAACGGCTCATTTGGGTAGATACTTGCTAAATGAACCAGACCAAATCCTGCCTCTTGGTTAATTGTCTTTGCAGATTCTTTGTTATACTTTGACATCTGACTCTACAGCCATTATATTGTTTGATAAGTGCATCTGTCAAGCTATTCAGAGTCGCCTTCTAAGTTGCCAAAGCCAAACAACAATTAACCATTTCTAATCCTCAAACTATGACCAAATAAATTCCCCATCTTCCCATCAGCTTTAGCAATGCAATATGAAAGTTAATAACCGGAAAGTCATTTCTAGAATTCAATGATATGTTTATGGCGATAAGGAGCTATTATGATTGGTGTGAGAGGGTAAATGAGGTGACGGGGACTAAGCTGCTTTGTGACTATGCATCCGGCTGAGGAGAAGGAGCTGAGTCATTGAGGTGACAGTGTGTGGACAAGATAATGAAAAACTTCAATAATGTCTAAGGGAGGGAGAGAAGGACAATAAATCTGTAATCTGTGCCTGGAGATGTGATAACCCATTACCCACATAAAGATAACATCTGGTCCCCACACTCCTCTCTTGCAGGAGATAACAGACCATTTTACATTTCAGATCCTTATGCTTTTCTAATCCCTTGGCCCAGGCAGTGAAAGCCACCCTAGTAATCATTCGCACATATAAACAAACTCTTAATCTTCCCCGGAAAAACTTCAGAGAATTAACAAGGCTCATTTTGTGTAAGCATGCACAGCTGTTTCTCATATAGGCTTGAAATGACCTGGATTTACCGATGAGCCAAGATTGTGTTCCAAATTGGCTTTCACGTTTGTGATTTTCCATAAAATGCAAGCCATTAGATATAATGACCTAATGTCTTAAGAAATTACTGTAACCATCTTGCAACTGATCTTGAATTTCACCTCAATTCCGCCTTAATAATTTGGTTCTTCCCTGACAGTTGTTGAGGGTGAAATTAATTATGTCATCTTGTTTTTATAATCCCTTATATCATCTCTCTGTGTTTCCAAACTATGTTAGTTCTAAGAAATAAGAAAATCAATTTTGTCAGACAAAATATCCCAAAATATGTTCTCTCTTTTACAGATCACAACTCTGTACGTGTCTCTCTGATTAATTTATCCTCGCCTTCAGCAAAACACTGAAGCAGAGCAAAACAATTTTAAACAGCATTGTGGGAAAACCACAGAAAAATACTGGCAGAGTACACATGAAAAAAATTCTTAAAGGTGAACATGGAAAAGGTTTTGTTCCATGTTGCAAGCTTTATTGTTTTTTGGAGAAAGCTGCTTTGTCTGCACAAAATAAATAAGAAAAAAGATTTGTACCCTCAATTGGAACAGGATCCAAACTCCTGCTTTAGAGGCAACAACCGTGCTTCATCTTACCATGTGATAGATTGTGTGTGTGTCTCGAAGTTTAACTGAACAACCCTGCAATGTCGTTCTGATGAACAGTTACTTTGGTTCAGCTATGCAGATTAACAGAATGTGATATAATAAAGGAATGCGTTAGATCCATGCTTGACAAAGACTTGCACTTTTAGGTATTCTGCTCACATATCTAGGTCAAATATCCCACTGAGAAGCTACCTAAGTTGTGTTTTCTAACAGAAATAGGGCTTTGATTCGTCTGCTCGGTTCCTTAACTCTCAGTTTTCTGTGATAGTGAGCTCTGTGTCAAAATCTGGTGAGTTCCTGCATATCATTTGTTACACTAAGGTCATACAAAACACACTTAGAACCTTCGCTAAACAGAGGCAACCATACTGATCTTATCAAGACTTTATCATAATGCTATTATAATATACTTACAATCAGAGGTGAGAAGTAACTAAGTACATTTACTCTAGTACTGTACTTAAGTACAATTTTGAGATACTTTTAATTTACTTTAGTATTTCCATGTAATGCTACTTTGTACTTTTACTCCTAAACAATGCAGAGGTTAATCGTGTACTTTTACTCAACTGCATTTATTTTGAATAGCATACTTAACAAAGTATGTTTACGTGCATAATTACCTCTATTAATCTGACAAGGGATTATCATAACAAAGGAAGGAATAGCTGGACAAACAATTAGGCCTAATGACGGACAAAAACATTATATTAGGCTAAACACTTTTAAGAGCATATGAGTTTGTAAAGTAGTGGACGGAACATTGCTTGCTCATGGTCATTAAATTCAGTATAGGAGCCCAACATTTGGAATAGTTACGCGTAGTGCCTGAATTTGCCTAAAAAAAAAGGCATGTTTTCCATTTGAAAAATACACTGAGAAAAGGAAACATTTTTGATACCACATATATTGGGTTCTTCTTTTCTAATGTGACATTGTTGTGTTGTCTTCTATTTTATGTTATCAGAATACAATAAGTAAATGCAATAAAATATACAATATATTAATACAACTGTTAATAATAACATGAGTGATATAGACTTTTGGTCATTTATTTAGAACTGTTAATATTCTTCAGTGTTGGCTTGATCCTTTAGGAGGGTATTACAGGCGGAGGTTGTCCAACTTCTCTAGCAATCTGACGCTCCGTGGCAGGCGGAGACATGATGGCAGGACTGAGCAGCAGTTATTCTTTTTACTGTTGGAAAACATATACACAAGTTTCAAATCCAACATTCAAAAGCTTTATTCTCATATGCACAATAGCTACAGCGTTGTTTAAATGAATGTCCTAACCCTGAATCAACAATCAATGCAACATACAATAAACTTCAGACGTGAAATTATAGGCAAGTGAAAACACTTCTCAGCGCTCCGGAGTTTAACTAGCCTTATGATAGGATGAACTTAAGCTGTATATAGTCAATAAAGACATGTTTAATAGAGTGTTGCTGTTAGAGAACATACCTGCGCAGCACTCCACTACGTCTTGGCTTTGGCTTCATGGCCTTCACTGTCCTCTCCCTTTGAGTTTTTTCAAAGGCTGGGATACATTTTTCCAAATGATCACTTGTTACCTGGTGACAAACATATGGTTGTATAACCTTAAAGAACTAACAAAAAAATAATTAAGTATTTGCAATGCATAAACATAGAAGTTATCACTGTCATATTATATGATCACTTAATGTAAGTAAGTTTAAGTCAAACTAACAAAAGTAAATATTATTCACCAGGGCATTAGTGGGCTTCAGGGTCTCAGGGAGCGTGGACACAGTGACTTGTCTCTGTTTTTGAGGATTCTCGGTGCAGGCACTAACAGGAAGCTGCTGTGCATTAGTGGAGAGTCCTCTGAAGGCAGCTGTTATTTCATCCACACACTCATCTGTTACCTGCTGACTCCTCATAGTAAGTCTAGCCAAGTCAGCTGTTAAGTTGTCCATACCATCGCTTGATAACTGATAACTTTTGATTGACAGTCCAGCCATGGCAGCTGCCAACTCGTCCATATAATTCTTAAGAACGTGGTGACAATACTAAAAAAAAGTGTATATATTAGGTCAGTTAACCTCGAAGAGCTAAACAGTTCTAGTGGAAAGTAACTAAGTATTTGTAATGAATAAACATAGAAATTATCACTGTCATATTATATAATCACTTAATATGGAGATAAGTAAAACTGACACAGACAGTTTAAACTGCTTGTTAAAACGCTATTGCTTATTGTGTTTTCTCAGCACACTAATATAAATAAGGATGTATAATATAAAAAACTTCTACAAACTAGAAAATAGAGATTTCCCATCTTTATATAAATGTACACCAAAAAAAGAATCCAAATAAATACAACTTACTGTGTTGCCACAAAAGTATGTGTGGTATCTTTGGTACATGTTTGTCCAAGAAGCTGATATATCAGATATATATATATAGGTTTGTAAAATGTTTTCTCTCTCTCTCTCTTGCTATGTCTCTCTGGTGTAAAAACTCAGTTTGAATGACTGAAATTCAGTTGGATCTCCTCTATTCTTCCATCGGAACCTAGAATTGTTCTCTGTTATGTTCCGGAGCACTAGAACATTCGGAACAGCACCTGTTAATGTTACCTGCCAAATGAGTGAAAATAATACAATAGCAAATAATGGTGAATAAATCAAGAAAAATAAATCTGCCTGTATCATTTTAGAGTTATCTGGCTAACAAACTTAACATCACTTAGCTTGTTTTCAGTAGCAATAGCGCTAACCATCTCATAGAACATTTACTCAAGTACCATTCTGATGGTATTTTTTCCACATAATTGTACTCTACTTAAGTATTTCCATTTTATGCTACTTCATAATTCCAGTACACTACATACCAGAGGAAAATGTAATACTTTTTATTCCATAACATTGATATTTAGCTCACAGTTACTCATTACTTTTTACATTATAAATCCCATGATATACTGGTATTTATATGACCCTGTTTTGTATTACAAATCTACCCAGTTTCTTAAACCTTGACAAACTAAAATAATATGACATGAACACCTGCAACTCAGTAGATGGGAAAGGGTGACATGTCGAAAACCAAACACCTGTAAGGGGGTTGACACCTTTTCTTCCTCCTCCACTTAATAAGGCTTGAAACACTGCTGCCCATTGTGCCTAAACAAGAAAATGTCAATGCAATTTTCACAAAATGAAGTGCTTGAGTCTTATTTTAGACAGTCGACTATAATGGCCGTTTAAGCTTTGTTCTGACAGCTGAACCGGCTGCTCCTCACAGAGAGGAAACGTGTGTGTATGACTGTAAATTGTGGATAAGGGTAAAATGCCCCATTTGTTCTATTTTGTCAAACTGACAGACAGACTACAGATTATTTTCGTCATTATTTAAAAATAAATATTGGGTTAACGCTGCTGGTGACAGAATCTGACGAGTCACCAAACATCTTCACCACTACATGATACTACACCTCGTTCTGATGAGAGTCGCCTGGCAATCTTCAAATCAGGGGTCTTATATTTCATTATGTGTTTGTTTTTATTCACCCTGTAATTTACGAGAATGGCCGGTGTTTTCCTTAACTCACGTTTACGTTTTAATACATGTAATTTTGTGTTATCTTACGTGCAAACTTTCCATAATCAACAGGTTGGGAAAGATTTGATGCAGTGACATTAGAAAAAAAAATAATTACAACACACATACACACACATTAAGTTGGCATCTACTTATCTATCCTCTATCTCAGGGGTTCCCAAAGTGGGGGTCGCGAGATGATTACAAAATAAAAATGGAAAATTAAAAAAAAAAAATTGATAAAAAGAAATTGACCCCCGTCGTCAGGGGGTCGCCATTCTCTGGCACTGTTATTTTGGGGGTCGCGGGCTGAAAAGTTTGGGAACCCCTGCTCTATCTAACCACAAACGAGGGCGACTGTGGCTGTGAGGGAGTGTGGTCGTCTTTCAACCAGAAGGTTGTGGGTTCGATCCCAGCCCATGCAGTCAACATGTCGATGTATCCTTGGGCAAGATACTTAACCCTGAGTTGCTCCCGATGGCATGGCCAACGGTGTGTGAATGTGTGTGAATGTTAGGTCCTAGAGTAAGGTACACTGCTCTGTATGAATGGGTGTGAATGGGTGAATGACATGTAATATGTAAAGCGCTTTGAGGGGTCTTAAAGACTGGATAAAGCGCTATATAAGTACAGTCCATTTACCATTTACGAGACTTACCTCAAAACTAGCGTCCATTAAATTTGTAGCCCTGGATGTATAAAGTCACAGTTGTACCGCAAAAAGTTATTCTCCATGGGGAAGAATCAAAAAGCATCACCAAAGATGTTTTATTGAAAAGGAGATAAAGATGTTAAACCTGTGTTCAGAACCGTCTCTGGTTTTCAGTCCTCCAGCCTATGGGAAATTGTGCTGACCATGACTGAAATGGGCCATTGGGCAGAATGAGTACTTTTACCTGTTCTACATTCAGTACATTGTTATGCAAATAATTTTAATAATAATAATACATTTTATTTATATAGCGCTTTTCACAACTCAAAGACGCTTTACACTATGAGGGAGGGTAGACAAACAAGGACAGGCAAACAAGTATAGTAAAATAAAAAAATAAAAAGGCAGTCAAGAGGAAGTTTTATGGCTTATGGGTAGACAGAGTTGAAAAGATGTGTTTTGAGGTGGGACTGAAAGACTGTGAGGGACTCAGAGTCACAGAGATCTTGGGGGAGGGAATTCCAGAGCCTAGGAGCTGCCACTGAGAAGGCTCTGTCCCCAAAGCTGCAGAGTGTGGATGTGGGAATGGATAGGAGTTCGGCTGCGGTGGATCTGAGGGACCGTGGGGGTTGATAAGGAGTGAGAAGGTTTGTGAGATAAGGGGGTGCCAAATGGTGGAGTGCTTTGTAGGTGAGGACCAGAATTTTGTAGTTGATGCGATGGGAGACAGGAAGCCAGTGGAGGTCTTTGAGGACTGGGGTGATGTGATGCCATGATTTGGTATGCGTGAGGAGACGTGGCTACAATGCGTTCAAGAGTTTTTGAGAGGAATGGTTGGAGATGGGGCGGTAATTAGTGAGGGAGGAGGGATCAAGACCAGGTTTTTTGAGGATTGGAGTAACGGCAGCAGTTTTGAAGGCAGAGGGGACGGTTCCATGGGAGAGCGAGGAGTTGAAAAGGTTAGCAAGATAGGGGCAGAGGACGGGGAGGCAGGACTTCAGGAGAGGAGTTGGTAGACTAGAGGGTCAAGGGAGCAGGTTCTGGGATTTGAGGAACCGATCAGATGGAGTATTTCAAGTGGGTTAACCAGGTTGAACTGGGAGAGGCGGCGCTGGGGAGGAGGAGTCAGGAGGTCAAGGGAGATGGGGGGAGAAATGGTAGCGTGGAGTTTGGGGGAGATGCTTTTATATCAGATGGAGCTGAGATGGAGTGGTTAATGGCGTTAATTTTGTCTGCAAAAAACTGGAGGAATGAGCTGCAAGTAGCGGAAGTAGAAGTAGGGAGGTTATCAGCACGGGGTTTGAAGAGCTTGTTAACTGTGGAGAAGAGGGTCCTGGGGTTACGGGAGGGGTCAGTGAAGATGTTGGAGAGGTAGGCAGATTTAGCGGCAATAAGAGCATCTCTGTATGCATTGAGATGGAGTTTGTAGCTTATGTAATGGACTGTGAGGGATGATTTATTTGAAAGACGTTCAAGTTGGCGGCCTCGCTGCTTCATTTTACGCAGTGCGGGTGTGAACCAGGGTGAGGAGGTCTTGAAAGTAACAGTTTTATTTTTGAGGGGGGCTAAAGTCTTGAGGGAGGTGAGTTGGGTGGAGTTAAGGTGGTTGAGCAGATCATCAGGTGAGCTGAGGGTTGCGTCCAGGGGGAGATTAGACGATAGCAGTTTGGAGAGATGGTTATGGTCAATGGAGTGTAGATTACGGAAGGTGGTGTTTCTGGGTGAGCAGGGGTTTCGGGTGGGGGAGGCAATGGTGAATTGTATGAGTTTGTGGTCGGAGAGGGGAAATGGGCAAGGGTGGAGGTCAATCACTGGGAGGTTGGTAGAGCAGACGAGATCAAGAATGTGTCCTTTGTCATGGGTGGGGAAGGTGACATGTTGGGTGATAGAGAAATTGTCCAGTAGGGTTGTGAATTCGGATGCCAGCTTGCAGGTGGGTGAGTCAATGTGAATGTTGAGGTCACCAAGTAGTAACAGACGTTGAGACAGGGATGAGGCAAGTGTGAGGAATTCAGTGAAATCGGAGAGGAAGGAGGGATGAGGTTTAGGAGGCCAGTAGATGAGGATGACTGTCAGTGAGGGAGGGGCTTTGAAGGCAATGAATTCAAAGGATGATACTGAGGGGAGGTTTAGTTCTGTGATCTGGATGTTCTGATTGTGGATTACAGCAAGGCCGCCACCATGGCGGGAGGGGCGGGGTTTCGTGATGTATTTAAAGCCAGGAGGGGATGTTTGGTTGAGGGAGAAGTGGAAACAAATTCAAGTTGTAGTAAGTAATGCAATTGGCTTGATAACTTAATTGTTCTAAACCTTACACTTAAGGATTTCAAGTCCACTCCCACTTAACATGCCTGGACAAGTTCCGAAAGTTAAGACAAATAGAAATATACAAAGGACATTTAAAAAAAAATTTGAACTGTGAATAGTTATGTGAGAGAAAAAAAAGTTGAATAGTAGTAAATAGTTATGTGAGAGAATACAAAGTAGTAGAGGCTACTGCAGTAGCCTCTACTACTTTGTATTCTCTCACATAACTATTCACAGTTCAAAATTTTAGTCAAACAGCAATTTGCCTATACAGTGCAACAAGGCTATTTACTGTATTTGAATGACAAAAGATGACACTCACATTAAAATGTCCTTTGTATATTTCTATTTGTCTTAACTGTCGGAACTTGTCCAGGCATTTTAAGTGGGAATGGACTTGACATTCTTAACTCACGGTGTAGAACAATTAAGTTATCAAGCCAATTGCATTACTTGCTACAACTTGAATTTTTTTTTAAGTCAATAAACGAAGCAGATCAAGGACATGCTTCTTGAGGTAGGATCGTTATTTAGAGTTGTCATTGAAATGCAAGTTGTTGGCAGTCACCCCTTCAGAATATATTCATTTAGGTAATTTCTCTTTTTTTCCTTTTTCAAAAATAGCACAATACAATTGAAGTACGCAGAGAACTATAGCCATCCGCTGCCTTGTCGTGTACCTTGGAGAAAAGGAAGAGGACCTAAGGAGTTTAGCGACGTAATTCAAAATCTTGAAATTAAATAAACTCCAAGGAAAAAAGCACTGCTCTCTGTCAGTTACATTTCGAAGCATATTGCACTTTTGGCCACACCCCAATCAATAATATCTTAGCAACGTTCAGCATGGATAGGTGTTGACAGCAATGGCATGGGAAAAGGATTGTGTCAAATTTGAAAAGTGTCTTCTGCTCTTCACTTAACCAGTTCGAATATGGTATGGAACCTGCAAAAAAGATGAGAAGATACACTAAAACTTGCACGGTTGTGATTGACAAAATCTGTCCACATGCATTTAAACAGGCAAAGTACTCAAAACCACCTCTGTGTGTCTTCAGGACCACATTGCCATGATGACACACACATGCAGACTCAATAGGTGAAAACAATACCAGCGTTGCTTAAGCAGCTGGTAATAATGGCTCTGAATTAGCTAAGAGTGACAGTTTGAAAAGTATGCAATTACCTAATTCATTATCTCTTATGCGCTAACCTATTATTTAATGTGCTTCAAAACGACATGAACATCGCCTTCATCAGTGACCGGTCCACCCCAGGATCTGACCATACGATGGCAACCATCGTGGTCGTGGGAAACAAATGAATGAGAAAGCATTCTGCGTTAAATGTGTTCATACTGTTTGAAATAACGACTGGCGGCAGTGTAAACATCTTTGTTACATCTTTTGTAAAATGGATGTTTGTGATCTGCAGATTGGTGGCCATTGAGTTTGTTACTGTAGCTTTACAAAAACTTTACAGATTGTACATATTTGGCACTGGTTTTAAATATGCAAAGGCCTCTAACTTTGTTGTGATGGCAGCATTTATTTGCTGTGTCCCCATTTCCCATGGTAATATGGCTAATTTGTTTATTTATTATTTGTGGGGCAATTTCAATTTGTGTTATTTATCTTTTTTTTCAAGATTTAAATGAAGCTCAGCGCAAGTTCTTTCAGGAAGACTGGGTGTATATACATTCACTCCACAGCTGCATATAATCAGCTCATCACAGGCGTTCTCTTTAACCTATTACATTTCACCTCATTCTCCAGCAGCCGATCAACGTGCTGCAGCCAAACTATAAAATGGTTCTCCTCTCTGCTGCAGTCATCTGTGATTTCAGGTGTTCATGCACCTTATCATATCGCATGTGTCAATAAATGTTCAAACAAAATGAATTCTCTCCCAATTGAAACATCATGTGTTGAAATAAACAACTGCAGTTCAAAATAAAAACTGAATTGCCTAATATTTTTGTTGTGGAATCAATTAATTTCTTTCTTTAAAGTCAAAAACATGAAAAAGCTAAGAAAAACAACTATTGAAGGCAATATATTTGGAGCAACTTAATTTATAAATGGTAAAAACTTGTATCCCGAATGAGGGTAATTAAGTACATACAACTTAAAATTATTTTTAAATAATGTGGTAAAACTAGTCGGAACAACTTAATCTTTTGAGTAATCAACTTCAAAACTTGTGTTTATAATACCAATTATTAAGTAAGTGGTGATTAAAAACACCTCTGATTGTAGAGGAAAAGCCTTCTCCCCTAACTCAAATAACTTTGTTGCTTTAAGACAATTTCATTAGAAGTTGTCTTAACTCAATAAACATCAATGCAAACTGTTGCGTTGATTTTCTTTGTTGAGCCAAGGCAATTGTTTTTAGAGTGTACGATAGGAAATTGGAAACAGCTAAACTCCCCTCTCATCTCATGCTAGAAAGCTAAAGAGGTCAAGTTTCTGTTGAGGTGATAACATGACCATGAACACCAGGAAGGAAACGTATGCACAAAAGGGTTACATTAAAGAAAATGGAACATCGTCCTTCACCAAGGTCACCTAATGAGAAAAAAGGATGCTTGAGCTATAAAAAGGCTAATACAACCGTTGTTCAACAGTTTTAACAGATTTATTTCTACACGATGAGGCGATGAGGCTAAGAGGCTGTTGAATCCATGTGTGGACAAGAGTATGGAAACAGACCTCCTCACCAACATTTTATTCTTACGTGCAGTTAAAAAACACTCATCAAGAAAATGCACTGCAGACAATATGATTTTGGTGAATAGAGTTTTTTCTTAAAAAGAATGAAAACACGAGTCAACAGTGGAAAGTACTTGATCCCTTGGATAAGAAAAGTTCCCACCATTATCAGTGATGCCCTTCTTCAGGGTCACATACCTCTTACAATCACAATAAGTCAAAGGCGATGGTGGTTTGAGCCTGAAGTGCAGGACCGGAATAATCTCACAACCCACAAACCTCCCAGGATGCATTGTGTATGCACCTTGTATTACCAATCAGGTCAGGACAGTGAATGTTTCTTCTGAAGAGTTATCTCCTAGTGCAGAACTGAGGAATAATTGCAATCAAAAAGTTGTTTTTCAACAGTTGAGCAACTTCTTGCATTTAAATAACTGTTTCGAGGTGTTCCAATCAGGCTTTCGTCCAAACCACAGCACTGAGACTGCTCTTGTAAAGGTCTTCAATGACATCCACTTAAACACAGACAGTGACAGAACTTCAGTGTTAGTATTATTAGATCTCAGTGCTGCGTTTGACACTGTTGACCACCACATATTAATAGACCGACTGGAAAACTGGGTGTGACTCTCGGCAACAGTTCTAAATTGATTTGAATCCTACTTAAACAACAGAAAAAACGTTGTTTCTATAGGTAAATACATATCTGAATTGACAAATATGACATGTGGGGTACCTCGAGGCTCCATCTTGGGGCCTCTTCTCTTTAACATCTACATGCTACCACTGGCTCAGATAATGAAAAACAACAAAAGAAGTTACCATAGCTATGCGGATGACACACACATTTACATAACCATTTCACCAGGAGACTATGCTCCAATTCAAACACTGAGTAAGTGCATTGAACAAATCAATGACTGGATGTGTCAGAACTTTCTCCAATTAAACAATGTCCATGCTTTTATTTTCAGTAGACTGGACTACTGTAATGGTGTCTATACAGGTTTCACAAAAAAATCGATTAGCAAGCTGCAGCTAATTCAGAACGCTGCTGCTCGAGTCCTCACTAACACTAAGAAAGTGGATCACATCACTCCTGTTCTGAAGTCTTTACACTGGCTTCCTGTGTGTCAAAGAACAGATTTCAAAATACTGCTGCTGGTTTATAAAGCTTTGAATGGTTTAGGCCCAAAATACATTTCTGACCTTCTGCTAAATTATGAACCATCCAGATCTCTCAGGTCTTCTGGGACTGGTCAGATTTCTGTCCCCAGAGTCAGAACTAAACATTGAGAAGTTCAGTTATTATGCTCCAAATATCTGGAACAAACTACCAGAAACCTGCAGGTCAGCTGCAACTCTGACTACTTTTAAATCCAGGCTAAAGACTTTTCTTTGTGCCGCTGCTTTTAATTGAACTATTCATATCTTAAACTGCACTGTAACTTTTATCCATGTGTTTTTTCTTTTTATCTCACACTGCACTGTAACTTTTATTAATGTATCTTTGCTTTTAAATTAGTATTTTTAAATGTAATTTCATAATATGTTTCTTAATGCTCTTAATGTCTTTCATTTTTGTAAAGCACTTTGAATTGCCTTGTGTTGAAATGTGCTATATAAATAAACTTGCCTTGCCTTGCCTTTTTGTCATGTTGTGTTCTCGTTAAAGTGTCACATAATTGTACTCATTCTGTACAATAACTGTCTACGACGGGTCTAAGACATTTTAGTTTTGTAAAAGAGAGCGCGCTCTATACAAATTGTATTACTATCCACAAATAATGACACACCAACACCTTTTGGAAGCATTTACATTTACATATTTACATGTGCCTTGCCAAGTAAAAGCCAATGCCTAGTTGCATGGTCATTTTTACTGTATCCTTTGACAGCCACAATAAATATGTGCCGTTTATTTGAAGCTTTATGGAACAAGCCCAATAGGTGCTGCTTTTTTTTTCTCTGAATGTAATGTTGAAAACATACAGGTCACACATCAAAGCACAGCCTCACTTGGACAGTGTTTAGTCTGACAGGGGTCTGAATAAAAGCTCCCATTTTAAGCTCCCTGACAAGATAAAGTCAGCAATGTGTTTTCTGTGTTGGCACAGAGGGCAGCATTTGTAAAGAGAACTCTCCCTATGACTGTTCAGCTCCGTTGGTTACATTCAGATATGTCAGTACCCTGTGACGCCATAAAGTGTCCATAAGGAGAGAAGTGAGGGACATCTGTGACATGTCATGGATAAAGGTGAGCTCAAAGCGAGGCCTGTTTACATTCAGGATCTGCTGCATGCATCCTGTCCAGGGGCGGTTCTAGGGGGGGGGGGGGGGCAGTGCCCCCCTAACACTGATCTCTGACCCCCTGTGGCCCCCCTAAAAATGAAAAGTGAAAAAAATGAAAAATGTATGATTTATTACACCATTTATTGAATGACGGAATAGGCGGAAATGACGTTATTCGTCATTCTAGTCGGACCCATTAGAGCGGTGCACTCACTTTCACTGTCCGGCTGATGTGCGCGAAAAACAAACACTTTTCATCTCGGATCATCAGATGCTGTTGCATCCAAGAAAGACTGATTGAAACCTACGTTTCGAGAGACTACCACGATAATTGAAAGTGAGTTAAACTATTGTATCCGTGTAATTGAAGATGTAAAGTAGAGATGTGACTGTTCATTGCCTTTATTTTTATATAAATATGATATGGTGTTAGTGCAAAAATTGTACTATAACTATAATTAAGCAATAGCTCACGACAGTGAGCTATTGCTTTTATAAAACGGTTACCAAGTGTGGCAATATGAAAGAAAAATACACACTCTAATTTAAATTAGTAAATAATGATGTTCAAAATAAAATAGTCCCTCCGTTGCCTTCTGCACGAAACCTAGTGCGAGGTGGTTGCTATGCAACAACACTAACAGCTAGCGAACATTTTAGACAGAGAGCGTTGATCCATTATTTGGCTATTTATTTACATTCATTTTTCTATGTTGCCGTTTATTGTGCAGCCACTGAAAAACTGTCCAGCATCAGTAGCATGGCTTACGTGGTGACTTTTATAGGTTGAGGTTCTTCTAGGCTGTTGCTTGGCGTGGCGAGAATATTGCTCCACTTTCTCCGGTTTCCGAGATTGGGCTTCCAGTAGCTCTGGAGAGAGCTTTCGCACCTGTGGCCACTAACGGTCATAATTTCTCTGCTTTTTTTCAAGACCTGCATCAGAAAGCTTTTGAATGGTGGTACTTTTCCAGTTGGTCTACCTGCTCTTCACGTAGCTCTGCATGTCGTCGTTTAGCTGCTTTTTTTTCTGGAGATAGGCACTGCTCAATCCACTCCTCCATAGTAAGACCCCCCCGGAGGTCGAAGTTAATCTTAAATGTTTCCATCTTATGCTTTGTAAGTTTGTTTCGTAACGGAAGAAATTTAAATATATTTATAAAACTGACAAGTCAAATCAAGCAATCTGATTGGTCGATAGCGTTTTTGCGGACCTCTTTGATTACAGATTTGAAAACATCGTTGCTTGCTTTAAAAGTAGCACAATTCATTATGTCAAACCTTGGAGAGTATCTAGATATCCCTGCCCTAATGCCAAAGGAACTGCACACTGAATATGTTTTGCCGTTTGTTGTCTATTTCTGGACCGCTACGTAAAAAGGAGGGTTTCTGCCCCGTTACTTCTCCGCTGCTTTCTTGTTCCAGTTTGAAAAGCAAACTGCAGTTTGCTTTTCAGCCCAACTGTATACTGTGTCTCTCAGGCGCGGAGGGATACTGACTTGTTGTGAAAAGTAACTTACAATTCTACCCGTGGTATATGCTCAGTATATCACGGCTAAGAACCGATCAGATTGCTTGATTTGACTTGTCCGTTTTATAACTATATATATACTATAACAGTAATAACTATAAGATATATTTGAAATAAATAAGTGTACTGAAACAAATACCAATAACTGTATTGCATTGTTTTCTTATGCGCAATTACTTCATACTGTCTAGTTCTCTTTTTCGTCCTGCATTTATTGTGCCCCCCTCAGAAAATAACTGGCCCCCCAGTGGTCCCCCCAGTCAAATTGGTCTAGAACCGCCACTGATCCTGTCACAGCACAGTGACTGCTGAAGGGCGACTTCCATCAAGGACGAGCAATACAATGACCACTTTATCTGGCAACAAGTTCCAGTATCTTTTGTTGGCTCTCAGGAAACTAAACAGTGGTACATTCACTTCATAAACGTCAGCTTGGATAAATGTATCACATCTACAGGACAATGTGGGAGGTATTAGAAAAACAACAAACCTTATCATGTCAGACTTCATCCCAGCAATTTTTTCCCATCCTTTTAGCACAGCTCAATAAATTTAGACAGATGAGCTGGAGGGCCTGAAGCCAGACACTTGTTCAGGCATCAAAGCACATTTGTTTAGAATGTCATGGTCCAGTCATGCGGGTTTCCTTTGAGGGTTTTTTAGTGAGCAATTGATACCGTCAAAGATAAGTAAGTAAAACTTTATTTATATAGCACCCTTCTCAACACGAATGTACAAAGTGCTTTACATACAGTACACAATACACAATACAAAATACAACTATTTTGGACCTGCTGTAGCCAGTTTATTTATGTTTTGTTGAGGCAGGAGAAGAGAGCATTACAGTAATCAAGCCGGGATTAAATAAATGCATGGATAGCCATCTCCAGTTCTGCATTGGATGGAAACCCCCTGAGCTTGGCAATGTTCCTGAGGTGGAAAAAAAAGGGGACAAAAGATGCTCCATAACAGTGAGTATACTCTTCAATACTCCTAAGTGATCACGTTCTGATATATTAATCTTTTATTTTGCCTACTTAAGCTAACAGACTATTTAGCATTACCACATGTTGTTAGGTAGGGCATTGTCAAATGTTAGATCAGGATTTAGATACGGTTTTTGACTCACATCTTTCCAGACTTCGCTAAAGTTGGTTGCTGAGACAAACAACTCAGAAAAACTCAAACTAAGTTTTCTCCTTGATTTATCTGTCTGAAAATGGCCATTTTATGTTCAGAATGTTTGAATGCCTGTTAAAAATGGATCCAATTTCTACTTTGGTGATTATGGGAAGATGGTCATAGTTGGTCGTAATAATAATAACACAAATATTCAGGACTGTCGCATAACCAACGTTACACCAAAACAGGAAATAGACTTGCTACTTTCTTAACTGTATCTGATATAGGTCTGTAGTTGTTAGAGCAGCATCAAGCTTGAAATGGCAAGGGAGTGATTCCTCACTGGCTCCCCATTAGGCATGGGCGGTATCATTTTTTTCATACCGTCATACCTTGCTGACATCATACCGTGGCATACGGTATATGATGGTATCAGTCCCAATTTAAGGGGTCATTTATCCCCCAAAAACTATTTTTACTCACTATATCAACAGCCCCACCAAAAATATTTTCCACCAGCCGCCACTGACGGTATGACTTGGGTCGACTTGAGTGAGGTGGCGTTCGGCAGCAAATACATGTTTCAAACGGTATATTATATGTTCGGTGTAAAATGCAGCCCGAGCCGGTAGACGCTCGCAAAGTGCCGCGACGTGCGCGCAAGTGCAAAACAAGGGCTGCATACATGACACATTGTGCAAATGGCACATTTTGAGATCGGATACAGGACGCGTTTGTAGATGTCCGACGTTGTTTCCATAGTGAGCTAAGTTAACAATATATCATCATACATAAACATTTTCCGGGAGTAAATACTTGACTTATTGAATAAAGTTTGCTATATTCACTAACTAGTTTGGCAATATTATTCCGTGCATGTGTTAAAAACCTTATTTCCATTTGATTCATTGGATTACTCGCGTGAATGTTTAGCACGTAAATGCTTTCGTTTTTAAAACCGTCCGACCTCGACTACAAAACCATCAACCAGTTGCATAGGATTAAAAAATGTCAACACTCACTCACCCCGTCTTAAACATTCCCAAAGAAGTGCCTCTGTCTCTCGTTGTGCTGGATGAAGTCACTGGCGACGAGTAAACCCAAAATAGTGCCAAACAGGCGCAGAGGCATTTTTCTTTTTTACTAGTTGTCCGAGTTCGGGGCCGGCAAATGCTGCCGCCATCTTGCTCAGCTCAGCTCTGTGCTGAGCTCTGAGAGCGGGAAAGACGGACTGCCCTCTGCTGGCGCGTGCTGTGCATTACAACCAATGTCGTCCCTGTCAAAACTCCTTGTCAGTGTAATAGAATGAAACGCATCTGTGATTTGGCGCACAGTCTGTGACGTCACGGTATTGAAAATCATACCGACGGTATTTCGAAATACCCATGTATACCGTAATACCGTCATACCGCCCAAGCCTACTCCCCATCAACAATTTCTCTAAAACAGTACCATAGCCAAGTTATCACTAACAGGGATCAAACCCAAGTCTCTGCAGTGTTGCAATATGTTTTCGGACGTATAAAATATTAAAGGATAAGTCAACTTTCTAGCCTTCAACTGCATTTCTCCAAATCTAAAAAAAAATGATTTCAGGCTGGATGGAAATGTCAAGTTTTAGTGCTGCCTCTAAAAAAAGATCCCTTGGGCCAGCCACTGCAGAGTTGAATAATCATTTTTGATAAGTAACACTTACTTACTCCCCATGCTTTTATGTTCAAGAAACACATTGTTTTCCAATATGAATGTCTGAATAAACCTATATTCAGCGTCTGTCTGAAACACTCTTTGTTCAAGGCAATTTCAGTTTACTCTGATTGGCTTGCAAGAAAAATATGGCTGACATTTGCAAAGTGGTTCTCAAGCCGTTGGTCAGGATACTCAGATCGTGGGCGGTATATTGTAATTGAGTCTGCATGTGATGTGACACAGGAAAGAGAGACAGAATATATTGTTTAATCGCATGTTTTGACAGAGGAACAAAACTGGGTTTTCACGTTTCACAGTTTGTGGATTGGTACTCAAGCCACAATCACTGAAAACCAGAGTGTATTAATGATATAAGAAACTGCAGTTGAGACATTTACAAATCATGGATGTGTAAAGAGGACTGGTAACAGTGTTGGAGGCTGGACCCGTTCATTCATATGAATGTCAGTCAATGGGAAAAAGTATTTTCAGGCACAATAATGTCACGGACTGTCACATAAGTCACATAAGCAGTACGACCTTTTTGCAAATATGAAAATGTATTTCAACGTCCGGCACACTTCTTGTGGGCTTGGAAACAATGAACAACTTGAAAGAAAAAAATTAACTAATATTGTATCTTTTCTGAGTTAGTACTGGTCCCATTATAATGATGAATTTGCCTCCAGGCACGTGCACACATAGACCTCAAAGTGGGCTTGAGTCCCTGCCCTTTTTCTTCCTCCAGAGAAAGTGCCCTTTATGGGGTGTTTTTTTAATATATATTTTTTTTTTTATAAATTAATATCTATCTACTGCTGTTTGTGCACACTTTCCAAACATATATTGATTGAATAAAAAAATAAAAGTATCAGGTCCGGAGATTAGACTGTGAAGTTCCGCTGCTCTCTCTACCCTCCCTCCTTCCCTTCCTTCCACGTCTCGCGCACAGCGGTGCGGACATCGGCAGTCCCTTCAGACAGACAGACGCAGCACCTCCCACTTTATTGTCCCACGTTATGCCGGCTTTTCTTTGCTTATTTTGAAGGTGAGTGTTGATGAACAAATGACTAAACTGCCGGTGCCTCGAGTTTACAGCTAATTAGCCAAAAGACAAAAACAAATATAGTTAACTAAGGCTACTAGCTAATGGATAAGTTAGCTCAAGGTTTTGCTAAGGCAATTCATCATGGGCATACAGGCTAATGTACTGTACTTAAGGGGAGACACTACAGGTGAATACAGTAAAATGTGTATCTAATAACGTCATCACAATCACCACATTGATATGCAAATTAGGCGTTAACTAGGCCTGATTAAAATGCGCCAATTTGCATGCAATATTACAAGTAGGCCTACATGAATAAACGAAAATTGCCTGCAATGTCTTGCCTTAAACAGTAGCTTCATCATTTTTGATTGATGGCTGCTTATTTAATTACTATTATTTTTACTAGTTTGTTGTATGCTGATAGATCTTAATCATTACATGATACAGCGACCCACCCTCATGTGAAAGCAGGGAATGTATAGGTACACTGAAATTAAGTCCTTGAATGTTTTGTTATGTGTGCGTTAAGTGTAATAATAATAATAAAAATGTATTGGATCATTAATGTATTAAGGCAATTCAGTATTATATTGCTTGGCTATAGAAGCTGAAGGTTAACTTACTTGTGAAACAAAAGTTAATTGAACAAATTACGTGTAATCACTTCTGCAGCACAATGCCAAAAAAAGAAAGAATTCAGAAAAAGAAGGAGAAAAAGCGCCAGGAAACAGCCAAGAGTAGCACATCTCTAAATGCATGGTTAAAACCAAGTACCAGCAGCAACACACAAGAGAGAACAGATAACTCAAATGTTGAAAGTGTTACACCTGAGAAAGCAGTAGAGATCTCACAAGCAACATTGGAGAGACAAGGGGAGGCTTTAGAGGCAACACCTGACACAGAGCCGAAAGATGATCTGGAAATCCCTGTCACTGTGGAAGAGGAAGAGGCCACAGGAGGGGAAACGGTGGATAATGTTGAGTTTGAGGAAGCTATAGAAGAGGGTGGTGTTGAGGAAGCTGTCAGTAGTGTAGAAGAGGTAATATCAAAAATTGCATCCTTAAAGTATCCAACAGATCCCGCCCACAACCAAGCTTTTGATCTCAAATGTAATGTCAGCTATGTGAAAATGTGTGTTGCTAGAGGACCATGCCTATGCCAACCTATCCTTAGATTTCCCAAAAACACTGAAGGCCGATCATTTCAAAAGACGTCGTATGAAAATAAGCCATGGTTGGAGTATTTACCCGAAAAGGACAGTATGTACTGCTTCAGCTGTCGGCTTTTTCTCAATGAACAAAAGTACAATAACAAGAGTGCTTGGAGAGTGGCTGGCGTAAACAACTGGAAAAGGGGACTTGATAAAATGCAAGAACATGCAGACTCGGAGGCCCATTTAACAAGCATGGTGCGATGGAACACATACAAAAACAATGCTTTACAAGCAGCTTTTGAGGTATCAGATGTTCAAGGAAAGGCAATAAGAGAGCAAGAGATACAAAGAAAAAGAGAAATCTTGACCCAATTAATTTACATAACTTTATATCTTGCACGACAAGGCTTTCAGGGGTGACGACGAGTCTGCCACAAGCTCAAACCAGGGCAACTTCCTTGAACTTGTTAAAATGTTTAGCCAGTACGATAGTGTACTCAGTCT
Organism: Notothenia rossii; assembly: GCF_949606895.1. Taxonomy (NCBI): domain Eukaryota; kingdom Metazoa; phylum Chordata; class Actinopteri; order Perciformes; family Nototheniidae; genus Notothenia; species Notothenia rossii. The sequence goes on along the minus strand of NC_136909.1, from coordinate 67,337,826 downwards.
CAGGCTACATTTGGATAATGTCAATAACCAGAAAATGGGTAAGAACAGATGTCAAGGTTCTCTCCTCTCAAACAGAACACAAAATGATATCATAAAAGCCCTCGCCACATTCACAAAAAGAGAGATAAGGAAAGAAATAGAGGAGGCTAATATATATTCAGTACTCATAGATGAAACCACTGATGTATCTCATTGCGAGCAGGTCTCTTTTGTTGTGCGCTATGTGTATGAAATGGGAGTCAAAGAGCGCTTCCTCCAGGTCTGCAATGGAGAAAACAGTTCTTGACTTGCTAAAGAACAATGACCTACAGATCCAAAACATGCGTGATCAAGGCTATGATGGCGCTGCCAATATGAGTGGTCAATACAGAGGACTACAGTCAAGAATACTGAAACACAATAACAAAGCTCTGTATGTGCATTGCCAAGCTCACTGCTTAAATGTGGTCTTAGTTGAAAGTGCAAAATCAAGCCTCCACTTCATTACCTTTTTCAACCTGGTAGAGAAGCTCTATGTGTTTTTTACCAGCTCTACAAAAAGACACACTGCATTTGTGAAATGCCAAGAGGCCCTGCACCCTGGAGAGCGTGTAATTCAACTGCAGAAGCTCTCTGACACACGTTGGGCATGCAGAGAAAAAGCCCTGAAGGCCCTCCATAAAGTGATGAGTAGTCCTCACTGACATGACAGAGCAGGAGCTTCCAGGTACTGCTGCTGGAGATGTCAAGATGTACCTTAAAGCCATAGACTTTGAGTTTTTCCTTTGCCTTGAGATCACCACTCCAGTCTTTGAGGTCACTGCACTTGCCTCTGATGCTCTACAGAACTGCCACATTGATCTGTCCACAGCATATACTGTTGTTGATGGAGTGATGGACACCTTGTCCAACCTCAGGACAGAAGAACAGTTTGGAAACTGTTTAAGAGTGCCACTGAAAAGGCAGAAGCCGCTGGGGTCAGCATCCCCACAGTCCCCCCAGGACAGCAAAGGCAGAGGAGGGTGCCTGCAGAGTATCGGCAAATTACTAATGCAGCCACAGAGAGCCATTCCTTCAGTCAGTAGAAGACTACTATAGAGGGAAGGTGTACTACTCATTCGTAGATGTTCTTTCTCAGGAACTAAAAAGAAGATTTAGGGGAGATGGCGAAACAGAGTCCAGTAAAATACTGAATGCACTCCACACTTTGACCAAGGCCAACAACTGGATAGGCAAAGATGCAATGGGTCCTGACTGCCTTGATGCCGTTCACATGCTTTGTGAGTTCTATGGAGGAGAGGAGCAGAAGTTGAAAACAAAGCTCAGGGTTTTTCATGCCTCTTTCCCAAACACATGCACCATGAAGGGGATATTAAAAACACTCAGAGACAACAGTGGACAGAATATCTTTCCAACACTGGAAATGATAAGAACCTATGCAACAATTCCAGTGTCAACAGCTCAAGCTGGTGACAGACACACTCAGAAGCCAATGCACAGAAGAGAGGCTTTCTGATCTCCTCCTCCTCGTGATTGACAAGGAAATTCCTTTTATCCACTGTGAAGTAATAAACATCTACAGGGACATGGCCCCCAGAAGGTTGCTGCTGTAAGCGAGGAAGGAGAGACAAGATTTAACAATTTCCAAGTGCAAAGAAAGATACAAGATACAAAGAAAGTTAGTAACAAAAGAAGTTAACAACATATTTGATCTCAGATTTCAAGACCTTGTTAAATAATTTCAGTAAAGTTGCAGTAATTTTGCATGTTCTTATTAAATATTTTTGCAGTCTTTTCAGCATTTTTTATGTGTTTTATCCAATTAAATTAAGTAAATGAGTAGGAGAGGAGAGAAGAATGCACCAAGTGTAATTGTTGCAACTAAACGTAGCCCTTGTAGTTTGGAGTGTAGGTTGGTTTGCGTATTTATGTAGAGAACAGCCTTTTTCAGTTTTGTGTGAAGATTTGTTGATTTTGAAGTGTTATTTATTTTAATACCACAAAAATAATTAAAAGGACTTAATGTGCTAAAATAAACTAATTATTATAGCAATTAACTAGTAGCATAGAAAATATGCACATTTTGGCATAGTTTCCTTTGTTGATGTCTGCTCTTGTGCGTAGTGAATACTAAAGAAGACCAATTATTTTGTAGAATTCTGTTGAGTATTAAACAATTGCGTGAGTTGTGAGGGTAAGTCAGAGATACGGCTATACTGTATATCTTTTTTTTTTTTTTTACTTTTTTTTTATATAAATGATTATGGGAAGTGCCCTTTTCCTCACTTGAGCCCCTGCCCCCCAAAAGGTCTGTGCACATCCCTGCTCAACTGTAGAGAAGACTGAAAAGGATAATGGATTTGCTTTCACAATTTTCTTTGTATTGTATCCTTTATGCCTTGACGGCTGATACACGCTGCACTCTCTGCACCAACATGGCAGCATTACTAGCATGTTTGACATAGGGGGACTGCGGATGTTTCTGCAGCGATGTCCTCCAAAGGCATCCCAGTTCAACAATGGCATTTCAGGACAAAGACTTCAGGGAATGATGTGATAGACAGATACCTTTTCAATTTCGTGGCGTAGAAACTTGCTGAAGTTTGGGGTTGTCTGATCGCTGTGGAGTTCAAAGGATTGGGGAACAGCAATCAAACATACCCAGGGGCTGCCATTTCTGGGTTAATAGTGGAGAAAAACATCTAAATCCAAAGCAGAAAATCCCCAGCTAAGCTTTAACAGTGCTCATTAGAACGAAATTCTCTATGAGAAACATGTCGCAAGCAGGGAGTTTCCCCTCATATCCTCTTTTTTACTCTGGGAAATATAAATGCAAAATGATTCCTTTCAACAAAGGGTCCCATCTGAACGCATTAAAGAGTGGAGGAAAGAGAGCAAGCTGACAGGTGCATCTCCTGCTTCTACTTAAATGGGAATTCTGCTGGCAGCAGAACATTTAGCCTAATGTTGGCGAATGTCCAAAGTTGGCTTTAGTTACAAATACCTGGCTGTGCGGAGAGGCCTGCTCACAGGAGACACTGCAGGTCTTAAGGTCTCCTGCACAGCTTTTTTCTTGCATGCTTGTCTCTGTTCTCTGAGGCTGACATTCATGCAAATGGATTTCAAAACTCTAGTTGCTTGTCTTCCTATGCTGCATTGTCCAGACTGTGGAAGCACAATGAGTGTCAGGGGAATCTGCTCTCACATTCTTCCAAGATCAATGGAGCTACACTGGTTCCATTGAATGGATGAGAATTATGAACTCCCTCTTGCAGAATTCATGTACTGTGAGATCAAGATGAGATTCAGAGCTGGCTCATGATGTCTCTCCTGATTTGCATACTGTATGTTCGAATAGGATTGCATCCACTCATCCTATCACTTTTGTCATTTCCCTTGACTCTCTGCCTTTCTTTATCCTCTCCCACCATTCTCCATTATTTGCATTTTGCCAGTATACCGCTATTAGTGCAAAGCTGTACGTTTGAGGAAAGAAAAAGGCGATTTTATGTTATGTGCTCCACGTAAGGCAAGTTTCCATAAACAAGTTGGCTAGAATGAATGGGAATGTCAGTTTCATTCATGTGCAAATAAACATTACATTTTACTAAGTTCTTAGAGGCCTCTATTCACAGATGCAGTCTTGCAATGCTTTCTTTGTAGCATGATAAAGGGCTTGTGTTTAAGGATCTTTTTTCAGTCCTAACCTCCAAATTGGATTTCCACATTGCTTCATTGGTAGCTGTTGAGATGAAACAGAGTTTTGAATACATCCTATTGCTTTTCCACACAGCCAAAATTAAAATGCATACCTTATATTCTCACAGAGATCCATTTGGCAAATGAGATGGCATATGTCCTATTCTGGGAGAAGAAAATGTGTTTCAGAACAAAAGATCTTACATTTTATATATGTGTCTCATGACGACACTCACACCATCAATACCGACCAGTTGTTGAGTCGAATGGGTTTCCACCTACGCCTTTGTATAGAGTCAAGAAACAATTTAAACTGTGGTTAATAGAGTAATACCGGTTGCTTGAAAGCAAAGCAAGGTCATAAACATTTACATCTTAGAGGCAATGAAATACAGTTAAACTGTTATGTTTATTGACTCAATTGTAGCTGATGCTTTTTGGAAAAGGATAAATTGCATAACGCGTCAGAGTTTGTTAAGAAGACTATGCCATGACACTAAAAAAGTGTAGCTTGAGTTTTAATGGTACTTTTTGGAAGCTGAATATCGCACTGTGAAATGATATTGATAACATTGTCTACGGTGACAGCGGGGCATGTAGATGCAGGGCCCAATGGCTCAGATGAACACCCATCAACATTTGAAAAATAAATTGTGTGCCCTCATTTTAAAGACTTGGCTCTATCTTGGCTTTTCAGACAGAGAACACAAGAGGCAGAATCTATAGTTACATCATTGATGCTTGGTGCTCAAACATGACATTTGGTCAACGATGTTTCCCTGATGTCGCATTTAAATGTAAAAAAATGGCATCCATCTATCTGCCCAGCAAGTTCACCACAGTTTATGTTGCGTGCTAAAGGTATCAATTATGTTATTGTTCTCTTTTTTTTCCTTCTGTAGCATAAATGGAAATAGGCTATAACAATAAATGATCCTTACTTGAAATTCAGGCAGAAAAATGTTAATCAATTTGTCCTATGAGTTTATGCTTCGTCAGTCAAATGATCCAAAAAGAGAATTTGACATGAACAACAGGAAAACTTGACACTTTAAGGATGAGTGTGTAGAAACATCTAGCAGTGAGATAGCAGATGGAAACCAACTGAACACCCATAGGACCCGCTCTCTGAGGATATGAAGGGTTTTCTCTAAGCTAATGAAAACACAGATAATGTGATAATGTTCTAATGAAAACATGGTGATGAATGTATATAATATCTAAATCCCCCTGAATACTACAAACTGGTCCAATATAAAACGTCCCCATGTGCATTTGTGAATCCCACCTTGAAATGACCTTTAGCATATTTGATCTTGTAGCAGGTCTCCCTTGAAAAAGAGATTGTTGATCTCAATGGGATTCACCTGGTTAAATAAAGGTTTGAAATGAAATGAAATGAAAGAGAGGAAAATGAAAACAAATAGTCAGACACAGTTTTCAAAGTAAAAGATTTGAAGCGCAGATGTTCGACTGTTTAATCTGACCTTATTATATCAACACTGTATTGGGTTTGCTGTCACTCTGAACATTTTATTTTCAGGAGGCTTCAATATCCCATCATTTATAGTACGTTGCTCTAATTTTTATATACATTAGAAATAAATAAGGTTAATACCTATATATGATTAATCAAAGTGTAGAAAATTGTACTTCGATTGTGCGGAGAATTAAGGATATCATCCATGAGACATTATATCCTTAATTTGCCAGGCTTGCAAAACCTTAATTGGATCAGAACCCTGTCTGCAGTCCTTTAGTGTTTTTGTTATTAGTAGTGAGATCTTGTGAAGGAGAAAGAGATTGATCTGCTCTACTGTATCAGGGGCACGTGGCAATCTTTCCAGCACATTACAACTAGACAGGACCTTTAAATTGTGTCTGACTGCTCACAAGAGACCAATCACTCTGAGCCGAGTCTGGAGTCGGCTGTAATGTGTGTTTGAAATGAGAAACATAACAGTAACACTGCGCACAGTTTCCCTGATGAATGAGACCCCCCTTTAAATGTACGTTAAATGGGTTGGCGCTGATAGAACGGCAGGTTAACCCTTTCCTTTTCCGCAGCTTAACAGATCCCTCCTCTATGAATTTCTATATACATAATTTTGAACCCAAAACACCTCTGTTGTCACGATTCTTATGTTATGTCACGTTTTTAGTGTTGTATGTCTTGTTATGGGTGTTTTGCTGTTCTGTTCTCCCTATCATGTTTTCCTCCTTGTGTATTGTCTGGTCCTTCTCCCTGTGTTTTCCTCCCTGTCGTTAGTTTCCCTGGTGTGTTTAATTGTCTGATTGTGTTCACCTGTTTCCCTTGTGTGTCTCCTGTGATCATCAACACCAGCCCCGCCCCTGATTGTTTTCACCTGTGTCTTGTTGTCGTGCGTTTAAATTCCCCAGTCTCCCAGTGTTCAGTGTCAGTTTGTCTTGTCTCATGCCATCGTCAGGTCTATGCTCTCTTTGTGCTCTAGAAAAGTTTTTGTTCCTCACTACGTGAGCGATTTCCTTTTGTTCTCATTTTTTGTCATCTCATCCTGAGATTCGATAGTGACCTTTTTTGTTCATCTTGCTTTGTTGGAAAAATAAAGTATCTTACCAATACTTTACCTCTGTCTCCCGGGTCGTGCAATGGGGTCCTATATCCTGAGTGTCTGAGTTCATAACAGAACAAACTGACCATTATGGACCCAGCTGACCCAAGAACGCTTCACGCAGCCCTGTCACCACGAGGCAAGAAGATGTTTCACCACGAGGAACAGCTGGGCATAGCCAACCAGGGAATAAAAGAGCTGGGAGGACGCCAGGCAGAGTTTCAGGAAAACATCTCTACACAGATGCAACAACTGGCTGCACAGATGAATCATTTTTTCACTCACCATACAGACTGCTCCAGTACCGGTCCACACAGCCATGGTTCCGGCTCCAGTCCCCTCTCGAGTCCCCTCTCCAGTCACCTCTCCAGTCAGCTCTCAAGTCTCCTCTCGAGTTCCCTCTCAGGTCCCCTCTCGAGTCCCCTAGGGTTAGTTCTTCTCGGGTCCCCTCTCAAGCTACCTCTCGAGTTCCCTTTCAAGTCCCCTCTCAAGTCCCCTCTTGGGTCCCTCTCAAGTCCCTATCCAATGTCCTGGTTCGTTGGAGGTTCTGCTGGGGGTCCTGCCAACTCCATGTCCTGTCCCGTTGGGGGTCCCGCCGACTACTCTTCTGCCGGGGGTCCTGCCAACCCTATGTTCTGTGGCGTTGGAGACCCCGCCGACTACTCTTCTGCCGGGGGTCCTGCCAATCCTATGTTCTGTGCCGTTGCAGGTCCCGCCGACTACTCTTCTGCCGGGGGTCCTACCCACCCTACGTCCTGTGCCGTTGAAGGCCCCGCCAACTACTGTTCTGCCGGGGGTCCTGCCAACCCTATGTCCTGTGCCGTTGGACGTCCAGCCGAGACCTGTTTCGTTGGGGGTCCTGCCAACTCCATGTCCTGTGTTGTTGGGGGTTCCGGTGAGGGTCCTGCCAACTCCACGTCCAGTGTCGTTGGGAGTTCCGCTGAGGGTCCTGCCAACTCCATGTCCTGTTTCGTTGGGAGTCCCACCGGATTTCCTGCCAACACCTGATCCTGTCCTGTTGGGGCCCCGCCGACACCTGCTCCGCTGGGTTTCTTGCCAACACCTGATCCTGTCCTGTTGGGGGTTCCGCCGACACCTGCTCCGCCGGATTTCCTGCCAATACCATGTCCTGTCATGTTGAAGGTCCCGTCGACACCAACTCTTGCTCCGTCCGGGGTCCCACTGACACCAGCCCATGTTCCGTCCAGAGTTCAGTCTACGCCTGTCCCGCCAGGGGTCCCACCAGCTCCTGCTTTTGATCCCAGTGCTCCGGCGATCCAGCTGACACTGGAGGAGTCCCGTTGCGTCGTCCTCCGGAGCTGTGCCGTCGCCGCCTTCTCGCCCAACCTTGTGCCCGGCCTCCTGAGTTCCCCAGAGGCCTTTGCCCTCGAGCCCGGTCTCCTGAGTTCCCCAGCCGAGGACTCCACCATGAACTCTGCCTTGCCCCTGGGCCGTCGGCCCGAGAACTCCATCATGGGCTCTGCCTTGCCCCCGGGCAAGCGGCCTTAACATCTGTAAAAGCTTGCAGCGACATCAGCATTTAAAGAATATGAATGTTCTTATGCTTTGGTTTACAATTCAAACTTAACAAAGCACTGTTGAGATATGTCATATTTGTATTGTACTTTTTTAATTTTAAAGACGTTTTTTAAACAGTTTGTATAAAAGTTCTATTTTTTTTTTTTTTAAATGTACTTAATTGTCCTTACTGTACAGCACCACTGAAAGATATGTGCTATTAAGTTTCTTGGAAATAAGTTTTTTCATGGTGAATTGATAAAATAAATCATAGGCCAATGCAAAACAGCAAAAGGGCTATATTCTTTAGAATTTCTCAGTTTTTCCAAAAACAGCTAGAGAATTGTGCTTTTTCAGAGGCGTTATTAATTAAAGGGACAGGTGCTAGTAGAGCGTTTCAGGCGGAGGTTATACAGGTATATTCTAGTAGAAAGCCAGAATGCTATACAAATCTGAAAATTAGCATAATAGCTTGGTTTCAGTCACGTGACTTATGACGCGCGAAATTCAAGTGGAGGTCAGGAAGTGAAAACGCAATCATTCATCAACGCAGGAATCATGGAGGACACCGACTATGTCAAACAATTAAATGAACCTGCACGCCGCAGATATCGTGAAAAAATCACAACACACTCACAATGGTAAGAGCACATGCCAATGTGTTTTTAGGTAAATGGTCAAATGTAACTAGTATTTAAGCCAACAGTTACAAGAGATGGCTAAGCTAATGTTGGTAACCAGCTAGCTTATAGACTTCTCCATCCTGCTTAAACTTAGCAAATATTCAATGAAAACATATTTTAGTTTTGGGGTTGCAAGTAACTTCAATCTCACAACTCTAAACGTTTCAATATATTCAATGTTGTAGTTAATTATACAAAACATTTCATTGTGATGGTAGCCGGGGCATAGCTGCAATGCTAAATACTTAGCTTACCTAGCTGCACACAAGCTAACGTTGTGTCTTGTAGGCTAACTTAACTGTTACAATCATTCCCCGAATTCACTTTAATGGCATTATGATTCAATAAATCCGGTTCACTTAAAGGGCTGATGTTGCGTTTGGGTCAACATCAGCTAACGTTTGGTTAATTAGACATTGCTAGTTTGGTTAGCTAAAGCTTCAACCTACTAAGCTAGTCAGCAATTTGTTAATGTGAGTCCACTGACAGCAGACAACTGCAACAACTTCAACAACCCAGCAACGAGGTTTCACTATACATCATTACATTTAAACATGTATAACGCGGGATAATAAAGACTTTGGTTCAATAATAATGTTCTACAACTACACTTTTTATTTTATCTTACTTTTATTTCTTTTGATCGTTGAAATGATTTTAGATGAACGTTATGCTCCATGTTTAAACATTTGGGTGGTTGGAAATAACCCTGAGTCATGATTTTGGTCCTTAAATGAAATACATAGATTTCAGTCATTTATTTTGAGGACAACATTATTCAGTATCTTATTTGCATGTTGCAAATAATAAATATTCTTAGGATATTCTTTACATGTTATGCTGTATAGAAGGGCCTCAACTTAAACTTAATTTTTATTTCAATGAATGTGCTTAAAAATGAGCTTTATGTTTAAATAGTTTGATTTGTCTCTTTAATCAGTTGTTTGATCTATCAATGGTTTAAGCTCTGACTAACTTAACTCTTCTTACGTTTCTCCTTCTTCATCCAGTCTATTATGTCCTATAACGGAGGGGCCGTCATGGCCATGCGAGGGAAGAACTGTGTGGCGATAGCAGCGGACCGGAGGTTTGGCATCCAGGCTCAGATGGTCACCACAGACTTCCAGAAGATCTTCCCCATGGGAGATAAGCTGTATATTGGGCTGGCAGGACTGGCCACTGATGTTCAGACAGTGTGAGTGTGTAGACCTCCACCTTGTTCTCTCAAAGTGGCTAAACAGTTGTGAACACCAGGGTACTATGATGAAAGGATTGATTTACAACTCTATAAAGCTACAACTCTCAGATCTAGACTAAGTAAGACTTCTCATTTAGAGAAAGCCTGGAGTGTCAAGTACAATACTACACCTATAATGTTTATACCAACAACAAAAGTGTTGTAGTTGAATAGTATTACTATGCATTCTAATAAATAGGGGAGAAAACGTTATTAGAAATTCTGCTATCCATAGCTTTGAAATAAGTTAGATTTGTGATGACTGAATTCAATGTAAATATCTGAGGATTGATGGACGTCTTTGCCTTGTGTGTAGATCCCAGAGGCTTAAATTCAGACTGAACCCGTACGCGCTGAAGGAGGGTCGCCAGATCAAGCCCAAGACCTTCATGAGCATGGTGTCCAACCTGTTGTACGAGAAGAGGTGAGTGCACTGAACTTAATATAGACCCATGTCCACATTTAAGCTGCTTACAGTAGGCACAAATACCTGCATAAATGGTAAATATGTCATGCTCTCATCAGGTTTGGGCCATACTACATCGAGCCTGTGATCGCCGGAATAGATCCAAAAACCTCCGAACCATTGTAGTGGCAATTTCTTATGTTACTTTATATGGTAAAGCCAAATGATTATATTATGCTTAGAAATTGTATTGGAGCAACTCAACCTGTTGAACCACAAGGGAGCATCCCGCCAAGGTCGTACCTGAAGAATCCGGCCCTCCCTAAGGGAGGATTGTAAGATAATAGTTTTCTGTAGTTGTCTTATCTTTTACTTCCTGCACAGCAATCAGTCCTCTATAAAACACACACACACACACATTATACCCTGTGTGCACTCCTGCAGACTACTCTATACTCTGTGAGACATGTACCTTCGAGGCGCCTCGAATAAAGATCTTAAAAGACAACGCTGCCTGCTTTCACCAGTTTATTATTGATTACTCTCATTGTACATCTTTACAGTATTGACGAGTTTAAAATATCCACAACACCATTCATCTGCTCCTTTGATCTGATTGGCTGCCCCATGGTGACAGAAGACTTTGTTGTGAGCGAAGTTGTGGTTCTCTCCTTGTTGCATTATTATTATTTGCACAGTGGCAGCTCTTTAACCTGCATTACAGTACCTTCATATTCACTGACCACACTCACTAGAGGAAGTAGGGCTGTGTGATATATTGCTATTGTAAAAAATATGTTTACTGAAAAGATTAAATGATACTAAGACTGAATAATACATGGTTTCTTATTTACATTTACAATAACCCTCAATGGCCATACATGGGAGCGTCACCAGACCAATTGTCATCTCTAGAATATTGTTGAATGAATTAAGCCTGAATGTAGATGAAAGTTGTATATTGATTAGGGCTACACAATTTAGAACACACAAAAAGATGTTTACTGAAAAGATTAAATGATACTGAATAATGCATGTTTTTTTTATTTACAAGACTACAGCTCCATGACTTTACTCCAATGGGACGACAGACACTGACAGATTAGACAAGGCACAGCAAATAACCCCAATCTTGTCAATTAATGCTAGTGCCTCACCTGGTTTTGTTAGCATGTGCTCTATGGGCACAGCCCTGCTTTGCAGAATCTGATATTTTCTTCTGACTAATCCTATGACTCTTTCGACATGAATACGCACATTAGCTATTTTTCTTGTCTCTTTCACCTCGTATGCTGACAGCTGACTTTTCCCCCTGGTGAATGCAGGCATCTTTAGTGAAGCACAGTAAAATCCCACACTATCGCCAATATCTAACCCACGGTCTGCTAGGACAATATCTCCAGGTAACAGGTTTTTTAGGAGCCCACTCTGTATTGTGATCTGTTTATCACTAACTCTTCCTCCCCAGGCACAAGATATGTAAGTGACATAGCCTTGGGGAGCAACACCAATCAGAAATGTAACAGTATGGTGATGCTTGTAGTTGGACCATGTTTGTGCTCTAGCTAGTAAATTAGAGGGCCTCTCAATAAAAACTTCAAAACAGTCAACAATCACAGCAACTCTACATCCAAATGCCTGTCTGAATCCCATTGGCATTGTAGCTTGAAGTACATGTCGCTCTGGCCACTCAATTATAAATTCTGTACTCTCATGAAGTATGTCAATTAACTTATGCCAAATTCTAGAAGCAGTGGAGAGAGAGATGTTGAACCTAAAAGCCAAATCTTTCAGAGGGAGATTTAGTCTCAGCCTCAGCAAAACTAAAATGAACTGTTCAAATTTGGAGAGCACAGACATAGGGCCACAGGTGATGTAGGGCTCGCACAGTTGAAAAACCTGAAGTAAAACTAAGAAGTTGGGGAGCCCGGTGTAAAACTTTTGTCTTCTCTTCGTTGTTCTCAAAGGACTCCTGGTTGAACTTTGTATCCAGTGCCTTTGTCCGAAGATCTCCCAGCTCTGTTGTGTTCTGTCTCAGAACATCCTCCATCCTCTCGATGTCCTCCATCGTTCAATCAGTCTGGCATCCTGCATCTGCATACAATATAGCAGTAGCAAGCATAATTAGTTATTTAAAATAGTAACATATGAATGTGAATTGTTGTGAAGTTATCTTTTTGACAACCTTTTTACACACATGCAAGTTCTCTGTTCCAATTATTGCAGATTCTCAAGTCAGTACTCTATTTTCTAAACCTAAACCTAATTCAAAGTTTGCATTGATTTTCTGACAATCACATTTTGTAATATTTAATAATAATGCTGGTGGTTAATTTACCTTGTTGGTCATTTAATATCCCACTGGTGTCCTCTGGTTGTGGTCTGTCAGACGGGGGTTGCGTCGGTTCTGGGCTCTCGGTTGTCTGCAGGAGATCCAACAAAGCCTCTGCACATTCTGATTGTCTTTGTTGGTCTTCCTTGAGCTCCATCCTCTGCTCTCGTCGAAGAGATGCCTCTGATCTGGGCTTACTTGTTGTGTGGTAACCGAGGCTAACAGTGGGAGCCCAGTCTACCGACTCAACGTCACCCAAAGCGCTAGGGCACCCTAAAAAGTCCCAACAAAGTCCATATTAGACTACAGGTAACTTAAACATGATCAGTATTACTAATTACAAAAGCATTTAACCACAACCCAATAATACATAAACAAAGCCACAAAAACTAAGTTAGCTAATACCTCTGATGAAGTGGTCGCTGCAGACACGTGCATTAGACGACTCTGCTCCTCCCGACCGCAGATGTAGGTTTGAAAGCCATTTTTTCCGGCGTTCTTCGGTTAGCTTCTTAAATTGCTCAGCTTTATGGACGTCAACCTTCGGCACTCGGTAAAACCTCTTGTTTTTCTCTCGGCCGGATCGATTGGAACAACCGTAAACTACACAACACACCGGCATTTTCACAATGGTAACAGCAACTAGATCCTCTGTAGAAAATTACTTCCTGACCTCCAATGGAATTTCGCGCCAAAGGAACGCAGCGGTGTGACGTCAAGTGAAACCAAGCTATAGGTCTAATTTATTCTTGTCCACTTTTTCATCTTGCAGTATAAAGTAGCAAAGCAGGTGTTGCATCTGCCTCAAGATGCAACAACTTGGAGAAACACTCAACGCTGCTGCAGGTTTCATACACCTCCCACATACTCATCTGCAGCACACGCAGCTATAAGGTCCTCAGGGGTTAGCATATGGTGCACATAATTTCTTTTGAGCCTCTGAATTGGCCCTAAACAAATCTCATCAATGCGTCAATATGGTCAAAGTTTTGCTACATATATACCATATAGGGCCCAACTGCATTTTAGGACAAATTGACAATGCTAATGTTCTCCCATTGTCAGATTTGATTCATTAGAGCTGTATTGCAGGAAAAACCCAGTGGAGATTCAACATGTTTCCTATTATTCCCTTATTCAATAGTGGAAAGAAAAATGTGTAATGGCACTGGGAGTTACAAGCAGAACTTTTCTTTCACTAGTGGTATTGCTCATTACGCCTACTTTGCAAAGTTTCACAAATGCCACAAAGTCCTGTTGCCCTTGAAGTTCTATATTTAATCTAGAACATGCGTGGCTGCATGTGCAGTGATTCAGAAAAGGATTTTTGTTCAGCTTGTCATCAAAGGCTTTCTCATTAAAAAATGTCTGACTTTGATGGTGTGGAGGTGGAACAAACCTAAAACAAAAGCTATAGGGCTAAAAATAAAGTCCTGCTTGGAGACCACAATCACTCCAGCATTTTAAAGTTATCAGTCAGATGTCAGAATAAGAATAAGATGTTACCTAACAGCAGGTGTGGGTAATTACCATTGTTTGTTGCCTTGTGTCAGAGAGAATCAATGCTATATTTGCACAATCAGTCTTTAATAACAACAATAAAATGCTTTGCAAAATCTGTGTAACCTTTCTTCACTTGATGTTAGGATGCAAGCAATTTCTTCGATTTATTTGGGGGGAGGACGCATGCCATGGAGCAGGTGTTACCTAACAACCTGATGTTAGGATATTTAATCATCTTCCCCAGAACTCTCCAGTTAATGTGTCAGACTGTTCCGTTCCTTTGAACCTTCAACGATGTCAAAGCATCACAATAAATACACCCACCTACTCACACTTATAAAGGAGTAGAAGGATTCAATCATGAGAGTCTAGCAAGCAAGAGAGAAGAGAAAAGAGAGGCAGGGGAAATAAGAGATCCTACAAAAACATGCAGACAGCCTGCCATCTATTGGACGAATCAAACCGTGCACTTCAGTGTTTATTTTCCATTTTGCTGTCGTGCTGTATTTCAACACTAGGTGGCAGTGCACTACACAAAATGCCTCATTAATCATTTTGTCCATTATGGTAATTTTGAGGTGGTAGCATTCCTCAAAGGACAGAACATAATGATACAATGATGAATACCAGAAGGAAGCCAGAGTTGAAAAAAAACTCTGGTTCTTATCTCCAGGCACATTGGTATAATAAATAAGTCATTAATTTCCTCCTTAAACAATACTCTTACTCGTACAAAATGTATGACCTGACATCGAGAATTTTCTTTCTCTTTTCATTTTTATTCAACGAATATTGAGTTGTTTTAACTTCTGTATATATACATTACCTTGCCGTGAATATGTGGATACATTCACAAATGTAGATAATCTTGTTAAAATGTTTGGTTGGAATAAAGAATAGAGAGCCAAGGAATTCAATTGTATCATGATTGCCATCCTCATTATTAGCAACCCCAGGGGACGTATACACTGTTACAGTCTGGTAGATGAAATGCTGTCAGGTGCAGAGAGTTGCCTAGCATTAATTAAACATTAGATTGCTTAAACTGCCAGCATATGTTCCAGTGACATAAATATATCCCCTGAGATTGCAACAGACATTGTGTTGCGTTTATTAGAATATTTCCCCTCTGGGTGTCTATGTGAGCCAATGACTAAACTAAACCAACAGTTGGAATCAAAGGTGAGCAATGCGTGAAAAGCAATTTGTTCAATAACCAAGAATGATGTGTTGCTATTACATCAGACAACTGATTGTGCAAAACACAGGCACACTTGACAAAAGGAGAAAGCGCATTTTATTTCGCCCAGTCAGTTTAAACAGGCTGTCGCACACGTTACCCAACCCTGCTGAGCATGTCTAGTCAAGTCAGCTTTATTTGAGTCCTTAGTCACAGTTACAGTCATTGGATTTCACAACACCTGCATCATGAGAACAGTGACTGAATCAAATACCAGGTGTCATTATGTGATTAGAGAATGATGACGAATCATTAATATGTTGAGTAACTACCAAATGAGGGCCACGTATACGTCTACAGTAAAGGTTTGCAATGCAATACTTTGTTGCAAAAGTCACACAAAAACATATCAATGTGTTTATTGCATATAGGTATTGTACCACCTTCAGTCAAATTCAGTTTAGTTTTATACACCAACACGTCGTAAGCAGTGCTTGAATTGGGCCGGTACTCACCGGTACGCAGTACCGGCACTTCTGATTTTTACCCATGTGGTACCGGCACTTCTTACTGAGTACCGGCAAGGTGGCGGTACTCAGTAAAAAACGGTACTTAGCCGCCGGCAATATACGTATATTGTAAACGCAACGCAGCGCAAATGTGGGTCTGACTCTGCCTCACAGAGGGTGACTGGCTGTCTACATGACGTGGCCTGCCGACATTGCCACTTTCATACAGATCATACTAATGCCCTCGATTGGTCTCTGTGTGTCATTCAAGCTCGGGAGGGTGTGTGTTGGTGTATGTGTGGCGCGAGCGAGCGAGAAAGCGCGCGCACCGGTTACGTGTATTGTTGTTAGCATCTGGTGCTAGCTAGCTGCGCTAACGGATATAAGGAGCTGTTTCAACAACAAGGTGGAGGGAGAGTCCTTTGCTGTAACACTGAGAGGCTGATAACTACAGCTCTGGTGAGGTAAATTACTCTCTGAGTCTTTAGATAGTTAACTTAGTTTAAGTTATCTCAGTGGGTCTCAAACGGTTCGGTCACCATTTATGTAAACACATATTTCCATTTGAGGGGCTAGTGATTAGTAAAATATGCATGAATAATACAAACAAAATGTTAACTAGGTGAAAAAAGGTAAGATAAACTTGTTGAGAGCCAAAACTAGTCTTTGCTGTTGCCTCAAAGAGGAGTAGGGGGGAGAGGAGGGAGACAGGAGAGGCCGATTCAGGAGCCCAGACATACTCACAACTATAAATGAACGAAAAACAAATAAATAAACAAGTTTCAATGTTTTTTCATATTGGATATTGTATGTTATTGGTTATGGCCATGTACTTATGATTATTTAAATGTATACATTTTTGTTTCATATGGGTGTAGTCTCTTTATTTCCCCCTCAAAATGCACCAGATTGATGCATTTAACTCCAACATTCAAAAAAAAATCTTACCGGGGGAGCATGCCCCCGGACCCCCCTATAGGATTTGAGTCCCGGCCCCACTGTTCCCAAATAGATTTGCAATTTTTTTTAAATAGTAACCCATCTCCATATGTTTCTTTTTGGGTAGTAGATTTAAACTAGAGGGCTATCACTTTGTGCAGCAACGCTATTGACAATTAAATCCAGCAAAATGGCACAAAAAACTGGTAGTGGCCTCAGGGACGAGGAGTCATTTAACCAGCCAGTAGGAGTCAAGCTTTACTTTCTTTTATATCCATAAAGAAAAAGTAAATCTGTTTACAGTTGTTTCATTATGGATGTTGAGAGGTATCCATATAGCTCTTCATTTTGCTCTCAAAGTGCACCAGATTGATGCATCTAACTTCAATATTTAAAAAAAAAAATGTTCCCGGGGGAGCATGCCCCCGGACCCCCTAGACTAGAGGGTGTCAGGTCCACTCCCCACTTATAGCACTTTACCACTGCACCCCCTCTAATCTCAGATGCACCCTGAGTCATTTTGTTTTAGTACAGTGAGCCTTTCTAAAATATACAGTAAAGAGACAAACCCACCAGCATTATAGGATATACTATGACTTTGTGCCAAATACTTGTTGCTGATTTAGAGTACTGGCACCTTTTTTATTCCAATTCAAGCACTGGTTGTAAGACATAATGGAAAAAGGTAAGGGAAATTGGTCACCCTGAAGACTAAAAAGAGGTACCCAGACCCTAAAAACAAAGTATTTAAAATGTATTTTTACTAACACACATTGTCTATATTTGAAAAAGTATGTAAAAAGTAATATTTACATACTACAAACAACTATATTTAACCAAATCCTAAATATCGTAATTGCTACATTTATTCCATCTGTATAAAATTAGTATTTTGTTGTTGTACACAACGGGATCAACCTTTGATGTTAAATAGTTAAGACGCATAAATAAAATAAGATAAGATAAGATGTACTTTATTGATCCCAATTTGGGAAATGTCAGCGTTACAGCAGCATTGTGCAATGCCTTCTTTTTAACAAGGCATTGCACATAGGAGAAATAAGAGTAGAAACATTTAGAAATATGACTAATGACAGCTTACTTTGAATATATTTTAAATTGGAGAAACGAGTTAAAGTCCCCAGCTAGTATGAATATTCATGGTTTGATTTTCTTTTTTACCAGCTATTGCTACTTTTATGTTTTTTTTAAAACACACACAGATAAAGTGTAATCAATCTTATTGTATGTTCCTGAATCTCTGCAGCCCAAACATAGGATTGTACATTTAGATTTAGATTTTTTACCCTCTAAAGATGCTTTTTCATAGAATATGTTTGTTTTTACAGCATTTTTACAATGCTTTATTAGGCTTACCGCTCCAAAAAGAAAGCTCAATAGCAATGAGCATTACACTTTAATTCATTTAAAACTAAATGCTGCATACATGAGCAATGAATCAACAAATCAATTATTGAACATATGAAATTGGAATGATTTCATTTGAATTGAAACACCCTTTTGTGTGCTAAAACTTTTTTTGTCTCAAAACGTTTGACATGTTGTTGCATGTTTGAGGTAATTAACTAAGCTGGATACAAAATGATTCTCACTTTAAGAAGACCTAAGTTATTACAGGTTTACATTGCTGTGTCTGTGGAAGCAATGTAATCTCTCTGATATTGTTATACGTATTCCCATTCTTCTTTATTAACAATTGAAAGAGCCTAACTGAACTTATGGAGATAAACAAGGCTGTACATTCGTATCACATCGACGACGTTTTCCTTCAACTCTACTGTCTCATAGCTACGCAGCATTTTTCTGTCTTTTAATTTTTGTAATTATCTATAGTCTTTGTGTATAATGGATATTGTTAAGACATGTAAAGTAGGTATGTCAATACGTTTTGAGTGCTGGTTGATAGTAAAATATGTCCCATCCTAGAATCAGGGTCGTGCTGCCCCCGATCAAGAGTGACATGCCCCGCCCCGCCTACCAGCATCTCCAGTCAGTGTAGAAGCGCTGGGAGTCTGGAGGAGCAAGAGCAGACAGCACAGAGTTCAGCGGCTCCCGCTTTCGTACGACACTTAGCTAGAGCTGCTCCCCAGGCAGTGGAGGTGATGATGGCGGCGGCTGTTGAGAGAGGAGGCGTCCGGGCCGCTTTCCTGAACCCGAGCAGCGGCGGCGGCGGTGGACCAGCACCGACAACCCTCCCGACTGGAGCGTTAACCGGGGCTGTGGTCCTGGGCTCGGGATCCAGCAGCATGCCTGTACCCATGAACCTCTTTGCGACCTGGGAGGTAGACCGATCATCCCCAAGCTGCGTTCCGAGGTAACATTAACATTGTTGTGTTAGCGTAAAATACCACATGCCATACTGTTTACAAATCACCGTATATGTTTAATAAATATGGGGCTAATGTTAGGCAAACAACGCCCTCATTGACTGTACGTTAGAGAGACGCGCTGCCACACATTTCCAAAACAGTGTTGGACTGGCTTACTAGCAAGCTAACTAGCAAGGTGGCTAATGCTAAAGCTACCCAGCAAATAGCACTGCTGTCCGAGTTCTTCTCATGTTTCTTGCTAAAAAGCATTGTATTCAAAATATTGTTTTCAAGAAGGAAACAGTCTGTTAAAATAACCCATGCTTACGTGTTTAATGTGCATGCATATTTAATACATGGTTTCCAAGTGTGTAATTGTTTTCTTAACAGTTGTATACAATTGTATTCCGACCGTTATGATAACTAGCTAGCGTTTGCAAAAGTTTAGCCAACTAGTTTATGGGTTAGAGCTGTTGATGCTGCTTATCTTCGCTTTGTAGCTACATTGTTAAATAGAACATTTCCCTTTGTCCATGCAGGCCTGTGCTTGAACTGATTTACGGAATGCATGCCACCTAATAGCAACATAACTATCTATAAATACAGTGACATGAATGCCGTTCCTCTCAACTAGCAGACGTCGTTTTCATCCTAAGCACCGTGTGGCATCAACTGTCTGGACAAACAAGCAGTTGCAAAGCCACTTGACTATTTGAAATCCACATGATATTCCCCTTTATGTACTGTGGCCTGTTTTATGCTTATGTTCAGATACCACCTTGTATTTCAGCGTTGGCTAACTGGTCACACACAGCCATAACACATACATATACAACCACTCAAAGTGTTGACACAGCAGCTGACACAAGGAGAGTAAACTGTTTAGATTATCACTTCTTTATGCAGATGCACTTGAAGTCAGCAATTAATTTCAGTATAGCTGTTCAGCAATACTCAGCTGCATCAGTATTCATCGTCAGTGAGCAGGCACTGCTGCCACCTGACCAGAACCCTCTCGGGAGCTGTGGGCACATTAATCAGCTTTGACCTAGATATGCTTCACTCATTGGGAGAGAAGTGGGCCTGAAAGGGGAGAGTTTCCTCCACAGTTGATGTGCTGTGTTTGCCTGCTCTGCTGCCACTTTAGTGTATGCAAGAGAATGTCATACTGTATGGAATGATAGCATGCACAAAACATGGATCATTTACAGTAATAGAGGTCTTTAAAATCTCAGTTTGATTATTATTCAATCTTTAGCAACTTCGCTGATTTGAACCCAATGGAGTGTTTGAAGTGACAGCATTGCTTTTTTATTTGACAGATAACTACCACTTGTTAGTCCCTTTTAGCATATATGATGTTATTATTGCTGCATGTAAGATGCAGGAAGGATAGGTATATTTTGTGACATAAATCTAACATGTTCCTTTGACAAAAACTATAGACTATGGATGTCTGTCTTAAAAACATTTGAAAGCCACTAGCAACTACAATTGAAGTGAGCATGCTTCTGGTAACTGTATCCATTAAATGTTAAGACTACTGGCTAGCAGAGAAAGCAGGAAATATGTTGGCGCACTTATAGAGCGTGCCATACATGGCGCATTGGTTTCCCACATGTCTTCCCTTTACACTTTGCTTCCTCTCTACAGTGGATTGAAAACAAGATGCAGTATTAAAGATGAATAAGGATGAGAATGGCAATGGATTATTCATGAGGCACAGAGAGTAAAGTCACCAGTCTTTGTTCAGCAAAAGACTACAGTAGCTGCCTGGCATAAGTCTTTGTTGATATCTTGGTTGATTTCTCAGATCTGATATGTAATGGAGTAAAGTGGTATGACACAAGAGTTTATTTAGGCAAGAAACATCTCTGTTTGTAAGGTTTTTTTTCCGACAGTGTCTTAGATTCACAGTGCTCACAGCAGTTTGCCAAGTAGTTTGCCAAGCCTGTTTCTGCCTTCTTTGTTTTTAGACCACTTATCCTAGACTAGTGTGAAAGGTCTTGCATGGAGCCCAACCCAAGGCCTGTTTTGGGGTTTCTGCCTTGGCATGCATTCAGGGGCTGGGCCATTTTGTGTGCAGCTGTTTGCTCCTCTGCTAGCCTTTAGCAAATGTTGGAGTCCAGCTACTGTAAGTGGCACAGTTTCAAATTAGGGCATGGTGCTGTTAGCAATCAACTGTTTTTTTTATTGTGGCACTCTAAAACATCTAACACAGCTGTTGTTAATGTGACTCTGCATTTTAAAATCGATCCTCCAAAGCCCTGAAGCAAGAGAAGGTTGGCTTAGAGGAAAATGTTTTATTCACAAAGGAAAAAATGTTGTCAGCGCTCGTTGCTGCTTTCAGCATGAGATCGGGATCCCTTACAGTTCTGCTTTTAAAAACTATGACACAACAAGGTTGTAACTTTTTCTTTTTCATTATTTTCTTTATTTACATTCATAGAAATACTTTTTATTCGCACAGAGCCTTTTTTTTGTTGCACTTGCTATTAGCTTTTGCTTGTATCAAAATGAAACCATAAAATGGCAGATACATTTTATTTGCTGTGTGTGATATAGTGTTAGACTCTTAATGGAAGCTCCTTTCTTTAAAAGGCATATTGGAACTATTGGACATGCATTGTTTTTAATTCCAGCACTGCCATGACTGACGGACTACCACGATCCAATGTTGATGTTCTTATATATAGTATTAGAATTGCATCATATTTCTTATCAGGAGTTGTTTCTTGTTTTAACCCTCTGGTTTACCCTTAGACCAAGTGAGTTGTCAATGAATGCTGAGTAACCAAAGCAAAAGCTAAAAAGCAAACATCTTGCTGTTTTGAGCTGCTTTTAAATAAATCCTAATGAGCCACATACAGTGGGGCAAAAAAGTATTTAGTCAGCCACCAATTGTGCAAGTTCTCCCACTTAAAAAGATGAGAGAGTCCTGTAATTTTCATCCTAGGTATACCTCAACTATGAGAGACAAAATGAGAAAAAAAAATCCAGAAAATCACATCTGATTTTTAAAGAATCTATTTGCAAATTATGGTGGAAAATAAGTATTTGGTCAAAAGTTCATCTCAATACTTCGTTGTATATCCTTTGTTGGCAATGACAGAGGTCAAACGTTTTCTGTAAGTCTTCACAAGGTTTTCACACAATGTTGCTGCTATTTTGGCCCATTCCTCCATGCAGATCTCCTCTAGAGCAGTGATGTTTTGGGGCTGTCGCTGGGCAACACAGACTTTCAACTCCCTCCAAAGATTTTCTATGGGGTTGAGATCTGGAGACTGGCTAGGCCACTCCAGGACCTTGAAATGCTCCTTACGAAGCCACTCCTTCGTTGCCCGGGCGGTGGGTTTGGGATCATTGTCATGCTGAAAGACCCAGCCACGTTTCATCTTCAATGCCCTTGCTGATGGAAGGAGGTTGTCACTCAAAATCTCACGATACATGGCCCCATTAATTCTTTCCTTTACACGGATCAGTCGTCCTGGTCCCTTTGCAGAAAAACAGCCCCAAAGCATGATGTTTCCACCCCCATGTTTCACAGTAGGTATGGTGTTCTTTGGATGCAACTCAGCATTCTTTCTCCTCCAAACACGTCTAGTTGAGTTTTTACCAAAAAGTTCTATTTTGGTTTCATCTGACCATATGACATTCTCCCAATCCTCTTCTGGATCATCTAAATGCTCTCTAGCAAACTTCAGCCTGGTGCAGGTCTACAATTGTGTTTCTGGAGTCCTTTGACAGCTCTTTGGTCTTGGCCATAGTGGAGTTTGGAGTGTGACTGTTTGAGGTTGTGGACAGGTGTCTTTTATACTGATAACGAGTTCAAACAGGTGCCATTAATACAGTTAACAAGTGGAGGGCAGAGGAGGCTCTTAAAGAAGAAGTTACAGGTCTGTGAGAGCCAGAAATCTTGTTTGTTTGTCGGTGACCAAATATTTATTTTCCACCATAATTTGCAAATAAATTCTTTAAAAATCAGATAATGTGATTTTCTGGATTTGTTTTTTCTCATTTTGTCTCTCATAGTTGAGGTATACCTAGGATGAAAATTACAGGCCTCTCATCTTTTTAAGTGGGAGAACTTGCACAATTGGTGGCTGACTAAATACTTTTTTTCCCCACTGTATCTATGGCAAGGCAGGCATTTGTTGAGGGAACCATGTGGTATTTAAAGGAATGACACTAATGCAGAGGTCAAGCTGGTGCTATGTTTATCTAACAAAAAATAATGTGTAGCAGCATGCAATGGTTGGCTTCTTACCAAGTTCAAAGATGGTCTTTTTTACGACTCGTCAAAAGTGTTGACCTTTAACCTCATCACTTACATGACGGGAGCAACCAAGCAATTTTGTCTTGTTTACGTCACCAGGCTTCCAAAATGGTAGGGAAGGTGTTTTGGTTACGGATTTAAAAGCTTTCAAATGAACTGAATTAAAAGCACTGGAAATATTGTTGCACAGAGTTGTATCTACGCAGTATTTGTATGTGTCTCTCTGGTGTTAAGAGAGGTGAAGATATCTCAAAGGATTTCTCCCACGCTGCAAAATCAACCACATCTTTCCGCATTTTCCTTCTCTGGTGTTTATCTTGAGTGCACAGAGCATCCTTCTTTCTGTCCCTTTGATTCATGTGAGTCCTGAGATGACACAGCCTTATCTGGAGAGTAATTGAGTATACTCTGCAGGCTCTGGTCAGATGTTTGTTTCTTCTGCCCCAATTCTGTATATTGGATTCAAATTGACGTGTGCTGTGTATGTCAGCAGATAAGTCAGAAAAACTAAAACAAACTCGGGCAATGACTGGAGCAACATTGCTGCGTCGTCTTTGTTCTAGGTCAGTGAATATGGAGCCAGCAGCCCTAAGTCTTCCTTTACATATACCTTATGTTGTCGTGCACACAGCTACTTATTATATACCCAGAAGGTTGAATTGTTTGCATGCAATGTCTCGTATCATCCCTGGTCTCAATCTCCTTGATTTAGTATCTAATTCTCTGTATGTTCACTTTTAAACCTAAAATAAAACCATTGAATCAGGATAGAAATAAAGTAGGCTTGTCGGTCAATTAACAAGAGCTTACTGTCCTCGTATACCTCCTTGCTAACCCTTCCATCTCAAGGATTGTATATTGTTTCTCCCTGCAGGGGAGCTGCAATAATCTGATTTCATAACAGGAAAAGAAGAGCCAGTAATCTGATGCTGCACACAGACACTGGCTGCTTAATCCTCTGCTTCCTTTTGCAATCATAAACAAGGCCCCACATCAGCCTTCTCCTGTGCCCTTCAAAACTGTGACACAGCACTCTGTCTGACTGCGTCATGTTTACAATGTTTTGGGTTGGCTGGTTTTATTTTCCTCTCTTCCTATTGGACATTACCAAAGACCAATGTAGCAGTATCTCCTTTATTTGATCCAAAGCTTCCGTTCAAAAGTGTCTCTGTGTTTGGTTGGACAATATGACAGCATCATGTTCTGTTGACCAATGCCAATAACCATGGCATTAACTTCCCTCATGGATCTCAGTACAAGGGATTGGTCAGCAGGCTCATGGAGAACAAGGATGCAAGATGCTTGGTAGCTTGACATTTCAACAGATTTAAAAATACATCTTAATTCTGATATTAAATTAGTAAAAATAAAAATGTAACACAAGGCTCAACCCAAGCCTACAGTCTTTGTTCGGCCACTTTCCAGTACATGTTACACCGAATGTGTTAAGGCCCAGATACACCGGCCCGAAACCGGCAGTAAATGGGAGTCGGGCCGAACATGAGCGTGGGCACGCCCTATTCGGAGTGGTGTGCGCCGCACCGTCGGGTCTTTTCTGCCGACCTGACGCCTTTTCTTGTTGAATCGGCGTCGGGAACACCACCGGAAGTCGGACAAAGGGATAACACTGATTGGCTGTTCAGCTAGCGAATCAGTGCATGAGAAGCATTAACGGAAGTGAGGGAGGTAAACAAATATTTTAAAATGGAAGATGGAACACACACGGACGGCTATTTCACCTCATCGGTTTATAGATCTCCTGTTCGTTCATGTTTTCAATGGACGAGAGTGAAAATGGAAAGAAAAACGCTATTTGTTGTTTGTTTATATCACGGAGTCTGTTCTTCTTCTCTGTCTTCTGGTTGTTGCCTCTTTTGAATGATGAATACACACTACCGCCGCCTGCTGGTAAGGAGAGTTATTGCCACTCACGCATACGCAGTTCATACGTGCTCGGCTCGGATTTGCGGTGTGTTCCAGTGCGCTAAGTCGGCAAATACGCAAGAGAGTCCGGCGACGCAACAGTCGGTGTCGGCGTCGGCGTCGGCAACTTCTCAACTGTCGGGCCGGTGTATCTGGGCCTTTACTTTGATCTCAAAGTTGAGACAGCCGTTCAGTTCGCTTATAATGTCTTATTTTTAATGCTGAATTGCATATTTTATGATTGGTTTTGTTACTAGAATAATCCAATTAGAACAATTTGATTGAAACATGATTCACTGTTCTACATTTTGCTGCTCTTGCATTAAAGAGTTATTACCCTTACAGTTAATTTACATTACATAAATGCCCTAGAGTCTATAAAACCGCTCGATATCACGGACTAGACTTGGGGAAGATACACATACCATGGATAAATGAAAATACCCCACTGTACATCATTTCACTTTATTGATAAGTTTTTTTTGTTTTAGATACTTCTTTAAAAACATGACATAAAAAAAAAAAACATTGCATAAAGTAAATTCTAACTCGGCTAAATGCTGTTCACACACTCTGCTAAGAGTAGACCAATCAGCACCCTCGCTCCCCTCTTTTCCACGTTCACTCCCACCGCCTGAAATGTGTCAAAATTCTCTTGGTTTCCTTCCCTGCCTTCCTGGAGGAGGAGGAATTTCCTTGGGAAACATTTCACATTCCTGGCGACTACAGAACCGCTGGTGCCGCCGAAGCTGGGCTTGCTTTGCATTGCTGTCAGCCCCCCCCCCCCCCCCCCCCCCCCCCCTCCTTCTGTACTCTGGTGTTGACCAACAACCTGTTCTCTGGAAGGGAGGGGTGAATGTGGATTGCCCACCCGGTTGAAATGTTTTGCTGACCTGGCTCTGCGCTTCACAGTGAATGTGCTGAATGCTCATGTTGAATTCCTCACAAACGGAAGAAAGGTTTTTTTCCCCCTGCCTGGACCTCCGAATTGGAAAAAGGCCAGATTTGTGTGTGGGTGGATACCAGGGTCTCTGCAAGTAAAGAGATCCAACATCCTGATCCAACAAGTGAGGCAAGGGAAACTGTCCTCTGACACTGGGAGGATCCTGTCAAAATAATCGCTTTGGGGACAACATCTCTCAACTCATTTCTCTCTTGTTCTTGCTTTACTTATTTCCCACCTCTCCCATTCAGGCATTTCCTGAGCTGTACGTGCCAGCAGTAACACAGAGGCCATTATTTCAGATATAAAACTCTGCAGAGTGGATGAAGGAGAGCATATGACACATAATTGAAAAACATGATTTTTTTTAATGGCAGTGAGAGAGTTGCTGAATTATAGCTGAGTCTACTCTTGTTTACAAACACAGTAAGGAGTAGGTTACTAAATTATTCAAATGTAATGGTTAAAAACTAGTCCCAGGGTCTCACTGCTGCGCTCATAAACCCAATGGAAATGCTTGTCTTGTCTTGGCTAAATAATATCCTGAGAAAATAATCAACACTTGGCAGTCTGGGAGAGGACATGACAGTCCCCGGAGTGTCACCTCTCAAATAGCATTGAGGCTGAGGCCCTTCATTTGTCTAATCGCAGATTAAAGAGTGTGTACTGTCTGCAGTCCACTCTCTGTCTATGTTCTTAATAAGCCTGCACTACTATTGCGCAACTTGTCTCTTCTTCTGTGCAAAAACTCAAAGGGTTCTGATGGTTTTATGGACAGAAATTAGGACCCAGTTCTGGAAAATAAATAAATCCAATAGATATGTCACATATTTGGTCTAAGCCTGGGATTTAGGGCTTGGGGATACTTTTTTTGGTGAAGACTAGAGGGAAATGTTTTTCAGTCTTGCCACGCGAAAAAGGAACTTAAGAGTATACAAATATATTTTGACTCTCAGTTGGGAACATCCTGTTATCATGCTGTTTGTCTCACACTGGTTAACTGTTGGATATTACTAATTCATAGTGGGGCCTGTCTTTAAATATTAGAAAGAGGAAATGTTTTTCTTTAGATCTATTGCAAATTCTCTCGCCGTGAGTACTGATTAAGGAATCATGTCTCTTCTTTTCAGTCAAGTTTCTTTTCAGAAGAAAACTGTCCATCTCCACAGCGGAACTTTTTTCCCATTGTGGTGTGTTTGTTATTTGGCAGCACACTGTTAGCTTTGTCATTACTCTGGCTTAATTAGCTTCACCTAGAATAACTGCTGCATGGATACAGAGAAAAGCAAAGGTCTGTGTACGGGAACTATGGAGAAACTGGAGCTGGGATGCATTCAGCATATTAGTCATTTGGACATAGTAAACCACGGGCGATTGACCGGGAGGAGTGGTCCGAAAGCGCATGTTGGCTGCTATGGTTCTACTCAAATAATAGTGCCAAAACGGTGTAATTGTATGCATCAGCCTTTGTCAGCAGCATTTTTTTGTTGATGTTACAACAATAGACGCACGTGGCAACATATTGCTTGTTTTTTAAGTTTTTCTCTTGGGAAGTATTTTAAGAACTAAAGCGGAATCAAATGTGCTGATGCTGACTGTATTGATTGCACAGTTCCCAGTTCACAGTGTCCCTTCATTATTCTTTCTGGAAGTGTTGTCTACATTGCAGAAAATAGTTGCGAGTCAGAGTACAGTCATGGAAGACCTGTTTGTCATATACAGTACAGCTAGAATCAATAGTAACACACATTGTTTTTACTTTTCTTCTTAAAGCTATATTTTCTCATCATGATCCCTCATACCAGTATCATGTGCAGTCACATTTGTACCATTCATCCACACGTTTCTTTTACAAGCAGATGAGTCTGCGTTGTCAGGTCTGTTTTTTATAAAATATTTGATCAATAATGAGAGCAAGAAGTCGGATATGACCGCGGTGGCTTTACGAGTTAAAGGGCAAACTTAATCCTGTCGGGTGCTAATCAGGCGCACCATATGGCCGCATGAAATATGAATAGCAAAACTGCATTGAATTGTTGGATGAAATGTCAGCAAAGTGACAATTAAACTCAAAGGCAACTGCTTTTTTTGCTCAGTCTCCCACCTTCTCACAGGGTAAAGGAGATAAGTAAAGTCTTACGCTGGCTCAAAGATTATATTTAACTAGATTTAAGATGATATTTAATTCTGATGTGTATAAAACTACCCAGGGTCCCCATGACAGGCTTTCCTCAACATAGTTTTCTTGCATTTTCATTATTTTCTAATACACACCATCCATCAAAGATGTTTTAAGATTAAATCCTTTTCAGCAATTTTATAAAGAGCTTACGGTGCTGTTTTGCAATGCTTTATATTTTCTAGCAAGTATAGCAGCACTGTTATGACTTAAATAATAATTTAAGTTCTTCTGCTCAATATTCAAGCTAAACTTGTTTTATATTGAATCCATATCAAGCAACATATTTACATTGACAGGAAACTACCTTCCCATGAATAGTGTGGTTAGACTTTATAACCCTCTAAATAAAAAGTCATGTTTCCTGTTGTAACACTGGTGCTTTTTTCCACACTTACTTTGCGTTCCAGTTGGATTTCCCAGGTCACTATAGGCTAGACTGAGAGATTGTTTTAAACAAGGCTTTGCTCCTGAGCGTTTGATCCTCCTGGTAGACTGCTGGCAAAGAAAGATTCCTGCAAGTCCGCCCATTCACCTTAATGGGATTTTAAAGCTCATAACCTTGTCAGAGGCTGTGACCCTGACAGGATTCCACTGCATTGTGTTTACTGATTCCTGTAGATTCATTATGAAGTCACTGAATGCAGCATAGTAGTAGTATAGTAGTTCAACCGGTCATTGTTTTATGCATGCTAGGGAGAAATCTTGTTTTGATGTACTGCAGCTGATCTTGTCATGGTGTCTCCCTCTGGCTCTACTTTGCCTGTAAACATGCCATGTCTGGCAACTACAAACATGGGCCTGCTGACCTCATCAGTTTGTGGTCAGGCCTGAACAAAAGACCTGTTTAGCTCTGCGAAAAGTGCAACAAAGGATGACAGCCATGCACAGAGGTCCTGAAAATGATTATGAGATCACTGAGGTTGATGAATGTAGCACAGGGTCATTATTGGAATCGAATAGGCTGCAGAGTTGCGAAAGTAGCAAATGGTATTCTGATGAACCTCAGTGGGATCATGTGAATGTTAGAACACGTTGTCTGTTAATCTGCCTGTGCCAGTAGAACAAGGGGACTTATTCTAGAGCATGTGTTCAACTTGATGGAACATGTGGACAGGTTTACCCCAGCCTTTTGTTTCCTGGTGTCATCAAAGGGCAAGCTCTTTTATTATTTTATTTCCTCATTCAAGCCTCGTTTTTTTGTCCCATATTTCTCAATAGGAAACATACACAACTTGCTAACACTCCCTCCTTCATCATCAGAGAAAAGTCGTCTACCGAACCACCCACTCAGAGTACTGGTCAAACCTCTGATTCACTCTTCACAGACATGCATCTTTTTTATCAAATGGGCGCTTGAGGGAGAGCTTAAATCACTAAACTCAAATACAATTCTGCACTGACAACGATTCTTTACGTAGTATTACGGTAATTTGCCGGTAATCCCAACAACAGTCAGATTCTGCCACAGCTTTGGGGAGCCTCTTGACTTCAGAGTTCAAAAAGACCATATTACAGAGTATTATGGCAGATTTGCTATAACGCCCTCATAACTTGCATTCTATGAAACAACCGGTTTATCTGCTTCCCAATCAATTTTTTATTTCGCAACCCATCCCTCAGGGTGGTTTCATGCCTGAGTGATGACACCTGTCCTGCCTTCCCAATGCACCAAATCGCTCCATGGCGGCTCATGTGTCTGCACCAGCTGGCTCAACAAAGCTATAATCCACCCTAGCAATGACTTGACAAAACTGTATGTTGATGGGGGATATTATATTATGGCTGAACGGATGTTGTCTGGCTGCTTCTTAATAATTACCTGAGCCAGTTGGATCGATTACTGCCAGCATCATTTATTCATCGTCCTATAAAAATGACTTCTGATACAGTGAGTACCATAGCCTATCATTTCATTATTAGACTGCAACATTAAAATATTAACTGTTATTGATTGTTCTTTGGAATACCTTTTCCAATTAAATAACTGATCTTAAAGTATTTTAAATATGAAAAATTAGTACTGAAAATGGACAGTAATGGTTTTAGATCTGTTTGCACAGTTTGTTTGTGGTTTCTCCAACAATCAAAAGATAAACAGGATTGGGGCTTGTGGTTAGATCATAAAGTTGTGCATTTAGCCGTAGCTTGGTTCAAATATGGCTGTTGGAACACTAGAATTTCCACAAAAAGGTGTCTCCCACCATGTAGATTATTCTCAAAGACGAGCTTGCGATGTTTCATCAGTTTACATTTTGTTACATTACCAGCATCAACAGTGCAATATCATCCATGGTAACTCACTTTCAAGATGAATAAGCTTTATGTACTGTATGACGGCGCTTTGACAGCCCCCTTTTTAAGCCTATAGGGGTTTAGTGTTTCACGCTCACTACATGTAAGCCTATGTCTACATAACATTGTAGGAGCTCTCTGTTTATCTTAATCGCATGATTTCTGGCCAGGCTTTGAGCTGCCATCTCATTACAAAATATGTTGCATTGTGATGTGATTAATGAGTGCACACCATCTGTCGTTTTTGCATTATAATCATTAATGCCTCATTTAAAATGTTCATCGTAGAGCGGTAGAAGATTAGAGGATACATTTGTCAGTTCTGTTTCAATTCTGACCTCTGACATTCAGCAATGTGTTGGCTTCAAAAAGTCAAAACAGTCACACCAATTGACCCCCCCGCAAGCATGTGACCTTTTTGGCATATACAGGTTACTTTCCCATCCGAAGGACTGTTTGATTTCAGCCTTGCTTGTTTTGTGTTTGGACTTTTTGTTTTTAACATGAAGTTTAACATCAAACAAACACAAAAATCACTTCCTCTTCTTCGTGCACCCTGTTGACATTCTCTTCCTCACTATGAGCTTGAAAAGATTTCAATCAAGGAATTAAAGCCCAATCAGCATATGGCCATCTGGCACACACAACCAGATATTTGGGGGTTAAATTGCTTTTGCTTGCAAGCCCAAATGCAGGCTAAGCTCTAATGGCACTTCCTACTGTGTGAAGTTGTTCAAACCGATCCATTCAGACTCTTTGTCTTCATCGCTCATAATATAGATTAGATTGAAGAAGTTAATTCCGCTGCTTCTAAATAACCTACCATTATATACTGTAACACTTCTCAGTTCTCTTGAGCTAGCTAAAAAAATGATAATGTTGGGCTTGGTTTTGTGACTTTTTCTGTTTTTAAAATATGATTGAAAGCCATGAATAAGATATCAAAAGTAAACAATGGAAACCTACAGTACATGTATTCGCCCTGAACAAATCTCGCTCATTCCACAAGCCTCCCCTTGAATAGACGTGCCTCCGTTTTTCTTGTGAGAGAATAAAATATTCACAGGAAGTAGCTTTTAGACCAGCTACTTTGACTATATTTTGCACCTAGACATGAACAAATAATAGTGTTATGAAAGGACAATGTGCTTTAGCTTTCCTCAGCAAGAGCCATGAATGGAGTGAAGCATTTTTCTTGTCGTCCGTCCGTCCCATATACAAGCCGAAAGCATACACAGCTTCCTTAAGAATTTCATGCCGAGCATTATGCTCAAGCATGCTTTATGAAAAGAATGGGACCACCTTCACATCTCAAGCAGAGAATACGAGAAATGGCACATTGAATGCACTAAAAGCAGGAAGTATTTTATGTTTTCTTCCCTTAGCTTGGAAGCCCCCCAGCACATTCCAAACATAGACAGTGTCTTTCCCATACAGCCCTCTGTTACATCACTCATCCTCCATCTTCCACTTCCCCCCTGCTTTGAGCCTCTGACAATTGCTGTGCAGTGATCCGAGGGCATGGATTTGGCAAAACATCAACTAGAATGCTGACCGGGGGGAAAAGTATCACAAAAGTGCGTTTTTGTTTAGGCACTGCAGCGTATCATTTATTTGAAAGGGTTGTTGGCCCTTCTGTTGGTGGCATGCACATGGTCCATATTGGCATGGTATACTTTTTTAATGGTGTTAAGATCACTGCTTTCCAAATGAGAACATAAGTATTGACAGTCACTTTGTGTTAGCAGCTGTATCTCTACTTAAGGCTCTGACTACTGTAGCCGCGGCCTCTTTGTAGGCTCTTAAACCTGAGTGTGTTTCAATCACAAGTCATTTGAGAAGCCCCTGTCACTGGAGTGGTCCAGAAATAGTGTAGAGATAGCAGCCACATGTACTCGTACACACCAGCATATCTCGGACTAATGGCTTTTGAAGGATGTTGTGCATAAGGGATCCGGGCTGTTTGTTGACACCAGTGCAGAAACACTCCTGAGTGGTGATGTTATATAACTGTAATAAATAATGTTTTAGTTTTTTATCTAGTTATGTGGAGTTTTTGAAACTATTCTAATCCAACGTTTTGTCAACTGGATTGAAGCTGTTTGATTTCCACAAGGAATTATCATTCTGGGAACATTACATATTTATAGATCCAACAGTTTTTATTTTTATATCACAAAAGAAAGATCTGAATGTGAATATTCTCTTTTTGTTCCGTCATGAAAGCAAGCATCGACATAGGAAAAGCTTTGTGCTGTGGTTGCGTAAGACTTTCTCTTTGACCGTCATTTTGACAGACATTGTTGTCAAAATCCATCTGTTAATATTCCTGATTTAATATTTGCTTCCATTGGACTCCTTTTTTTACTTCAGGAACATAGTGACATCACTACGTAACACTTGAGCTTCAATCGGCTAGCACTCCAACACATTGTAATTCATAGGTTAATGGGCGGGACATCTCTAAGCGGTTGACCATCACAACATAGCTAACCAATCAGAGCAGACTGGGCTCTGGTTTCAGACAGAGGGTGAAAAGAGGTGCTGCAGCACAGACAGTATGAGGAAAATAAAGAGCTTTTTGAACATTAAAGCATGGAGACATGTCACAGTAGAGGCACAATATACATATATGAAATTGAAAATGATCACATATGTCCTCTTTGAATGATTATTCCCTCATATGCCTTCAGTGACATATTTTGTATCAGACCATCTTTCCCTGGTGCAGAGTCATTGGAGTTGATTTCAAGTTGGGGGTTTACATTTTATAAATGCCTTTTTTAATGTCAGTGTAATACAAACTCAGTCTCCTGTCACATAAGCAGTCTCCAGACAGGCATTTCACTTCACCAAGCTCAAAGTAGCGAGTGGCCGAATCCTGGTGTCGTGCCAGGAGTTCTCTTTGAGACCTGACTCCAGAGGTGTGTGTGTGTGTGTGTGTGTGTGTGTGTGTGTGTGTGTGTGTGTGTGTGTGTGTGTGTGTGTGTGTGTGTGTGTGTGTGTGTGTGTGTGTGTGTGTGTGTGTGTGTGTGTGTGTGTGTGTGTGTGTGTGTGTGTGTGTGTGTGTGTGTGTGTGTGTGTGTGTGTGTGTGTGTGTGTGTGTGTGTGTGTGTGTGTGTGTGTGTGTGTGTGTGTGTGTGTGTGTGTGTGTGTGTGTGTGTGTGTGTGTGTGTGTGTGTGTGTGTGTGTGTGTGTGTGTGGACTCATGGGAGGGTGAGGTCAGAGAGGGGCTAACTAAAAGGATTATTTGATGTACTGTGTGTGTGCCCTGACTTCCACCCTGCTGTCCATCTTTAATCTACCTCCCACAATTGATTTGGTTACCTCTGAAGTTCCAGGCTCACTGCAATACAGATGGGCCAAGTTATTCAGTCTGCGCTGGAAGGGAGAAAGAGAGACATGGTGACATGACTGTCTCCTGATTCAGCTGTTAAACACCAGTGTGTATGTAGGTGTAGTTCCCCATGTGTGTCATACAGTATTTTCAGCCTCTGTTTGTCTCTGGTATCGAGTTGATCGTTAGACTCAGGTGATGAAGTGTTAAGGTCCCTGGAACTGTGAAAGCTTCATACATTTGTAACCTCTCCTGAAGTCTCCTTGTCATTGCTGCAGAGTAAATGGATGAAGCAGCCGAGAGCAGATAATCCACCATGCCATTAACCCACAATCACAGGCCTCTTATCTAAAGCCAAATATTTGACCACGGCTGTTTGAGTGTGCTGCCTGATAAGTTGTTTTGTTTGTCCAGGACAGTCAAAAGCGAGCAGATTTGAGTGTAGCCTCAAGCGATCTGTCTTTCATAAAACTGTGAATTCAGCAGAATCTCTCAATTTCTGTTCTGGCCAATAATATATTTAATGATGATTTTTAAAAGGTTTAGGCCAATATTTACTCCCTTCAAACCTAACTGACTGCACTAAAAACAATTGTTACGATGTCCTGGCTTTTTCGTATTATTATTTACTAGGGCCGGGACTTTAACGCGTTAATTAAGATTAATTAATTACAGATTGCATCGTCTGACACAACATATGAGCTGCCATGCAGAAAGACAGTGACAAAAAGAATCCAGCAGCTTTATGACAATGAAAAGGAAGATAAAGAGAATTTATTGGAGAAAGCCGAATGTGTTGCCCTGACTGGGGATCATTGGACCTCGGTAAGCAATTCAAATTACCTCTGTGTGACGGCACACTTTATTGACATCTTCTCACTGTTCTCAGGTCAAATATTTATATGTGATTAAAAATGCGATTAATTTCGATTAATTAATTACAAAACCTCTAATTAATTAGATTAATTTTTTTAATCGAGTCCCGGCCCTATTATTTACTCCATAGGGCTTCACTTGTCAACGTATCACACTGCTTGTTTATAGTGTATATAGTTAGCCTATAATAATCTACTGACGCGTAGGTAAACAAAACAAAGAATATACTGTCTTTTTGCTATGTGGAATTCATTATTCAAATCCATGTCCTTGTCCCTTTAGCATTCCGTATAATCTTAACTGGGCAAACGGCCTTGTAATATAATGGCATTGCTTTGCTTTAGAGGCCTGAAAGGTCAACAGTTAATGAGGGTACAGTGAGTGACTGGGACGCACTAATAGGCTTTGATGGAGCGGCACTAGTCTTGCTGCTGTGAGTGATGCCATATAGGCTAAAGCTATTATCTGCAGAGTGCTCAGGCACCTGCTGGGAACCCTGCGTCTCAAGCAGTCAATAACTCTTCATTTTCAGATGATATGACACTTCGTTGTTTTATGTGTCCATGTCAGTAATGGAAGATGTCACCTAGAAAAAGATTTGCACATTTACCATAATTGGATCATGATTATTTATTCCTTCCCGTGTAGTCGTTTTGTCCTCAACCTGTGACACAATTTGAACTCGAAATTATGATTCCACTCACTGTTGTTGAAGGTTGAAAGGAAGCTGAGTATTAGTCCTGCCCTTTATAATAAGAAAGATCAGCAGAATATCAAGTGAAATAATAGTGATGCTGCGGTAAAATGTCCCCTGTGACTGCAACATTCTAAATGCTGATGCATCAATATGTGAACAGCCTTTAATTTATATGCAATTGGGTTGTTTACCTCACTTCGTTCACAAGATATCTACAGGGAGCTAAGATGATGAATGGGAAAGGGAAAAAAACAAAGTTCTGATTTAGAAATATGTTATTTTTGTCATTGCTGTTCCCTATTTTCCCCGATTCATGTAATATTTATTCAGTCAAATATAATATAATTTTCCCTCTTTCAGTCTGAAACTATTATTTTAATGAAGACATCTGAGAAATGTAAAGGGAACATGCCTATTTGCAATTGAATTTAGCCTAAAATATGTTTCATCATACATTTTTAATCTCACAGTAATCAATCGGTGTAGTATAAAGTACTATATTTTCCTCTGAGATTGTGGGTATTTGAGTAAATTAACTGAATTATTTCCCAGTGATCCTGAGTAGCATCAACGCTAGCCAAAAGAACCGATGCGCTGTATACCAGGTTTCATGTGAGGATCAATAAAGTCAGTCCATAACTATGATGACCCAATCAGAAGAGGCGGGCGAAGTGTCAGCTAAACCATCGAAGCACCGAAACTGAAAGAGGGATTTCCCCCCCTTGGGCCCTTATCAACTTGGAACAGACAGAAAATGTTTCACTTATCTTTGCCTTCCACGGCCTGTTTGCAGAAATATTGAACTGGAGAGACAGCCGTATAGATTCTCCACCCACCAGGCCTACGCTATGGATTGATAACACTGTTGTGTCTTTGGCCCAGAGAGGTGTGCCGTTATCCCATCCCAGACTCTCACTGGGAATGTGGGAATTACATGAAAAAAAAGAAAAAGGATGAATGCATCTTTGGAGTGGCCTCTGCACACCCCTATTTTGATCTGGAGTCTGTGCACCGTCTATTCATTCCAACAATCCTTTCTAAAACTAAATTATCCTCGACCCGGTGTCTCGAGCTATTTTGGCACGATGAGTGCTTCTGTGTGCGACACCCGGCCCGCCACCACTGCCTCTGAGTGGGTGGCAAAGTGAACTGGCACTGGGCAGAGGCACGGGGACAGACTGGCACCAGGCCAGAACAGATGGCCACTCGTTTCACTTGCAGCAAAACAGAGTGGCGGGCAGGAGCGGAGATAACACCTCTGTCTAATAATAAAACATCCCCGGTCCCCGGTTCCCTAGGTGACCCCTTTAGTGCCTGCAGCCTTTTTTTTTTAATTACATGTGAGTCCCGGTCTACTGAGAGAGAGAGAGAGCTGTGATTGGATAGAGATGTTGTTAAAGCATCAATCCTACTTTCTGTCACACACACACCCCCCTCCCCCCTCTCTCCCTGTTACCGGTGACTCATCCTCACCATAAGGCAAGCTCTATCCGTGCGCTACTGTCAAGATTCAACATTTAATTACTCCAGCTTCAAAGATATTCAAATTTCTAAAACACACTTATTGTGCATCTGTGTGGATTGGCGACTCACGCTAAAGTGGTTCCTGTAAAATGTTGTACAGTTATGTCGTCACCAATTTAAGACCCCCCTCCCCATGGGAGATTCTACACAGGAACACCAAGTTCCTGTTGTGGAAAAGGTTATATTATCATCTTTAAAGATATATTCTGTCGGCTGCTAGGATTAACATCTCCCGGGGTCTAATGACCTTCAGCTAGCTTCCTTCCTTTCCCCCCTATGCTGTTGATGAAACCTGTGGACAAAAACATGTATGAATGCCCTTTCTTGCAATGATGGAAGATGCTTATGGGATGGCATTTATGTTAGCACATGATGATTATGATCCCTTTATGATGTCATGTGACATAAATAACATAAAATAAATTATCGACAGTTGATTCAACAAAATAAAAAATGTGAGATTTGTATCATAGGAAACACTGACTAAAAAGCAATTATCCCACATTGTATAGAAACCTGACAAATGTAATTATTGTTTATGCCCCACAATATGACTCTCTAAAAATCTCATCTTTGGCGTTTCTAAAGCTATGATTTCCGTTATGCTCTCTGTGAATCATACTTCCCTTGCAGGGAGTGTCTGAATGAAACGAAATCAGAGTGTTGCAGAGTGGCTCTAAAGGAAAGTGGGCGACTGACTGGACACTCACTGTTTGTTCGTCTTTCTTCCTCCCGTCTCTCTCCGGCTCAGACTGATCACAATTTAATGCAGCGGGACTTCTGGGAAATGTGGGTCAGGGGGAAGTCAGGGGGTTGGTTACTTTTTTTTGTCTTGCTAGAGGCACATTAGTTGGGGGGGGGGGGGTAGATGGAAGGAAAAGGGGGTTTAAAGGTCACAAAATGATGTAGGTCCATGAAAGAGGCGTGGAATTGAGCTTATGTATGTTTGTACACTTCTTGTATTGCTCAGTTGTTGTTGTTGTTGTTTTATATCGGCCTTTGTGTTCTGAAAAACGGGCCGAGCCTTAGAGGGGTCTACAGGGACCCTCTGACCTACATGTGATTAAAAACAGTAAATTATACTGAACATGCACTTCTTCGTGCATGCTGGATTCAAGTAAGACAGCTAAAAAAAAAAGAGCTTTACAATTCTTGATATAGGTATATCTTTCTTACTTGTTTAATTTAATATTGAACAGATGGCGGCGAGTCCCATCTGTGTTCAACATGTTAGTGTGTAGCAGGAAGGAGGAACAGGGCTGAATGAAAACATTTCAATGCACAACCACGGCTTTTCAAAGCGTCTGTGCCGTGTCACCTTCCATGAAGAATTCGCCCATAAAGCTGACAACATGAATCCTGATTTAGTAGCACTTTGGTGCACCATTCCCTAAAGAAAAGTCGTAGATTTGATCCATAATGAAGAGGGACACCAAGCTGAATAAAGAAAGGGTTTTATTACGGAGTTGCTCTCCCGTTTGTTCACTCACTTTCTTGGCAGCCATTGAAGATTCCTGGAAGCTGCCTATTGCTATTATCATACATGCTGACTAAAGTAAAAGTAGGAACCTTTGTAGGTGCTGCTTTGTCAGCCATGCTCTTCATCCCTAGAGGATGTCATGAAGGTGTGCTAACACTGTGTTCGTCATGCCACTAATCTGTTTCCTTTCTGTGTGTTTTCCACAGGCTCTGCAGCCTCACGCTGAAGAAGCTGGTCGTCCTCAAAGAGCTGGATAAAGAGCTGAACTCCCTTTCTATTGCCGTCAAAATCCAGGTGGGTGGGTTAATCTCCCGTGTGCGATGCGAGTAACGCGCTCAATTGTGAAACATTTGATAGCGGCTTGTCACGCTCCAGATACTGCGACTCACATGTCCCTCAATTCTTTGCCCGCGCTGTGCTCTGTTGAGCGTAATCACAAAGCCTAGTCTGGGACATGCTACTAATCCTGCAAATTGATAAAAACCTCCTGAGCTGAACATGATGCTCGTGAGTCACATCCACTCAGGTGCTTCAGATGACAGACTAGCATTAGAGTTCTAAGCAGGAGCATTAGCACCGTAAGACGGATTGTGCATCTTAAATTGATTGCTAATGCATTTTCGTATCTGCCAGTTGCAGGCCTACGTGTGCTGCATAGTTTTACGATTGTAATTTTCAAACTGTATCTTGCAATCGGTATGGTTGTCACATTGCCTCCCATTTTGAATCCTATAATGAAAAATAATTCATATTGTCAGGTGAGACCCTACAGGTAAAAAAGAACATCTTTAAATATGCAAATGTGGTCTCCTTAAACGATTTATATTTTTCAAAATCTTCATACATTCCATGATCAGTAATTTTGTTGACAAATTAAAGTCATTGTTCTCACAGAGTGAATTTGGGACATCCATTTGTATCCCACCAAAATACTGTCATTACAGCAGCCATTAAACAAATCATTATTTATTATTATATTTGATTAGAGGCAAAGCAAGTTTATTTATATAGCACCTTTCAACACAAGGAAATTCAAAGTGCTTTACAAAAATGAAAGACATTAAGAAAATGGTATTTAAAAACAGTCATTAAAAAGCAAAGAAAAAAAATAATATTAAAAGAAAAAATACATGAATAAAAGTTACTGTGCAGTTTAAGATATGAATAGTTCAATTAAAAGCAGCGGCAAAAAGAAAGTATTTTTTCTAATAAAATTAGAGTTTTTCATTGATATCTTTCGGTGACTTTAAAAGGAAATCTACAGATGCATTTAGAAAAAGTGTTTAAAAATAAACATCAAAATGTGTATTTTGGGCATTTTCTTTCCAGTAGCAGGAAGGAAGACTGGTTATGAAAGCAAAATAACCCCAATACTGACATTTTAGGTCTGGCCAATAAACCCAATCTATATAATTAACAGCAAGAAACAGCAGTTGGCAGGTTACGAGACTGATAGTGTATGTTCATGTTTCAATCTGTGACCATCTGCTCTGGCTTGTGAGTGTGAACAACCCAGTTCCTTTTACAGCACTGTAGCTGCACCGCTCAGTAAACAAGCCAACACTTTGTTTGCTTTCTGCAGTACAATTACAACTTACTCCTTTCTTACTGCAGAGTTACAGGATGATCATTGCTTTTGAAAAGGTGTCAATAACGTAACATCTTCTGAGAATAATGCCTGGTTTGACTGACGTGAATTCACCGATATATTGTGGCATATTATGCACCACAATGGTTTAGATCATAGACTCTCTGTACAACCCTGCATGACGTCTGCAGACAGGCCTCACAGTGTGAAAACACACTCTCTCAGCAGTGAGCCTAGAAGTGGTTTTAAAGATGATGGTCCACTGCTTCTGAGAAAGAACCAAGACCTTAAGTGTAGACGCACGTACAAACTCACTGCCCTGAGGTGGCCTTGTGGGAAAATGTCTCAAAGGGAAAAGTCATTCAAACTTTCTTGAATGCAGTTCCACAGAAAAAGAGAAAATTAAAGCAAAGGAGAGAAGAGAGCTTTCTTTGTCTGTAACTTCTACCTAAGAGATCCTGAGCCACATCAAAATAACTCTGAGAAAACTTTTCATACCCACGCACATTAAAGAGAAGCTACTGTTGTATTTTTCACATGCTTTTTTATACGCTCCACTTCTCATGCACAAATTCCAGCTTTTCTAAGTAGGAATGTGCCACCTGTGTCGTGTCTCTGTGAACCCATCATGTTTGAGGCATCCACACAAGGAAATGTTTATACCACCAGTGAGTAGGGCTGTGCAATTAATCGTATTTTAATCTCAATTACGATTTTGGCTTGCAACGATTATGAAAACAACCTAATCGAAAAAAAACCCGATTATTTTCTGCATTCCCTTTCGCAATGATGCTCTCATTTTGTCTTGCGTTATACATCCTTCCCGCGCGTGCGCTTTCGCCCCTCCCTAAAAGCCCTCTCGGCCAGGTTGTGTTGTGACTGCAGTCTGTTTAATAAATCCATATAAACACGTTAAAAGGGAAGCTTTAGTTGCCGTGTCTTTATTCTCCGGTCTCTAGCGTTCAGTCAACTTTCACTAACCTCGTCAAGCTGGAGCCTCTTAGCTACTTCCTGTTTCCGGATAAGGGGTTACCAAAATAAGAGTACTGCGTGTAGCAGTATAATTAAACATTACAGGTTGTGAGTGACATTAGTTGTCATATTTATATATGTTTAGTAGCTTGTGGAATTTCTCTAAAATATTTGTTGATCTTATTTATTGGTATTTATTATTTTTGATATAAATGTATACTTTTTTTTAAATTATTGGTTTTTCAGTTGAATTATACTTAAAGTTCAGGGTATTCAACTGTTAAAAACATACTGTTCAAATTATTATTTAAAGTTCAATAAATGGATGTTTTCAAAGTCAATGAATAATCATATTTAATAATCGTGATATCAATATTGACCAGAAATAAATGTGATTATGATTTTTGCCATAATCGCACAGCCCTACCAGTGAGTGAGGATTCCTTGCAGAATTGTGATTATAATTGGTGAATAAAACATGATCTAACAAGAAACAGAAGCAACCAAATATTATAAAATCTTATTGTCCAATAAGGGAAATGTTGCTGTAAAAATGATGAGGAAAGGGATTCAGGCATTTCATCTGATGAAGATGAATGGGCTAAATGTGTGGCTGTTCTCTTGCTATGTTGAGGGATTTAATGATTTTTCATCGTTACTATTGGCTCTGGAGATGAGACTAGGCGTAATGGATTCTACGATGTGTTTGGGAAGTAGAAGGAGAGAGAGCACTCTAATTCATGCACATAGTAACAGAAAACTTAGAGACACGATTTTGTAGTAGACAGTTACATTTGTCTGCAAAAATGTGTAGAGATGGTGGGATTTTATTGGCTCTCCCTCCATGTATGAACAAATGGACCCAGAGAGCGATAATGATAGGGCAGAAAGATCTTGCTAGGAGATGTAAAGCACCTGGATCACCTGCTTTTAAGGATTGGGTTGCTAAAAAGCTGCTGCATATAGAAGAATGTCATATTGGATTCGTAATAGGGCAGGAAAAAATGGATGGAAATAACTGAATGACATGTACAGTGAGGTAGATTTGATATGTTTATGTTCCTAAATGTATTCATTAAAATGTACTGAGGATCTATGTGTTCATTTTTATTTTATGAATTATTTTGTATAAATATATTTCATATTTGCATCTTGGTGTAACACTAGGTGGGTTGAGAGCAATGGATAAGGATACAATACGCATTTCCGCCTTGATTGTTTTTGCAAAAATGGTATGATAAAATGGAGGTATAAACCAAACAGTTGGTAAAAGAACCTAAGCTACAGATAATTTACCCATTTTTGTGTCGGTTTTTGGCAGCAAAATCAATTAAGTTATTCAATTTTGATCCTCATACATCTTAATAATTAAGTTTATTGTTTAACTTAATAAACATCTGCCACCTGTGCAGAGTTTAGTCAAATACATGTGATATTGGACTACCTATTAAATCACATACTGAAATGCATCTATTTTTTGTAAGGTCTGTGATGCATTCAATTGTTACATGTTTTAGAGATGTTTCACAGTTTGGCTAAAAGCCTTTGAGCCTCAAACACCCTTTACATTAACTCCACTGTTTCTGTAGTTACTGCTCTCTGCCTCGATGCCTCTGTAATTGTCCGTTTTCTCTCTCTGTCTCAACATTGTCCCCCTCATTTTGCAATGTAATTGAAATTTTAAGCTGCACTTGGCTATTTAGAGAGAAACAAATTATCTCCTTAACTGTCATCCTGAAGGAGAAAGCAAGCAACCAAGTGTGGCTTTATCCATGAGCTACGTTGTCTCTCGAGTGTGAAATCTCTATTTCTGTTGAGCCGCCCGGAGGACAGCCGAGCTAAGCTTCGTTTAACGCCGCTCCGGAACTGGAGCATTAAATGCAATTTCCAGCAGGTTTGGCTGGGAAGAACACAGCAATACGTGTTTGAAGAGACGGTTAGTGAGGATGACGGAGGAATCAGGGGGTTTAGTTTCCAAACAGTGAACGACACAGCCTCATCGACGCATGTCCTCCATTCTGTGTCCAGCATACACTAGCCGTTTCCACTCTCTGGGTCTCATCAGGTTAAGTGGGCTCCGTGCACAGTACACACAAGCCCAGTAATGGCTAACCATTTGGATGTTATCCCAAAGCAGGCAGCAGGGTTGATGTGATTGCAGTTCAGTCTGAGGGAGCCTCTGTGCTCCCTTGGAGATAGTCTTCTGTCTCTCACCCTGGAAACCGCTGGGTCACTTCAAGTAGCCGACGCCCCCACAGACAACCCTCTGTTGCACTGGGTTGCCTTGTAGCACGTGCACATGATCATGAAGTTTGTATTGTGTTTGGTTGCCTGAGGTTTTAGCCAAACATTGATGTCAGCTGGATCATTATATGAATGGCGGGCTATTCTCATTTCAGTACAGGCCGCTGTCCAAAGCACTTCCATTTGCACTCCACTCCACTGATGAGATCTAATTATGTGTGTGTGTTGAGTGAAACAGAAGCCTCTACACACATCGAGCTCTTGTCCTGAAGCTAAATCACTTCCTGCCTTTGCTGCGAACAGTAGAGTAATTTAGAGATTTTAACATAACGAAGTAACTTTGACAGGAGTTTAACTTTTCCCACAGGCTTTTTGAGCTTGGTAGAGTTTAGGGGTAACTGACATCCCCCCGAATGGCCCCAGAAAGACAGTGGAGAAGCTTGTAGCAGGGGAGAAAGGGTGAGAGAAAGGGGGGTGGCGGTGGGGAGGAAAGGACATTCAGACAAGCTTTCCCTGCCAAGGCTCCGTATTGTTAATGCATGTCAGGCAGTTTGAGAGTGCTCGGCTTTTGTGCCTT
This sequence comes from Notothenia rossii, assembly GCF_949606895.1. Lineage (NCBI taxonomy): Eukaryota > Metazoa > Chordata > Actinopteri > Perciformes > Nototheniidae > Notothenia > Notothenia rossii. The sequence goes on along the minus strand of NC_136909.1, from coordinate 67,294,009 downwards.
GATTCTTTGTACCAGCCAGTGAGCATGAGAAAAGAGGGCTCTTTGTGGAGCTCAAGTTAGTGACAAGGTCATACTGAGCCACAGATCTCCCTTCTTTTGGCTTTTAAACATAAAATAGGAGCTGCAACTACTGTCAGCGCGTCCTTCTGTGGAACATATTGAGCCATTAGGGCTGGATAGAAAACTCTTTAATACAACTGAATGCTTTGCAAGTGTCAGCTAAATGTTATTTATGTCCATTTATGTTAGTTATTCAAAGCTTTGGTTTCATATCAGATAGTGACAGCGCAGTAAATGTTCTTTCAAAATGTTCCTTTATTTTATACTAGACAAACAAAGAGTTATGTGTTTTCTGAATATTTCACACTTTTATATCACAAGTTTGTAGACTAACACTTGGCAGTTTTCAACTTCAAGCAATATGTGGAAATTAATGAAAAAATGAAATATCTGAATCATTTGATAAAGATTTTCAAAAATCCCCAAACCAATGTAGAAGAAACAGAACATGTAAACTGTAAACAAGAATGATCAGGGATAGAGATCTTTCTCTCTGAGACAATGTTGCTACAGCTGAGCCTGCTGGAAAATGTTCAGATCACTCAAATATTCAGAGGCTGGTTGCCAGGGATACAATTGGAACTTGGAGAATGGCTTACTGCCTGCTCATTTTAATTATTTGATTTTATCAGTAGCTTATAAGTGGCAGAACTGTTCTCAGATGCATTGTAATGAATAATTATCAAGTTATAAAAAAGTTGGAAAATCATGCGTAATATTGCTTCAGGTACACATGACAGAGAAATACCCCATCATATTTCTTTTAGAGCTGGAAGTGGGATGAAATGTGTTTGGAAGAACAGTTACAATTGCTCTACTTAAAGGGGCCCTATTGTGTCTTTACTGTTACATGTTTACATATAAGTTAATGTTCAAAAAGCTCTTTATTTTCCTCATACTGCCTGCGCTGCAGCACCTCTTTTCACCCTCCGTCTGAAACCAGAGCCCAGTCTGCTCTGATCGGTTAGCTGGCCGGCTCTGTTGTTATTGTGCAACTGCTTAGAGATGTCCCGCCCCTTAGCCTATTATGTAAATGTGTTGGAGCGCTAGCCATAAGAAGCGCAAGTGTTGCATCATCATGTCACGGAAGTAAACAAATTCTATGTGTACTATAGTGTGCAGTTTCATATCACTTATCCTTGTGATGTTCCTACAGAGGCCCCATTGCATTCTTGAATGTAGCGGCTCCTTCTATTAACCTCTGATGAATTCTCAGTATCTGTTACATGCTTTAGCAGCTCTGATGACATAAGGATCCACAGTTTCACCCTCTGCTCAGGATTCTTAAAGAGTTCAATGGGAATAAAGCGAGATATAGGATATCCTTCATTAATACTCTTGGCAGCTTCAGTAGACACCTGAACTAAGCTCAGATGACTTGTGAAATTTGCACGGCAGCTGATGAGTTTCCAAATATATTACACAACAGATGCCTGTCTTTCTCACTCCCGGCTTGACGTTAAATTCTGAACTCGAGACTTGAGAAGCTGTTCCTGTTCTCACGTTCGCACTCTCAACTCTCTGTTTTTTTTTTAGATTAGAAGAGGTCCAAAAACAAGCTCAGTTGAAGAATTAAACGAGGAACATAATATACTTTAATCTGAGGCATGTAAGAAAAGCTCTTAAAGGCTAAGACGGGTTCTCCGAGGACAGACTGTGCGGCGGTGTCCTTACAGGTGGAGGACACTTCTACAACCCCAGACATTTAAAACCTTGTGCTACAGTGGGCTACAAGACGTTCGTGCTAGCCCCCAAATTAGCTTAGGCGATGAGCCTCTCTCAACTAGAATAGCAAGCATTAGATAATAACATTAAATGTGGTGTCTATTAGCTGGAAATACAGTGGCTGCACCGTAGCAGCTACAACAACGTATGTAGAATACCAAACTCTCTCAAAGCATCGTTATAAATCCTAACCGATTTTGTCTGAGATTCTTAGGGTGCCAATGGAGACAGTGGAGAGCAGACTTGTGATTAGACTTCTGCTTTTTGAATACTAATGCCAGTTAGGAACACTCGGCATCTGACCCATATTTCATTGTTCCAGTAGCACTGTGAAGGAGTAGAGGACTGTTTGTACTAAGCTGCTTGAAGGTGCGAATCTGCATAAATGTGTGAATGTGAAGCAGGCTGGTCCTAAAATAAGGCTCGCACACTCAGTCGCTGTGGTCTGATAGGAGATTTGTGGGTATTTTTATTATTCTAAAGGCAGCTGCTAACGTAATTCTTATTTATATGTACCAATTAAACGTTGCTTTTCTTTGTCTTACAGGGTTCAAAGCGTCTTTTGAGATCAAATGAGTACGTGCTCCCACCCAACGGACTGATGGAGACGGATCTGGAGCTCACATTCTCACTACAGGCAAGCACTGACGTTCTGCTGTGAATTTTCACACTGACACTGCAGCTAGTTGACAGGGAGGAATTTGTTAAAGCCCCTTCCTTACCACGTGCACATTTCTTTTGTAAATGCATTCATGTGTATTTACAGTATTTTGTATTACCTCAGGCCCAGTTTGTTAATATAAGCCACACTTTTTTAATGTTATTTTGTGGAGAGAGGTGTGAGCTAAGCAGGACAGGAAGTGTTGTAGTTTCTGTCCTCACATACTGTGTCCTTCCAAGTGCAACCCTACTCCATTCAAGAAATAATCCCTACCAAAGTCACTGAAGCAGACAGAATGTGTTGGATTTCAAAAAATAGACACCGCATACCGCGTGCGGACTAAAGGCAGCCATCGAGGTGAATTATGACAGCACAAGTGAACAAGCATTGGAAATATATATATATATATATATATATATATATATATATATATATATGTTGCATGTGTGTAAAATGTAAAACGTTTGCAAATTCTGAACAAAAATTGCCAGCAAAAATGACATCGCTGTTGAGTAAATTCATGCTGCTTTTGAATAAAAAATGGAGGCAGAAATAGACATGAGGCAGTGATGTTCAACCAACTTCTGAAACAGACATTAACTGTCATTTTGTGAATATTCAAGACCAACAAAGGCAAGTCAAGTCAATGTGAAGTTCAGTTTACGCCTTCAAAGACAATACAACTCCAGAGGACACAGACAAGTTGGATTCAAAGAGCAAATGTGAGGATAAAATATAAAGTGTTAGAGAGAGATATAAATCTGAAGTGATGAAGGTTCAACAACACTTCAAACACACTCCAGCAGACAGACCATTAGTAATACTTCAGGCAGTCTAACACCTACCATGTTGATTCACTGCTGGCATCAGAGTACTGTAATGGCTGTATTTTTTACAGAAAACTTGAACCAGGATTGTGTCATGGTGGGAAATGTCCTTTTTCTGTGGCTGATGCATGGTACAAATATATATTAGCTGAATAGAGACACAGCACAGCAGAATAATTGATAAAGAATTTGGTTTCGATGGAGAAAAATACAATTTATTGGCCTTTGTCTGCAAGTGAGTTTCCATCTAAACGCTGATGAATATGTACTATGTATGTCTACTAGGGATGTAACGATATACCGAGTATCGCGGTATCGCGGTAAATAAATTTCCCAATACCGTCGTGAGACTGACAAAATCTACCGCGATTTTAAAAAAAATATATTTTTTTTAAAAAAAATTTTTTTTTTTAAACACTTTTTTTTTTTTAAACCTTTATTTAACCAGGTGGTCCCATTGAGATCATCGATCTCTTTTTCAAGAGAGACCTGTCCAACATGGCAGCAAGTAGGTTACAACATGAAAATAAAACAACAGATAACACAAAAGGACATCGTATTTACAGGGCTACATTTACACACCTAGAGACATTGACAAGTACCAACCATATAGTTATATCTCGCCATGTCAATAAGCCTGGCGTTAGACTTTTTCGCTGTCCGTCATTTTGACAGACAGGATCGTAAAATATCCGTCATAATCCCTTATTACCCGTCGGGTCTGAACAGTTCACGATAGAGCATGCTCGTGAACTGTCAACGGGGGGTGGGGGGGGGCGGTGTTATGCCGTGTGTGCATGCACCTCGCGGGACGCGCACAGCGTGAAGCAAAACCTCCCAGACATGTATTGATCTGTACGGCAAAGTACGGTTTGGGAACTATATCATTTCCTTTTGGAGGGCATGCATAACACGGCATAACACCAGAGCCTCGCTGCGGGGAAACGTTGGCGCTGTTCCGAGTTTGTTCTAATCTGTCAAAATGACAGACTGCTTTCAGATTTTTCCGTCATTGTTAAATAAAATATTCGGTTAACGCGACCACTGGTGTCCCAGCAACATCAGTACCAAGCGAGAGAGTTGTTTCCAGAGCAGGGGATATTGTAAATGCCCAAACACCCCAGCTTATAAATACCTGGAAATGTGGACATTCTCATATTCCTAAAAACCTGTCTGATGATGCTGAGTGAGTGACTAGTGAGTTTGAGTTGAGTTACTTGAAAAACTAAAGTGAAACTTGATTTATTTTATTGCAGGGTCTGATTATTAAATGTCCTTGTTTATTTGTGAGATGCAGTTGCATAAAGAAAATGCTTACTTTGTTGGGTAGTACCAGTAGTTACAAAAACACTGGTTTTCTTGTTCCAGTCTGTTACTGTCACTTTGTTTTTGACACTTTAAAATACTGCTATCCTACAAAAAGGCTGTAAAAATCAGATTTATTATGTAATAAAGAAATATTTTCCGAATAAAAAAATGTTTTATTGAAAAAAAAAAATTTATGATTTTTTTTTTCTTCCCTTTATTATTCAATATCGCGATAAATACCGTACCGTGGACTTGTTATCGCGATATTATCGTACCGTGAGTTTTTGGTATCGTTACATCCCTAATGTCTACGTATCAATCCGTGTTTATATTTATTTTATTCAGTACCCCCATTTTCTGAAGAGGGATGCCAACAGACTGCAGATTATGCTGCAGAGGAGGAAACGCTACAAGAATCGAACTATCCTCGGATACAAAACTCTGGCTGTGGGAGTCATCAATATGGCTGAGGTACTTTCAACCACTTCATTTCATGTTTCACTGAATTTTTCTTGAGAAACATCATTTTTCCTTTCAGCTGGTGATTGACATGGCTGTCAGTGTCTATGTACAATGTCTTGGTTCGCCATTCCTACTTTACCCATCGTTCCGATGATTCATGCTCGTCACACGTACTGCTGTGTGAGATTATGGGCCATCTGGAGCTGGCTTCATATGCACTTTCTGGAAAGTGCATTCAGCCATGCTATGCGGTAATAATAGACTGCAAGCTGACATGATGCCACTTGTCGATGTTTATTTGATGTAGATATACAAGATTATGTTTGTTTTTTTTTCTCATCCGAGTTATTTAACATTAAGTACTACCAGTCCTGCCTCAGTGGGGATGTTGCACGTATGTCAGACTGTATGTTTGGCCACTGGACCATCAAAATGCAATTTTTTTTCAACACACTACTTGCTTTGCTAACTAATGCCTGCTGTCACAGTGGATATCACACATTGTAGGGACTGCTGTTGAATTGTGGGTCATTCACTTGCATCATTGCGCACGAGCAAAGTGCTCTCGTGTTTGAACACAGTGGGGGATTTTTGATAGCATTCCTACTACTATGGATCGCACTGAACCAAACATTGTACAGCAGATAGAGATCAATTAAAAAGCCTTGTGAAGGACATAATTAGCTTGCTGTTTATATGAAAGGGAAATCAAGATGAAGAGAGATTTAGACAGATATCGAGCGACATACTTATTTGAAAAGAGGGACGCAGGTAGCATTTCTCAAATGGTAATTACAGTGCCATTCATGCTCGGCTAAGGTGACTTCCCACTAGTAGCCCCAGGACAAAAATTGACTGACATTTAAAAACAATACCAATGCTTATTCCATTAAAATACTACTTTACCACGGTGCTGTTTTGGTGCTTTCTGCAGCGAAACAACCCACAGACTTCTATGAATAAAGCTAGATTGGCCATTATTGGATCCTGTCGGGTAATTATGTTTTCCTCTGCTGTAGAGTTAACTCTCCCTTGCCCTCATTCTGAATCCATCGGGGCATTACGTGGGAGGAAGTCACATTTATTGGACTTTGCATGCAACATTGGAGTAAGTGCACCCCTGATGGTGTTTGAGCAAAGAGAGCCTACTCCCTGTGCAGCTATTCATCAAGTGAAATATTGAAAGTACCCCACAGATAGAGCTTACAATGAAAGCTCATCCTTTCTCATCTGATTCATAACAGTTTATGCAAACCGCGTTTCGCTGTTTGTCTCTGTGATATGAGCAAATTGGCGCGGCTCATTTCCACATTCAGAATGTAATGGATTGTAATAGATTTTCTTAGGGATAGCATAGCTGAGGTCTCGTAATCAGTCTGTAAATCTCTGCGAGCATAAAGCAGTATAACAGAAGCCCTCCCAATCTCTGATGTATCGGTGTCTGTTCTTCAGGAAAGAGAGATACTGTTCTTCCATCAGGCCTCTCTGTTGAAGAAATTGCTTCCATTATATTTCGACAGAATGATTGAAAGACACAGACATTTTACGAGACTGTAAATGTATCTCCGTTTAAGAAGACTTGAGTTTTAGACATGTGTCCTCCTTTTTATTTATTTAAGACAATGAAACATTTAATTCAAGGGGCCCTATCGTGCTTTTGTTTGGTTTTTTCTTTCCTTGGTATGTTGTATAGGTCTTAGTGCATGTAAATGGTCTGATAAGGCTAAAATCCCTATGTTCCCTCCAGAGGGAGTTTCTCTCCCACACACTCCCCCACTGCCTGAAACGCCTCCATTGGACTCCTTTGTTTACTTGACATAGAGACAACACTACGTAACACTTGCACTTCTACTGGCTAGCACACATTGTACGTGATAGGCTAAGGGGCGGGACATCTCTAAGCGGTTCACCTATCACAACATAGCCGGCCAGCTGACCAATCAGAGCGGACTGGGCTCTGGTTTCAGACAGAGGGTGAAAGACAATGAAAAAAAAATCTGACTTTTGAAAATGAAAGCATGTAAACGTTTTACAGTAGAGGTACAACATAAAAATATGAACCAACAAATGTGCATAATAGGCCCCTTTAACATCACATAGAACACCTGAAAATATCTTGTATATGTAAACTAAGAAATTATAAAAAATACAGTGCCATTTAGTTCATTACACCACTTAGGCTGGTGAAGTAGTATGCATAATCATCCTCTTGTGCACTTATTGTCCTTTTTAATATTGTATTATACTTTATTTGCATACATTAGATCTTTACATGTTGCATGTTTTACATTGTTGTTTACAATTGTGAATGAAGGAGCAATGATTACCATACCTGGGCTGTAGGTCGGGGGTGGAAGGTCACCTTTAATGTTTCTCTATATGTTTGTGTATTTGTTAAAATACCTATTTAACCTATTATACCAGCTTTAAAAAAGAAAAAAAAGATAATATTATCAGAAGTGTTTCAAGAGAGAGAGAGATATCTAAAAAAAACGACTTTGTCTTGTATAATTGGTTTAGAGCACATTTTGTATTTGAATGGATTCTTAAAAATCAATAGCGAGCCTCAATCTTCCCGTATCCAGGTGATGCAACACCCGACAGACGGAAGACAGATCCTGGGTCTCCATAGCAACGTGAAGGAGGCGCCAGTGCGTGTGGCGGAGATCAGCTTGTACTCTCTCTCCAGCCAGCCCATCGACCACGAGGACGGCAGCGGCCAGGCCGGGCGCAAGACCAAAACCTCAGGTGAGCACGGACCCCCCCCGTCCCTCTACATGGCTCTGTCAGACCAGCCTGTACCAGCGCTGCTCGCTCAAATCCTGTGTGTAATTTCAGCCCTCTCCCTGGAGCCAGCGCCCCCCCACCAAGCCCCTCTCTTCCTCCTTCCACATGGCTCCTATTTCCCCACCGAGAGGAATAAACTCTTAATCCCAACCTGTGGTCAAGGATATGTTATTCCTCCAGCTATGCTTCTAATGTTGATGTGAGAGTTGAACAGACTTAGGCCCTATTGCCTTACACTTTCTAATTCTGGACGGGGGAGAATTATTGGGCCATGCTCGGACACCACGCCTTCATCCCGCCATGCTGATCCTTCGCTTTTCTGGAAGTTATTAAAGAGGCTGCTCAAACATAACAGATGAGCTCATGCACCGAGAATTATTCCAGTGTCACTCGGAGGAAGATGTTTATCTTTCTCCTCTGTAGTCAGCCTCAATAACAGACATCCCAGCTAAGAGCACTGAACTGGATGTTTCACAGGCAAAAGGATGTTGAGAGAAAAAAGATCTTCCATTGCCTGATCTGTGCTCAGCTGTCAAACAAGCAGTAAAAAGGGCTTTTTAGGGAATGTGGCTGCTCAAACCAATAAAATCTGACTTGGTAGTAAAACTTCAAACACTAAAATGTTATTAAAACTTAATCGGAATGTAAAACATGAGCTGTCCCATCTACTTTACATATAAGCTTTCAATACATTTCAGCAAGCACTTTTAGCATTATTCATGTGCACAGAAAACGTGTTTGCATCAAATTGTACTCACTATTCTTTCCTTGTAGTCAAAGTAATTAATTACGGTGTGGAAAAGGACAGGAAATTAAGAATTATAAAAAGTACACAATATGCTGGAATCTTGATTTAAATTAAAAAATAAACGGTTTCTGTTTTGTTTGTTTAACACCTTTTAGGCTACCAATGACAACAAATGCTAGTTATATGCTTACTCTGTTCCAAAAAAAAATGTCAGCAAAGTTTCTGTGAAACTACTTTTGGTAAGACTGCCCAGACATGCATGTATTTTGATGTTTTTTCTGTGTGTGTACCTCCAGACCGCTCCCCAGACATGGATAACTATTCTGAGGAGGACGATGACAGCTACTCGTCGGAGCAGGAAGCCAGCGATGACGCAGTTCATGCCCAGGTTAGCCAGAAAATGCTTAAAACAAACCTGCAATAGCCAGCTCAATCGAATACATATAAGAAATTAAAGTATACAATTTAGCTAAACAAAATTAAAGTCGTTCCCTAATAGATTTAGCCAGAAGCAGTTGTCCTTTCCAAGTTTTTAGTCGTATAACAATGTATTTCCTACATTTAGCTTAATGATTACAGGTAGGATTGTAGGGGGCACTATTATAAGATCTCACCTACCCACTCTGTTTTCTCAGGACCTTTATGATGAAGATGACGAGGTCAGAAAGCCGAAGAAAGCCCGGAGGAAAATGATCCGAACCACCTCCATGACCAGGGTAAGTCGCCTCTTTTTCTCCACCACATGGGAGTGTAGCGCTCGCTAATCATTGACTACGAGAACAACTCAAGACCTGCTCTGGCTGTCGTACAAGCTTTTTTAAGGGAAAGCGCACACTGTGTTCCATTTGTCCAAGCCATTAGGACGATGTGGATGAGCACGTAAAATGAACACTGTGGGTTCACTGGAGTGATTATAATGGTCTTTACATGGAGTGAATGTGAATGAGTAATCCAGTGGACATTTACTGGGAGAAGTGATAAGCCCGGGCCCAGCTGTCATGCGCATCTAATGAGGACAGTTACTCCCTTTCAGGGGGCTCTGATTTTCATAATTGCATGTTTTTTTTCTTCTTCGTTTGCAGCAACCTAACTTCAAGCAGAAGTTTGTGGCCTTGCTGAAAAGGTTCAAGGTAACAGATGAGGTGAGTGTGAAAAGAATAATTTACTTTTTTGGTTTTGATCGACACCCAGGAGAAACGGCACCCCTGTAATGTCTCAGCCCTAATGTAATGAAGTTTTTAGCAAGTCAGCTGTGAAACATATCAATTATTAAATTGTCCTTGGGCCATGAGAAAATAAGCTCAGTATTGACTGTCTAAACAATATATTGCTGCGACTAATGTCTCCCACCTGGAGAAGAAATCACTGCCGCCCAACAGAGGTGCACAAATAATTATGGCTGCTTTACCTCTGTGCTCATGGATGTATGATTCATACATTTCCATTAGCAGCAATCTGTATGCAGAATCCATTAAAGACCCTTTTTCTCCACCACATAATCCTGTGATAAATGCACGCTCACGCACTTGTCCTGTTGAGGTTTGTGTTTTTCTTCTCTCTTGTCCCTTTTTCAAATAAATGTTTCTGTGGATGCATAACCATAACAGCTTGTAAATCAGGTCATCAGCAGGAAGTCAACCATTTGTGTGCAACAATCCCTACATGTCCATTAGTATTTAATCTGTGTTAGGCCATTATAATGATAATAATTCCCATTCAACCATTGGCTTGCTTTCCCTCTTCTACATTCTGACGTCACAGTCCTTAAATTAAAGTGAAAAATACCTTTTGAAGATTGCTAAGGCCTTGAGTAAAATACAAATATGATGGCTGCAAAGAAACCCTCCTTCCTTCATTGCCTTAATTATCAATATAATCAACTTTATCTGCTAAAAAGGAAAATTACACTTACTCTTCAAATCTAAAGGAAATAAAGGGATAAATACTGGCATATTACATTACATTATATGTCACTTGTTGGACACTTTTTTTATCCAAAGTGACTTACATGCATTCAGTTCTGTGGGCAATCCCCACGGGAGCCATTTGGGCTGAAGTGTCTTACCCAGGGACACAACAACATGCTCTCTGCATCAGCGCACTATCCCTCTGAGCCACAGCCTCCCTATGTATATATAATAATATATATACTATTTGTCTTTTATTTTCTTTATCCCCTTTATATGCATTATTTGTCTTTTTCCTACAATTTGTCCTCTATTTTTTACTGACTTTGTTGTAATATCTCAGTCCTCTCTTGAACTACAGAACGGTTGTAAAATAGAAACCTAAAGATGTCATAAAATAAAAAACATTCCATAAATTACATCAACAAAAAAATCAGGTTCCATTCTTAACTATGTCGTTTTCAGGGGATTTGACTACACCATTCATAGAAACAAATGTTAAAGACCCTTGTGTGACATACAAGCCCCTCGAGGCCAGGGGACTTGTGTTTCTCTGGATGCTTCCTGAAACTCCAGGTGGCCCGATGATCTTTTATCAGCTCCCCTGGCTCTAATCCCTTCCTTGTGGCCAGTCAGTGTGCTGGGCTACAGCTCTATAAATACATAGCCGGGAGGAGAGGAGGGGACAGACTGTGTTTATCTGCTCCCTGCCAGCTTCTGCACTTATGGAGTGGCATTAATCACCTGATTAGTCCACAGGCAGGCTGCCTGTGTGCGGCTCCTATGATATACATCCCCACTGTGCGATCGAGGACCGGCAACCTTAGCTCTCCTCCAGCACTCACTCGCCTTTTAATTGGCCTTCTTAGGACCGAGGCAGAGATGTATTTATAGCATAGATTTTCTCATTTTACAACGTTCAGTGCTCCCCTTCATTCGTTAGGCTCCATTAGCCCAGCTGTGAAAGTGATTAGTTAATGCACAGCACCAGTCACTCCCTACACTTATTTAATCCATGGCCATGATTACAAATCTCTGATTACAGCGTACTGATGTGTTGATGATGTGTCTATCCCTATATGGCAGGTGCTGGACTCTGACCCTGTTGACCAGACCCAGGAGGTGGAGGAGGATCTGGACTTACTCTACGACAGCCTGGAGGTGTACAACCAGAGCGACAGCGGGCCGGAGATGGAGGACAACGAGAGCGTCCTGAGCACGCCCAAGCCCAAACTCAAGTATGTGGCACAAGGCTGGGCATTCAGCAATATCCTTTTCTAGATATCATGATATAAGGCTACTAGATATTGTGTTACCTTTTGGATATTCTGACATGGAATAATTGTTAATTGAGTAATTGTCTTTTCTTTAAAAGGCTGCATTAGTGTAGAGTGATATTATTTTCAGAACATACCAGACTGCTGTAGCTGCTCTTTTGTTTTGCCTACCCACTTTGTCATAATATCCACATTCAACATCCACATTGTATTTGGAAATGTTTTTTAGTTTTTTTTAAAGGAACATGCCCACCCACCCATTGAACATGGAGTTTAAAGCAAAAAGTAGTTAATTAATACATTTTTAAAAAGCACAGGTTTTTGATCACAACTATTGGAATATTTCCTTTTCTCCATATCGCGCAGCCCTACCTCTTAAGCCATCTTTACAGAAATGGTCTTATTTTTCTAGGCATTCAATCATTTATGGGCACAATCTTTACACAGTTTGAGTGGGTTTTTTGGAAATACAGAATCGAGGAAGTATTTACAACATGTCTGAAGTTCCAATTGGCCATTCAGTTAGGACTGCCCAGTTAAACAAATTAATCAAATTGTCTTTGTTTCTGTTTTCAGGCCGTTCTTTGAAGGGATGTCTCACTCCAGCTCCCAGACAGAAATTGGAAGCATACACAGCCAAAAGAGCCAGCAGAGAGAGCTGTCCTGTCCTGTAAGTTGATCACCAGGCCGCCCAGATGCCTCTCCACCACACTGTTTACCCATGAAGGTCTTCCTCTGTGGTATCTGGAGAAGTTCTTGTAAACAGGGTTAGGTAAAGGAATTGCCTCTGGGCAGTGTTTAAATATCTGGCAGTCCTCTCTGCTTATTGTGGTTCAGGGATTCCCATGGACCATGATACTACAGGAAAGATATTCTGAGCATGCAGCTCCCACCCCTGCAGATGGGGATGGGATGGAGGGAGGGGGGGCTGCAGTTCTTGCACTGTTCACCCCTAGAGCCCTCTAGTATTTATAGGACTGACACCGAATGACCTCTCCGCCACCATCACAGACACAAATATGCTCAGAGACGATTGGATGGAGCATCCCTGAACTCCTGCTCAGAGATTTATGGCACACGGGAAGCAACAAGGACAGAGAGAGGGAGACATGTTGAGTGTGATACTTAGAGAGGGAGCGCTGTTTATAAATATCTGGGAATCCATTTCAGCTTGCAGCCTCGAGCATTTCACACTGCTACAGCCCTCCATCTTGCTCAATAAATGTCTCTAGTCGAACTTCATGAATGCAGGCGAAGCAGTAAAGTGTTTGATCTAATTGAAATCAATGAATGTTATGAGATGCACTTAAATACTTTCAGACAAGCACACGAGGGTAAAGCAAGTATTCAGATCTTTCACACGGTAAAATGATTCCAACACGAGTAAAAGTCTTTCACTGAAAAGAATGCAGGTTTTATCAGACATATGTACTTTAAAAAACAAACAGATTAAGTATTTATTAGGTAAAAAAGTGTTACATAGAATTGTTGTATTATATTACTCTATCACAATGTCTACTGTTGTATATGAAGGAGGAGGATTTTCTCAACATATAAAGAAACAATTTACCTCAGTTTATTTAAGAAAAATCGAATTTCAATCAACCCAAATTGAAGATACATTTTTCCCTCGATAAGATGCGTATAAAGAGCTGGAAGGAAAATAATCTTTTGAAATAAAAAGACAAATAAATAAAAACATGGGTATACTCAATCACAATTGCCTGAAATGTGTGCTGTAGTACAGTTATTGAGTGAATATACTACGTTACATTTCAACCCTTCAAGTGTGTCCATTTTTCTTTTGGGGTTTCTATGCGAGTTGGAGGCTACAGTGGAACATAGAGAAGCTTTTAGAGGTATTTGTCCTTGTCAGATCTGCCACTTTCAGTAAGCTCGGTGGAGGGGTGAGCAGTGACATGTTTGTCATTTATATTCTCCAGAGAAGGTTCAAATGGTCTAATGTGTGTGTGTGCTTATGTTTGTTTACCCTACAGACTGGTGACTTTCTGACCGTGGACAGATGTAAAGTGCAAGGGGCCCGGTATCAAGATGACAGCAACACCGAAGCAACCGTCGGGGTATGTGTTTGGAACAACAGCAGTTTTACTTTCTGTTTGTTTGTCTTTGGCAAAATCTCCTTTGAGCATCTCTTTTCTCAGATTTGTTTCCCCTTCTCCACTTGACTGCCCTTATCCTCCCATGGGCCTTGGTTGTTTTCCAGGAAAAAGCAAAGAGAGAGGGGGTTAGCAAGGGCAAGCAAACCAAACAGCACCGTCATCCATTATGGATCAGTCGAGGAGACAAGGCGGCCCCATGCTGGAGAAATCCTGACTGATGGCGGTCGAACGAGGGGTGTTTGTTGTTGTCTGTGTGCCGTCGGGTCGGTCTAACCTTGTTCTGCTCCCCCTCTGAGCGCTGGTCGCACCGCTCCACTAACCCAATTCAAACGGAATAAAATAAAACCGCAGGAACCGCGTTTCCTTAGCTAAGAGACCCTGACTTTTTGTATCTCTTCCATCACGGTGGTCTCGCATCATTATCTCCTACTTCAACAGCCATGCTCTATTATTCACCAGCCTCAACTCTTTCAACTCTTACTTTCGAAATGCTGCACCACGCACAAAAGCACATCAAGCATACAGAACAAACCAGAACCCCAGAGAAACATTGATGTAGAAGTAGATGGGACATGACAGCGCCTGTGTCGAACGATAAACATCAGCATTGTCCTCTTCCAGCCCTTTTGGCTAATCTGTGCCCCCCCCCCCCCCCTCTCTTTTTTTTGGTGCAGGAGCCAGAGACTGAGGACAGCGGGCCAGGGCCGGGGGAGGTGAGCAGCTGGGATGTCAACACTGAGCGGGTGACCAGCACTGTTGGCAAGCTCTGCAAGACGGAGTCCCAAAACCACATGTCTCCCAGGTACAGTGCTGATCCCCACATCTGGTAACATGTGCACAACAGAATGTCATGTCCCAGTGTTTCCCCTATGAAAGCAGGGGAGTTAACCCCCTAGGGTAACTGCTTTAGGGGGACGGCATGGTAAAACACTCATTCCACCAAATTCCATTATCAAATTTAACACGAAAAATATATATCAGTTATCAAAATAAACACAAACCTCACACATAGGCACACATTACATCCACAGCACTTATATAGGGAGAGAATGCATCTCTTTTACTCCCGTTATTCCCCTCTTCCAAAACATTGGAGCAAGTGCCAGGAGTTGAGTTTTCATTATTTTGACTGTGTGTTAACTTCTTGCCAAATGAATCAGAGCACACAATCCAAATTGCCTGCTACGTTACCATATGCCCGGTTGCTGTCAAAGTAATATTCCATTTAAAGGGTATTTTTTAAATGGGGCAACATTACATCACTTCCAGCCAACTTCATAGAACATAATGAGAGCAAATCAGCATCAGCGATCTGTGCTAACAGAATATTCTCTGGTCCAGCTCAGCTGAAAACACAGAATCCGTCAGCATGCTAGCTAACCTTCACTTGTGATACTAAAGAACAGAGGATATTAAGGATCGTATGGAATTTCAGCAATGCAGCATGAATAAAGAGACTCTATGCGAGCGGGAATAGGTTACTTTCGATTTATTTTCTTGTATTTTGGAAAGGGACCTTTTTTCCTAAATGTTTTGTCATGTTCTCAGCCCAGTACATTTAGGTTCCCTGCTCTTTCTGTCATGTACTTGAACACCTCGTGTCTCCTCTCGTCCTCAGTAAAGTGGAGAACAGGCTGCAGAGGCGTCCTCGCAGCACCTCCATGAAAGACCGACAGAACTCCAAGGCCCAGAGCGACAGGACCAGCAGCATGGAGAGTGAGTGCTCCCCAGACTCACGACTCATCGCACAGGTAAAACACCTCCGAAGATGTGACACCAAGCCACATATGTGTCCTCTACGTATGTGAAAATATAACCTCTGCCTCTCTTTTGTGTCAAAGGTTCCCAGGAAGTCTGTGTATGACCAGCTGAACCAGATCCTCATCTCTGACGAACGCCTGCCAGAGAGCATCATCCTCATCAACACCATGGAGTGGCAAGGGCAGGTCAGTGGTCAACCACTATGTCACACTTGTGACATAGTGGTTAGCGCTTCAATACATTGAACATGATAAGTCTAAGAGGCGGGACATCTCTAAGTGATTGAGCAATCATAATAGAGCCGGCCAGCTAACCAATCAGAGCAGACTGGGCTCTGATTTCAGACATGTAAAGCATATAAACATGTCACAGCATACTTGTCAACCCTCCCGATTTTCGCGGGAGACTCCCGATTTCATTGCCCTCTCCCGGTTTCCTCCCGGGGTCATATTTCTCCCGCATTTCTCCCGATTTCTGACAAAATCCGATTTACTCAGGACTGTTTCCACTCTGACTTTAATACAGCTACACCACTCTTTGGTTTCCATGGTAACACGTCTCTTTAGTAATGCGCGCAACTGAAAGTCTGAGCGGGTGAGGCAGATAGTCACAGAAAACAGAACAAAAATCGACAACTACTCTACTCTCTGCTAGAGATAGCAAATCCGGATCCTTTTATGGACTTGGAGTCTTATGAGTCAGTCATTGAAGAGATCCGGATCATACGAGTCATTTAAGTCATGAGTCAGCATCACCAAGACAGTAGAAAACCTACCGGTGAAACCGAAAAGTTGTTGCATTTCACGAGCATATTAAACTGACGTTATATTAACCTCCGCTACACAGTGCCTTTTGCTTTAATAAAAAATGTTGATCACAAAAAAAAGGTTTATTTTGTGATTTGGCGAATCTGAGTCTGCTGTTGACTCGTGCTTGAGGGTGAGTCTGCTGGATCTCTGGATCTGCTGCTATACGGTTACGGCTATGAGTCCGCACGAGTCTGCTAGGTTTTGCACAGTGAGTCAGGATTTGCGAATCTCTGAGTCTGCTGTTGACTCGGCTCCCGGCTCCCGCGGCTCTGAATCCCCACGAGTCTGCAGGAAGTTTCACTGATCCGCGTCCCCTCCCCTGAGCCAAACGATAACTTCTGGAAGCTATCCTACTTGCTAAAGGGTAGGCAGATGGACTGGGGTACGTTGTAAAGTTATTTTACATGTTATAAAGAGAGTAGCGAGTGACGCAATTTATAGTTTTAATGTGTACGTCACACCAGGTGTAGGACTCAAAGGACTCGGGTTAATGGAGAGGGGAGACTCGTCACGACCAGCTCATTTCTAGGATCCGGGTTAATGATCCGGATGAATCAGGACTCGCCTATATACTCTCTGCTCACTCCTTTCCTGCCCACACATATGCTCCCTCAAGGATGGTGCTACAGGCCGCAAAGCATTGCACTTAGAGCTACAATAAGCATGTTAATGTTAATCGAGCAGCGATCCACTAGCAGCCCCCCCCCCCCCCCCATTTTGCATTTTGAAATGCTGCCAATTTCTGAGGTCTCAAGGTTAGCAAGTATGTGTCACAGCAGAGCCACAAAATACAAATATGAACCTGAAAATGAGCACAAGACGGCCCCTTTGAATAATTGTTTTCATTGAAAAATAATATTGTTTTCGAGCGTTTAAATTGTTTTTAAGAGTTTTATATTATATTAAAGGGAATATCTTTGGGTAAAGGACTGGCAAAACAAAACATTCAAAGACATCACCTTCAACTTTGAGAATCTGGGATACACATTTTTTCAATATTTATAGACAATTTATAAACCAAATGATTAATCTAGAATAATAATAGACATACTAATCAAAAGTGAAAACAGTCCTGAGTTGCATCCCAAATGTTTTCCTTTGCTGTCTTTCCCACCCGATGGACCGAGCATCCTGTGTGTCCATGATCTCATGGTGTCCCTCCTGTGTTTCTGTGCAGTATGTGTCCGAGCTGCTCCACGAGCAGGGCCAGCCCATCGTGTCCACCTGCTCTGCTGCTGATGTTCAGGCTGCCTTCAACACCATCGTCACTCGCATCCAGAGATTGTGAGTCTCTCACACACACACACACACACACACACACACACACACACACACACACACACACACACACACACACACACACACACACACACACACACACACACACACACACACACACACACACACACACACACACACACACACACACACACACACACACACACACACTAGTTGAAAGACCATAGCCACCAGAAAGTATGATCCTGCAGCCTGTTATCCAAGTGTGTGTTTATATTGGCCTGCTGCCAGAGAATTCCAGGATGCTATCGCTCAAAGGGCCGAATGTCTGTTTTTCTACCTTTTTAAAGCTGCTAGTGAGGTTTTTTGAGGAAGCTTAGAATCCATGTCATCACCCTTGCAGAAACAGAATATTATCTATTTTATTGAAGTATTCAAGTTGTCCGTTGGTCGGGCCGTACCATTCCTGCAAACACGTCTCAGGCCATGAGGGAATTTCTTCAAATCTGTCCCAAACCTCCACTTTCGTTGAATAAGCATTTTCGTTGAAGTCACTGTGACCTCACAAAACACATTTAGCCATAGCATGTTAAATAGGATAAAGTGATAAAGCGATGCGGTGTTGGACAGACATGGATGTAACCTGCAGCTTGCCAATGGTTATATAAATCTAATTAAGGCTTTATTCAAATGTTTATTTTAATTTCAACGTTATAAGCCGAGTTCCAAACTATTCGGTACAGCCTTATCGCTTACGCTGCTGAATTCCTCTAGTGTGAACCCATTCCATCACGATGCGTCTCTTTCCCATCTGAGTCTGCCTCCTTTCTTCCTGGGATCCATCTGCTCGGCTGCCAGCTGCTCAGGATGTTGTGTCAGAGGGAACCTGAGGCTGTCTCCGTTTGCTCCGCTGATTCTGTTAAACCTGTTTCTCTGTAATCCAGCTACACTTCCACTCTTTACACACCTGCTCCTCAGTTGACCTGTTTAGTCCAGCTGGGGTCATGTCATGTGGAAGGTCTCTGATGTTAACTGCTCGGTGCTGTCACAGATATAGCCGGCTCCTGGGTTTCTCCTGGAATATCATCACTGAGAAAAAGGACAATTGCAACCCACACATTGTTAGGTCTTGTTTTGCTATTGGACAGTATGATCTTTCGACATTTTACTCAGAAGTCTCAAACTCTGAAGCATTCAGCTACAAAGTCATTTCTTAGATATTGTTTACACTTTTTTTAGTCTTCATAACTGAGTCGTAGGATTGTACGATCCAGATCTAAAAGCTGTTGCAATATTTGGTCTAACTCCAGAAAGACTTGCAGATTCTTGCAAGTGTCTGGTATTACAAATCATAACATAATCTGGCTTTTGATACTAAGGTATTAACCGGTTTTGAACATGGGAACAAAATACCCTCTTTTGAGGTATACAGGACTGTCTCAGAAAATTAGAATATTGTGATAAAGTTCTTTATTTTCTGTAATGCAATTTAAAAAAAACAAAAATGTCATACATTCTGGATTCATTACAAATCAACTGAAATATTGCAAGCCTTTTATTATTGTAATATTGCTGATTATGGCATACAGCTTAAGAAAACTCAAAAATCCTATCTCAAAAAATTAGAATAGTTCCTCAGACCAAGTAAAAAAAAAAGATTTATAACAGCAAAACACAATCAAACATTTGAAAATGTCCATTAATGCACTCAGTACTTGGTTGGGAATCCTTTTGCACGGATTACTGCATCAATGCGGCGTGGCATGGAGGCAATCAGCCTGTGGCATTGCTGAGGTGTTATGGATGCCCAGGATGCTTCAATAGCGGCCTTTAGCTCATTAGCATTGTTGGGTCTGGTGTCTTTCAGCTTCTTCTTCACAATACCCCACATATTCTCTATGGGGTTCAGGTCAGGGGAATTTGCAGGCCAATCGAGGACAGTAATGCCATGGTCAGTACACCAGTTACTGGTGGTTTTGGCACTGTGGGCAGGTGCCAGATCATGCTGGAAAATGAATTCCTCATCTCCATAGAGCTTTTCAGCAGACGGAAGCATGTAGTGCTCTAAAATCTCTTGGTACACAGCTGCATTTACTCTGGGCTTGATGAAACACAGTGGACCAACACCAGCAGCTGACATGGCTCCCCAAACCATCGCTGACTGTGGGAACTTCACACTGGATTTCAAGCAACTTGGATTTTGCTCCTCTCCAGCCTTTCTCCAGACTCTGGCGCCTTGACTTCCAAATGAAATACAAAACTTGCTTTCGTCTGAAAAGAGGACTTTGGACCACTGTGCAACTGTCCAGTGCTTCTTTTCCTTAGCCCAAGTCAGACGCCTCTTCCGTTGTCTTGAGTTCAGAAGTGGCTTGACCATGGGAATACGGCTATTGTAGCCCATTTCCCGGACACGTCTGTGAACAGTGACTTTTGATACCTGGACTCCAGCTTCAGTCCACTGTCTTTGAAGCTCCCCCAAATTCTGGAAGCGACTCTTCTTCACAATGCTGTTAAGGCTGCGGTCATCTCTCTTGGTTGTGCAGCGTTTCCTGCCACATTTCCCCCTTCCAACAGACTTTTTGTGGATGTGCTTTGAAACTGCACTCTGTGAACAGCTTGCTCTTTGAGACATTTCTTTTTGTGTCTTACCCTCCTGATGGAGGGTGTCAATGACGGTCCTCTGGACAGCAGTCAGATCAGCAGTCTTCCCCATACTTGTGATTTAGTTTACTGAACCAAGCTGAGTGTTTTTCAAGGCTCAGGAAACCCTTGCAGGTGTTTCGAGTTAATTAGACGATTCAAGTGATTGGTTGAACACCCTACTAGTATACTTTTTCATGATATTCTAATATTTAGAGATAGGATATTTGAGTTTTCTTAAGCTGTATGCCATAATCAGCAATATTAAAATAATAAAAGGCTTGCAATATTTCAGTTGATTTGTAATGAATCCAGAATGTATGACATTTTTGTTTTTTTAATTGCATTACAGAAAATAAAGAACTTTATCACAATATTCTAATTTTCTGAGACAGTCCTGTAAGTCTTCAGACAGCCGTGAATTCTCTCACGCTCCCCCCATGACACAAATCTCTGTCTTAATTGCTCACCCCTCCTTTCCTTATGTCAACCCTCGCAGCTGTAACTGCAATGCACAGACACCCCCGACGATGAAGGTTGCGGTGGCCGGCGACCAGAGTTACCTCAGCACCATCCTGAGGTTCTTCGTGGAGCAGCTGGCCAACAAGACACCCGACTGGCTCAGTTACATACGCTTCCTGGTCATCCCCATAGGTAAGTCCTCCAGGATTAGTGCAAACACCAGCTAAGGCCCTGTGTCCACAAAGCGTCTTCTTCTGGCACTCTCACCACCTTTGTTTGAAAGATTAGCAACCCGCTTTTGCTGAAGGGTGTTATTTTTTCAATAATGACCGCCTCGTTGCACATTATCCCGCTTATTACAGGGCCACATACTAAATAAACAAATGACTTGACTCCCAATATTAATAAAAAAATATTATCGTATTGCTTCTGCTAAG
This sequence comes from Notothenia rossii, assembly GCF_949606895.1. Taxonomy (NCBI): domain Eukaryota; kingdom Metazoa; phylum Chordata; class Actinopteri; order Perciformes; family Nototheniidae; genus Notothenia; species Notothenia rossii. Next base: position 67,272,779 of record NC_136909.1, on the reverse strand, counting down.
AAAATAATGGTCCTTTCCACAGCGTACCAATGGCTTGAACTGCAACAACATAACTTAAAATAACGGAAGCACTGGTCTAGGGTTGCTAGAAACTGACCATGATCAAAATCGATTATGCGGCAGCCCTGGCGAATAATAATCGATTATTCGACCAACCGACCGCATTGTTGAGGTTGAGCTGTGATAAACGTCTTTTCGCAGAGCTTGCATTTAACTTCCTTTGGACTTGTAAGTTCGAAGTAGTTCCACGAGGAGGAACTCTTTTTACCTGTCGCTTTGTTCATCTTTAGTCGCACGTGTGAGGGAGAGGGGGGGCGGGGGCGGTGTGTAGCGTGCTGCAGCAGCAGTCTGCTCTGCACGCAGGCTTCCTCCAAGTTTACAGTAAAACAAACTGGTGGTGACCAATGGCCATTTACAATTATTAATACTATTATTAGCGTTAGTCTATATTTTGGTTGAAACTAAGCCAGAAAAAAAAAAATAAACATAAATAATAATAAAAAAATATATAAATACAATCGATTTTTCAAAATAATATTCGATTATGGAGACTGTAACGAATATTCAAATAATCGAATAATCACTGGCATCCCTACACTGGTCGGGGTTTAATTTAACTGTGCTTGTCTGTTTAGTTTCTTTTTCGCTAACAAGTCCTTAAACAAAACCAGAGCGGCCCAAACCGTGTTCCTTTTAGTGTTGACTTCCTGTCTGCGTTCTTCTGCTGATTTCTCTAATGTCCCACTCTCTTATAACCTATGTTCTTCTCTCATTGATGCTCCTCAGCAATGGTCATTATTTTTCTTAGCAGCGATGTGTTATAGACAGGGGTGCACACAACTTTCTCAGTGAGGTACTCAGATGAGTACCTGGAGTCAGTTTTTGGTACTCCAACTTCTGGCTCCCCTCAAAGTTCCCATGAAGCCCTCTGTATCGCGAATGTCAACGGGGGGGTGCTAGTGGAGTATGAAGCTCTCGGTATCTTGAATGTCAGCTGGGGGGTGCTAGTGGAGTATGAAGCCCTCTGTATCGCGAATGTCAGCTGGGGGGTGCTAGTGGAGTATGAAGCCCTCGGTATCTTGAATGTCAGCTGGGGGGTGCTAGTGGAGTATGAAGCCCTCTGTATCGCGAATGTCAGCTGGGGGGTGCTAGTGGAGTATGAAGCCCTCGGTATCTTGAATGTCAGCTGGGGGGTGCTAGTGGAGTATGAAGCCCTCTGTATCGTGAATGTCAGCCGGGGGGGGGGGGGGGGGGGGTGGGTGCAGAGCTTTGTGAACACAGAGCATGTGAACGTTGTGATCGGCTGTTTTAGCGCAGTGCTGCTGTACAGACCGACGTTAACAGCAGCCCTGTCTGTGCACACGGAGACCGACTCTGTCGTCTGGTGATCTAACCGCCTTCTGGAAAAGCTTCACAAGTACGCCGGTACGCAAATGCGCTTTGTGACACAAGAGACGGTACGCATTTCAGATTGTTGCTCCGCATGCGTACCTGCGTACCACTTATGTGCACCCCTGGTTATAGAGTATTAACAACCTCTGAAAGGTCCAAATTAACCAATCAGAATCAAGCATTCAACTAAGCCATATAATAATATCTAATGAGTGCTACTTTGTGTTTGTTTGACATTGTTTTTTCCCCATGAGAAACCAACGGAAGATGCCTGCCTTTTAAATTGTATGACTGAGTTGGTCTTCTAACGGCCGTAGAGCTAGGAGTACAATAAAAAACACAACACTGCCCAGGTTTTTCCACAAATGGGCTTCACAGCCTTTGTTATGATACAACAAAACAAATTGAGATAAGGATAACAAACTTGGCAAAAAAAGCATTTGCTCCATTTTCTACAGTGACGTCACAAGCCCTTTATGAAAAGTTGAGATTATTTACTACAATCACTAAAAGCTGCTGCACTAGAAAGACTTTGAAAGAGACGCATGAAAATACCCTATGTGTACTCATTCATTGCTTTTTCTCTGCACAGGTTCCCATCCCCTGGCAAAGTATGTGGCCTCCTTTGACAGCCGGTTCAACAGCATCTTTATGGACACTGCGTGGAGGGAGCTGTTCTGCAGGACGGAGCGACCCGCCTCAGGTAGGATGCACGGCTCTGATGGGGCTACAAAGAAAAGCTGCGTGTCTAATGTTCAGCCAACTTGAAAGGGAATGAAATGGGGTCAGAGGATGGGTCAGGGACTGATGGATGGGAAGAAGAGGTTTTCCTCCAATTGCTAGAGACAGCTACAGCTTGCTTCAGTGTAGCGAACGGTCCTCGATTAGGGCACGGCTCCTCCTCCCTGTAAACTGTCTGCTAAAGGAGCCCAGCAGGCTGTCAGAACTCTGACTCAGATACTCACCCCAAAGACTGTCAAAGTTGCAGTCTTAAGATTTTGGGCTGTTTTTTTTACCCAATCCAGTCACACAGTCCCTATACTTTTTCTTTTGTCTTTTACATAACCACAAAGTATAGATTCAAAAAGCCAAAAGAAAGCCTCTAAAGAAAAATGCCCTTCTGCTTCCTTTGAACTGTTTAACTTTTAACATGCTACTCACTTCAGCACTTTGCCTATAAACATGCTGAGGTAAATTCTTCCAGTCTGCAAGCCATAAATCATTTCGTCCGATTTCCTCAACTGGACACAATGAAAGGCTTTAAGATTTTTTTTTAGAAATAACCAATCTAGTCGCTGCTGATTTGCTTATTTAGTTCATACAGAGGCATCCGTTTTAAACTGAGACTGTTTCATAACCAGTAACTCCTCTCAGCTTGTATTCTAATTATTTTTAGTCAATGTTCACTCTTCTTGCCCAGACCTTCTAGATAAGCCTCAATCATCCTCACCTATTTGCACACAGTAGGTGCAATAGTGGCAGTTCCACACATAATGTTGTATCATCTTAAAAGTTGTTCCAAGAAAATAAAAAGTATGTTAAAGTACTGGGTCCTTCATGGATGGCTCTGAGTGCATTTCCACATATCACTTTGGCAGACATACATGTGGCCCAGAGGCTTTCTGTTAGACACACAATTCATCTTGTGTGTCTTATGGCTGACTTCACCCACGTTTTTAATGGCATTTTACACTCCCCCTCCTCCTTAAATCAGTGGAATGAAAATGATTAATGCGTATTCTTCTAGCAACTGCTGTATGTGAGAATTAGCATGTGCATCAATTGTCTTGCAGCTTGTTAGTCAGACAGGAGACAGCAGAGGTTGTTAACACTCTTCCCCCCCCTTCCTGCAGACAACATCGATGTAGCAGGACGAGTCGTTCAGTATCTGGTCGGCGCCAACGTGTCTCACCAGTTCCCCATCTCAGAGGCAATGCTCACCTACAAACAGAAGAGGTAATGTGGTTATTGTATAAACTCATGTAATGTTTGTCTGTGTATGCATGCATGCATTTGTGCTCTTTTAAAGCATGATTTCTAATCTAGAGCACTGATATAAATGCCCAGAATGTTTTTATTCTCATTAAAAGTGAGGCCTAGAACAAATGTAGCTACTATAATCAGAAAAGCTGCATGAGGAAGATGTTTAAATGCAAATGCATGCAAACAAGCACATACACTAAACACACACCGTGCTGTGCTGTGTGATGATGTCACTGTAGAGCAGGGGCAGGCAACCCGCTGCTCTAGAGCCACGTGCGGATCGTCTGCCCATCTGCAGATTTCTCTGCTAGAAATATGTTATTTTATTTCATACACTTTTTTGCAATCTTTCAGAGGAAACACTTCTTGGAAACAGATTTTAAATACAAACTGGCCTATCCTTTAATGTTTTTAAGCCATTAGGCAACAGCTAAAACTATTTCAAAGTTGTCTAGTTCTTATTTTATAAATGTTCATCAAATATTTAGAGGACTCAAATAGGCATGTAAAAGTTTTGTTTAATTAATTAAACAAGGGCCTGCACATGCCAATGTATGTTTTTTGCCTCTTGATAAGAGTTTTGTGATTTCCTTTTCTTAACAGTTAAAAATACCAAAACATCTCAACAGTTTATTTTGTTGTTTAATTTTATAAATGCCATGAACTATAGTCTTTGCAGATATAGTATAACTATATATAATAAGCTGTGCCATCAAATATGTTTTGGGGTTCCATCTGATTTGCTCTTTTGATGGTAAAGGTTGCTGACCCCTGCTCTACATCTCTGGGGTCAAAGTATTGGAAAATGTTTAATTTTAACCATTATGTTTTTATAATGTGGGGAAGATTTTTTTATTTTACATACTACTTGAATAGTGTTTAGTTTTCTAAATACATTTGGAGATCATCAACACAATCATTAATGAACAATGTTGAAGATCACTCCATTAAATAATTAACTAAAACCCTCAAAGTTATTATAAACAACTGGCTAAAATATACAAAATATAATAATTGCTGGAGGTATAAAGGAATTCCATCATCTTAATTTTTCACATTTGCATTTACAGTAACAACTTAATTATGGCCCCCTTCAATTGTACACAGACATGCTGTACATATTAAACACCACGAGTTGCTGCGGTATTGGATGATAATTATCTTTAGTTAACCATGATTAAAGGATTCCTTTCCCAGAACCACTGCTTAATAATAGGTTCATGGCTGGTTAGTGCATGTGACAGCTGCACAGGCCTTATCCAACATCTCTCAAACACAGACACACTCAGCAGACACTTGTTGCATTTCTGTCTGCGTTTGTTGCTTTTCTTTCTGACGTTTGACCAACCCTTGCCCTCTCTCTAAGAACGGCTTCCTATTGGTCAGAAGGTACTCAACACAACACGCAGTTTTAACACATTCCTTCTCCCCCCTCTCCCCCTTTTGATTTGCATTCAAGGAAAAGAAGTTTGTATTTTGATTTTTACATCAGGTATCTAATTTCTCTCTTGTTTTTGTTTTTTGAACCTCCTTATTTTCTCTCCCTCCATTTGGCTTGAGCCCCTTGCTGTGTCTTTAACATTTCCCCTCTTCACGCTCGATACTCACTTCTCTGCACTCCGTCCTGACCTCTGTCTTTGGTTTGGTGTGGCGCTTGACTCTTACTGTCCTCTGTGTGTTGTTGCTGTGAAGATTTGCCTAACAACCTTTAATAACAACCCCAACATATTGGAATGCACTTTTTCTGTGTCATACATCCAACAAGAATGAAGAAGCCATTTTGAATGAACCCAGCAGATTGTTTGTTAAAGATGTTATATTGACTTAAAAGTGGGCTTCCAGAATCTCAGGTGGTGTATTGGTTTACCCTTATCAGTGGATTATATTATATGGAATATTTTGGGATGATTCATTTAACTAAAGTAATAATGTCATTTGCCATATTAATGTGATATTCCGTTTAATTCTTAACCGCATCAAAACCCACATATGTCTTTATATTAATCGAAGTGAAGAAAATCTCCATTCACAAAGTCAAGTCTTATATATTGTTTGACCCCATATAAAATGTTAATTTTGTGAACAATGGTACAGGTTGTGATGTTACCCAATTCTTACACAATCTACAAAATAATGTAAAAAATATGGCATAATAGAGCACCGGCCACGGTGGTCAGATAGCTGGGGGCTGCGTTCCTTTATATGCACTGGAGCGGGAGCCAGCAGCGTTCCTCGCGCTTCCGTTATTTGCTGTGGGTGGAATCTATTCTGCGGGCTAGTTTTTGGAAATTGTGTGTGTGTGTGTGTGTGTGTGTGTGTGTGTGTGTGTGTGTGTGTGTGTGTGTGTGTGTGTGTGTGTGTGTGTGTGTGTGTGTGTGTGTGTGTGTGTGTGTGTGTGTGTGTGTGTGTGTGTGTGTGTGTGTGTGTGTGTGTGTGTGTGTGTGTGTGTGTGTTTACTTCACCCCCAAAAGGGTCATTTGTTTATCAATTCCTCACTCATCGATGTGAACATGCTTTTTTGCTTGCTTGTTGAAAGTGAAAATGCGTGTGTTCAGGAAGTAGTGAGCATACTGGATAAATTAGACTTATTATGGTTTGATTTTATGATTATATTTGTCTTTTAATTCAAAGTAAAAGGGGTGAGTCATTGATAAACTGGATCATTTTGGGGTTGAAATATAACTTGTAACTTTAATGACAAGGACTTTTTTTTTTCTATCTTTTTTTAAGGCATGTATTAAACTAGAAACTCAGCACTTCAGAGTAGTGTTACCAAGGTTACCCCGGCTGGACCCAAACTATCACTTAAGGTCCCATGTATAGAATTAGCTCCTAGTCCCGGCTGATAAGTATGATCTCATCTTCTTTCGGTTGTAAGGAGCGTCCCCCCCATTCATCTCATTGTAACATGACCCCCAAAATGACCCCATTCCACCCAATGTGCCATTTCTTCTGCGATGGGACATGATGCAGGTCATGCAACAGCCATCCTCCCTCCAGGACCATTGAGTGTTCATGTGACCTCTGAAGTGTTAAAAAAAATCTACCTAAGGTCATACTCACAGCCTCTTACCCCTCTTCCTGTTTACAGCCCTGATGAGGACTCCTGTCAGAAGTTTGTGCCATTTATTGGGGTAAGATCTTTTTATTTTCCTATTCTGAGGTGCTGGAATAATGTTTTGTGTTATTTAGATCCTTATTACTCTATTGTAAAGGTACTTTCTCTACATGGAACCATAATTAATATTTTTAGCAATACTTAAAACGGAAAATATAGTAATACAATACTCATCACCTATGTAATACCAATGATAGCTCTGTACAATCATTTCAGCTCTTAGATAATTGGGAAATAAATTAACTTGGCAACTTATCCACTAAATTACAAATAAATGTCGGATGGATATCTTTCTAAGAAATCACATATTCTACAACATAATAAGATAAAAACCAAGAAGGCACTGAATGTTGCCCCGCATAAAAGAATATAATCAAAATGTGCTAATGGATCCATGCCACCATCGCTCGATAATGAACGGTTCTGTCAAATGACTTTTTCTACACGGGGCAACAAAGGAACACCCTCAGATGACTGTCAAGTAGAATAATTATGTCTTGATGAAAGAAATGATAGGTTTCTATCAAATATTTCTTTCAGGCTTGAGTTATGATGAAATATTTAATAAAGCAGACTTTTCACATTAATTAGTTTCACACTGAAGGTTTACTTTTTGTGCAGGTTGTGAAAGTTGGGATTGTGGAGCAGAGCCTCTCAACTTCAGGTAAGGAAGTTTTTCTTTTTAAAGGTGTGGTAGTATTTTGTCAGGTTAGGGTTTATTTTGTCAGGACATTTGGCCTATATATTGTGGTATTCAATAAAAAGTGTTCAAGGTCCCCTATTATACTATTTTCCAACCATATAATATAGGTCTCAGATAAATAAAAGTGTATGGCTCGAAATACCAAACAGATCATGGATTGTAGCATCCCATAAACCCCTCTGTTTCAGCCCTGTTTCAAAAGTGCTGATTCTGGTTCTGTAGCTTTAAATGCTAATGAGCTGCTCTTGGCCACGCCCCTCTGCAAGATATCTGGTTAAAAAGAACACAATGTTGCTCTAGGAGGAGAGTCAGGTGATAAGGTGGGCGGGGTTACCCTGGTTGGCTTATGGTTATACAACCCATCACAAAAGGGCCAAAATCTGATCAGCCCATTTTCAGAAAGGATTTTTATATAAATGGATCAGGACCAAAAGTGAGAGAATCTTTTGCACTGAAACTTTCAGATCTCTTAACACAGAGGGGACACGTGTTTATGTATACAAGACATGAAAAAGTGGATGTTTCATTCATAATAGGGGACTTTTAAAGTGTTACTTTAAAGCTTTATGTAAGAGACTTTTTCCCGGCCAATGTGCAGTGGATTCAGATGATGCGATGGGGGTCAACACGAGCATCCTGGGCTCCCCAACGCCCCCATCGGCCGGTCCGTATGGGAAGGAAATCGGCGGCACCCCCCCTCAGTCTCCCTCTGTGTCCACCGCACTCTCTGGAGCTGGGTATGAAAGACACACACACACACACACACATTATGGTTTCTCAGTGGTAGTGGCTCTGACCCGCCTGTCCCTGCTGCAGCTCTCCGTGCTTTGGCAGTGAGGTGATGGGGCTGCAGGTGGACTACTGGACGTGGCAGGGCCCAGAGAAGAAGAAGGAGGGGGAGAAGAGGGATGTTGGACTGAAGAACACACTGAAGAGTAACTTCCGCTCTCTGCAAGTCAGCCGCCTGCCCTGCGGGGGGGAACTCACCCCCCCACCCAGCATGGCCATGACTGTAGTCACCAAGGAGAAGAACAAGAAAGGTACGCCTTGGGAAACACGCTTATAAATCAATGTTAATGAAAACATTAGTAAGGGTTACGGAGCCAGGGGAGCTGGTAATGTTCCTAGACATAAATTGGAATCAAAAAGATTAAAGTCATAAAAATAAAGAGAAAAAACATGTGCATTAGTACTCCCTGAGACCTGCAAACACATTTTCTATTCGTAAAACTGTGTAAAACAGTACACAAATAACACAATAAGCTAAAGAAAATGTGTTTTTATGGCTTCATTGTTTCTCTCCAGTGATATTTCTCAGCAAGAAGCCCAAGGAGAAGGATCTGGACTCTAAGAGCCAGGTGATAGACGGCATCAGCAGACTGATCTGCACAGCCAAGCACCAGCACACCATGCTGAGAGGTAAGACTGCTCTGTTCACACAGCTGAGGCTGCAGCGCCCTCTGCTGGAGAAGGGGGGACTTTCAATAGCATTTATTTATTAAAGGTTGCGTAAACAACGTGTTTAGAGCTGTATCAAATTGTTTAAAGTTTATTTCATTAGTTTAAGCCTGGTATTTCTGCACGGTTGCTGATAAAGATTAGGATACACTTATATTATTAGAGTTAGCCTTTTTGTAAGATTACATTCGAGGTGGCTGTGGAGGGTTGTGTCCAAGAATTGGTCACATTTCATTCAATAAAAGGTATATTTTTATCATAAAAAATAAAAACATATCTTGTATATTTAAGTATTCTGCTTTAATCCATATTTTTTCAAAAACAGCATTCTCTGCTCTAACGCTATGATAGTAAATTACTTAAGTTGTTACAAACAATATGTATCTGCGTTTCATTCTGTGCTATTTCAACATGTCATAAATGTATCTATGTTAATGGGACTAATTAGGTATATTAATTAAGAAGAATAGAACTCAATTGATCCCATTAATCAGTGTATTCAAATTGAGGATTTAAAAAATGTCTGACGTCAAAAAATCAGTCCACTTGAAAACCTCAACAGAAGAAATTCTTAAGACCCGTACAGACTCATCTGCTCTTTGACATTCAAATTCCAGAGCGTCCATCCTGAAATATTGAACGTGTTATCGTCTTTGTGCATTAATCCTTGCTTCTCGTCCTCAGTCACTATCGATGGAGTGGAGTGGAACGACGTGAAGTTTTTCCAGCTCGCTGCCCAGTGGCCAACTCACGTAAAGCACTTCCCGGTGGGGATCTTCGGGTACACTAAGCCTGTGTGACCCCGGCCGCCCCCCCACTCCACCAGACTCTCCGCTGCACTTGTCTCCCTGAGAGGATGCAGAGAATCAGAGGAAAGGCCGACGGGCCGGCAGTAATAGTTTTCCTGTGGAAATCTTACTGTCTCACAACCACGTGTTTAATACACAACCTTCATGTTGTCAATTGGATGTTTTTGATGTTGACGTTGTTTGGGTGTTGTTGCTGTTTTTTACACACTACGAAAAGAACAAGTACTATTTTGTAAGATTTGTGCTACCGCCTCGGAGGTATTTTGAGGTTTTATGACAATTTGCCACATTTCGATAATGGCAGCTGTGTTTGCACTTTGTTTTTGTTAACATTTTATTATTTCTGTGAAATCCTACATTTATTGTTACTCTATACGCAATGGAAGAGTGTGGCGGTGACGTGGCGTGCGTGAGATCGTTTGAGGCCGTGTTTGTTGTTGAAAGTTGGAATATTGCTGTGAATCTAGATGGAATCCTTCTCTTCGAAACTCCGTTTTCTTACTCGTCCCTTTACTTTCTCACTACTTTTATAGAAAGGAACAGAAAGATCTGTTTTGCCTCGTTGCTCTTAGGGCACACTGTACCTAAAACAAACAAAAAAAACAAGGAATTTTTTGAAGGTAGCTATAATGAATGTAGCTATAGAGCATTTGTAAGAATGTGTAAGCAAACACTAACATCCAGACTGTCACACCCACTTAGAAGCAGGGTCACATGACGCAGCAGTACATATTTTAACTATCAACAGCTGAATGCCAAATTTAGTTGTGACTGTGTGAACTGTTGTATTGTTTTTCCGTTCCCCCTTTGTGTTCAACTTGATGTTTTGGCTTACCTGAGTGGACGTCTCACAGACCTGCGGATACTTAGCAAATCTCTCCAGACGTGCAGTGATGTGCCAAAGTCGAGTTTGTTTTACAGTGTGACCACCAGAGCTCTTGGTTAGTCCAAACGTCACAGTATGAAACTAAAATAGTACATTAAATGTATTCATGGTCCCTGTGGAGATCAGTATTTAGATTACTGAGATAATAAACCAGTTAGTACTCCACAGTTAGCCCCATTAAGCATTTGCAAAGCGTGTACACAACACATCCTAACCAAGCAATTACCGCTGTGTCCTTTATTATAGCGTCTCAAGCATACTGATAGGTTGGACAGGTATGGGTAAAATGACTGAGGAGGGTGACTTGCTTTGACAGCAGTGTTGAGCGCAATGCAAGTATTGAATTACTTTCAATCTGATGAAAGGTGTATGGAGCCTTGCCAGACGTCCGAGTCACTGCCTGTGTGTCTGTGTTGGTGTGCTATGTGTTTCGATGGTACTCCCTGAATAGTGTTACGTGAAACTTTTGCAATAGGAAACCTTTGGACAAAGGGCCTTCTGTATGAGGTAGTTGTTGCTTTTTTTATAAAGTGAAGACTTTGATTGGCTGGCTTTTCTTAGTAATGTCTATAAATATATACAAGATGTATTATTGTGAATTCCCCCCTACTATCCACTAAATTGAAAAGCACAAATAGCTTACCTTTATCTCTTGACATAAATGCCAAATATATATTTCCAGAACTCATAACTATGAAGTTGACTTGTACACTACTACTCTCATACATTTCCCTCACTTTGTAATGCACTTTCATGTGGTTTTCTACATATTTTAGCTCAAATTGGGACACACTTTGTTTTTGAGGTGAAGTGTTACATTTGAATTGTAAAACCACTACCTTTAGTCAAGAGAAGGCAGTTTTAGTTTTCAAAATGAACCTTTTTCATAGGGATGTTGTGTTTCTGTTATGGGTTTAAGCGTCCTACGAGGTCTTGATAACCCTTTCTGGCTGTCTGTTACTTTGCCACTTGATGTTGAAACGCTTATTTAGCAGCTACCACCATGCGCGTCTGCCTGGGACTAATCAGTCAAGTTTCCCTATCTCCTGCTTTCTGAAGGCTTTACTAATCTTCTTTGAGTCGGGACACCAACTGGCCCTAACAGTATGAAACAGACTGTGAGGTGTTGGAGGAAGTGTGTCATGTTAGTCTTTGAAATATTAAAAAGGCACAACGACGAGTGTATTTCAATGTATTTGACCTCGAGTTTTCGCTTCTTTTTGCCCTAATTCTAGAGGTAGCATGGGGGTGTTTTTAAAAGACTGGATCAATGAGCAGGCATCACTTAGCATCCTTTAGCGCAGCAACAAATGAACATCAGCGTTTGTTTAAATGCCATCTCATTGCTCCTGTTACTTGAAATGCCACCCAGTGTCTTTGCACAAACCCTATTTTAAAGGACATGACAGTATTTTTTAATTTACCACTAAAAAAAATATGGATTACTCTGCATGTTTTACTATAGATGTAAATATGTTTTGGATTTTTATATTGTTTTGTTTCTTTCCATGCTCCACAAGCAGTTGTGTTTATTAAAATTTGTAATCTTCTGTACAAACCGCTTGTCTTTATTCATACTTTCTCTTCCGACAAACAACCTGATTTAATATAAGAGACAACCATCTCAAATCCAGCAAATGTCCAGTGTGTTAGCTCGCAGAGATGGAGGGCAGGTTGACGTAGACCTTCATGGGAGGCAGGGGTTTGATCTTGCGTCCCGCCCAGCCCCCCTTCCTCTGCCACAAACCGCTCGAGGGACGGATGCCGAGCCAGCGGTTTCGCCCGGCTTTACCAATGATCCGTTTGTTGTGGTCGATGTTTGAGACGCGTCCCACTGTGACCATGCAGGTCTCCAACACCTGTGTGTGTCCAGATGAAAACATTCAGAGCAGATCATAGTTTGAAAACAGGGAACTATTTTAAATATGGATACCTCACCTGGACCTGCTGCTTCGAAGGGAGCTGAATAATCGCAGTTCCATTCACTTTACGGAGCAAAACGCCACTTGTGCCTGAAAAGCAAAAATACATCCAGGTTAGATATCATGAGTCACCACATTTGACAGCAACTATAACCTTGTTACAAACGACGAGGCACTCGGATTGCATTAAATTAATCAATCTATCAATAAACCGCAAAAACACTTATATTCTTACAACTCCACATATTTTATATTACCATGAAATGATTGTATTAGGTCTGTAGAGTGTGTATTTAGAAAGGGATTTCTCAAATTAAAGCCAATAAATCAATATTTTTCAGCTTTTATTTACTATAAAGTTGTCTTTCTCTAGAAGCTGTATGGATCATTCTTTGATTTTATTTTGTAATTATCTTTTATGGCGATAAAGTACAAACACTATTGATATATCACATGAATATGTGGTGTTGTGTTCAATTGAGTTTGATTGTCCATGAATGAAGAGTGTTTGGCCTTAACTTCACAACCTTATGACATTTTTGAAGACAAATGAATTAAAAAAAGTGTTTAACTGTTCATAATCATAAGCAAGAGCCTAAACAGTAACTACCTGCTGCACGAATGTACTCGGATCCTTTCCCTGGTTGTATCTCCAGGTTGTTCACCAGCGACCCAACAGGAAGAGCCCCCAGCGGGTACGCATCGCCCTCATTGGCTGAGACTGCAAAGTAAAAATATTTAGTACAATGTTGTGTGAAATACAGATCTTGAGGCAAGGTTAGACGATCTTTTTACCTGCCATGCGTCCGATAACTGCAGACGTTTTAATGACGTCTCCAGGCTGCATGTTCTCTGTGGCGATGATCCATCTCATGCGGCTGCCTCCAGCTACCATGGCGATGTTAGCAGACCTGAGGAACAGATCATGAGGATACAACTCTGTCTTTAGAATCAAAAGTCCTGTGAGGTGAGAGCTGATCTCACCTGCATGGGTCGTACCGCACTTCAACCACCTTCTCGTCAAAGGGCTGGTCCACTTTGGTTGGTTCATAGCGCAGCCGCTGGAAGTCTATCATCCGGTACCTCTGTTTATGGCCTCCACCAATGCCATGTGTTCGTACCTTTCCTGTGACGCAGAAAGAAAAAAGGTGAACAACTCCTCACACCTGGCTCGAGTCAGAACAGGCCCTACAGCTGTTGTCAAAGCAAATATATCACTGAATGATGTCCGCCCTCTACCCCAGGTTAAACATGACTTCTGATTGATGACTTAAGTATAAAACAGGAGGAACATGTTACTATCAGGCTTCTCAAAGTAAAACAGTTAAACTGGTGCTCATTTCAAACAGGCCTGCAACAAGTGCTGCCCTTGGCCAAATTGGGGCCCTACGTAGGAGATTTTGAAATTGCGCTAAATAATAGAGGCCCTACGCACTGCACGTGTTCTGCGTATATGGAGGGGCGGCACTGCCTGCAACTACACCCTTTTTCACTACTATTCATTATCAGTTATTCTGCTAATTTCTTACTTGTTTACTAGACTAGACATTTGGGTTGTGCATTTGCGAAAACGTTCAATAATTAAAATACTGTCCATCAAAATGTCTTGAGACCCAGAGTGACATTTGCAAATAGCTCGTTTTGTTCATTTGAACCCTTTTCAGGAAATGGGAATATTTTCTTATCCTTAAGGACAAATACATTTTTAGCTCTGTAGATAACCTATTACACATTTACAAAAACGTTACTTAGTCTACTTAGACTTGCAGATAAAGTTTGAAAATGGATTTAAACTCAGTGCCAAATTGTAAGACTTTCTTCTATTTGTAAAAACAGGAAAAAGGCAGTTTATTTTTCCCCTCCTGCACTTATCCCATTTAGACCTTGACTAGACACTAAAATACAGTTTTTAATCTCTGTTTACAACTCGTAATCTATCAGTGAAAACACAATATAGGGCAAATACAGAACTGCACATTTGCTCCCAACTTTAACCTTGTCCTCCTCAGTCTCTACCTGTGTAATCTCTGCCTCCGGTCTTCTTCATGCCAATAGGTTTGATTGTATAATTCTCCCTCAGCTTCCATTGTGTCTTGTTCTGCTTCAGAGAGGCTGTAGTGAGGAAGCCTCTGCACTGGTTTAGGACTACACCAGTCACATGAGGTGCCAGCTTTGTCTGTGCAACTCCCTGTAAACAGTAGAAAGCTATATTGATTGTCTGGTGGTTGTGATGGGGGATCAGATCTCTGGTATGAAGAACAGGCAGGGGATGTTTACCTGCGAGGAAAGCAGGGCAGGCTGGGAGAGAGTCAGGGACCGCAGGGCTCGGGTTAGACACGACAGCGCCATCATAACAGCGTCCTCCTGACAGATCTGTGGAGCAGAGGGCAGGTTTATCAGCTGGTAGTTTGTCGCTTCAGTTCATCTGTTTGTCCCACTAACTGGCGTGCAACATTAGCTTCAAAGTGCTCCGGTTTTCAACCCATTAATGCTGAACTAAACCATGAGGATTCAAACGGTTACTGGTCACCAAAATAGTATTACCTTCTATATTTTAAATGGCTCAATTGTGGATAAACTGTCACAGTTACTTTGCAGTAACCTTACCAAATAAACATTAGCAATCGCTAGCTTAGCCTGAGGTTAACCTAGCTCCATAAATACACCTTCCTTTGAATTTCTGTTATATTAAACCACACCGAAATGTGCCCCTTATCCCATGTCCACTTGCGATATAATACAGTTTGAGAGTAAACCAACCTTTATATTAGACTTATTTCATCACAAGCTTCTTGTCGGCGTCCTTCACAGTCCTACACGCTGCGTCGCGCACTGATGACGTGTACTCTGACTCGCAATCAGGGGTGTATTTTTTTCTTTTTATCCTCTATCCTTGTACCAGAGCCGTATTATATTATATAATTCTATTATACAGCTCTGCCTTGTACAAAATAATGTACAAGTCAAACATGCACTGTACTATATTAAGAGTATACATAACAAATATTTGTATTTATAATTGTATAATAATAAAAACATAGAGTACATTAACATTAGATAAATCAGCTGGTTTCAATGTCGCCTCTGGGTAACATAGCCTTTTTATGTACAATATAACATTAAGTTTGTACATTAATTATGAAATGAGTTTATTTTTAAGTTCAACTAAGTAAAATTCACAATTAGCTTTCTTTATAATACAAGTTAATATTATCAACAGGTATTGGGTGCTGTCAGGGGGTGAGGAGGTGGCTATAGTTGACACAATAATGAACTGTCCTCTGTTAATTTAGAGAGACAGCTTCTATTTAAAATAATTGTCTGAGTTAATTATCATGTTAAGTTTAGTTTTTTCAAAACAATGTACATGGTGTGCCATTGTGTGTTTCATGTAGGCTACACGTGTAATACTAGAGGAACTGTGTTTATCTGGGTAAATGGGACGTCTGTTATATTTTCCCTTAGGAGGGTCAATTGTTTGTAGAATCATTTGGAAGATGGTAATGATATTAAAGTGGTAGAATGACCTTCTCATGTGAGTGTTGGCCACAGGTTAGCCACCAGATGTCACTAAATACTCTTGGTATTCTTTCTGTGGTGGAATGTATGGGCTATTCATATGACACTATATGGCTATGATATGGGCTGTATATATAAAGGGCTATGACTGTAGACTGGTTATGACTTTATAGCGTGGTCGTATGTCTTTAAAAGTGAGATAAAAACATTAAAAAAATTATGTCTGCACTTTCAACCAAAAACATAATATTGTAGCCCACCTGTAGTGATGCCAGTAGGTTTTGGGAGAGTAATTTGATCAACTGAATTTCCTAATATATTTGAGATGTTTAAAGAGAAAAAATAATACTTCCAGATCCCAAATGGTTGTTTTTAAACCCTTTATTTTATTTTAAGTTGCAATGTCTGAATTTGAAATAGGCCTAATTAAAATGTATTCCAAAGTATTCAGATTAGATTTCTGGCAATCCAATAGTTAACGGTACTAATTATTTTAACAGATAAATGGCCATGTCATTTGTATTATTTTACTGACTGTGTTATTTGACTCATATCTGAATATACATCCATGACTGTCTGACCCAACCCTGTGGATCGAAACCAAAACATGACGTCACCTTAATTAAATCAGCCGCAGGGGCTTCTGGGAGAATCTTGCGGTGTCGGAGACATTTTGGATTTAAAGGGGCTGAGCTAGCCGTCAGTCCTAGCTCTTGGTAAGTAACAGATGTACTTTCACTAATTAATATTATAAATATGTGAAGCTTCTATGTGACCGTGTATTTAAGCGATATCATTGTGAAATACCGTGTATATAAATGATTAAGGTGGTGGTTTGAACGGCAGGAGCAGCTAGGGAGTGGTGATGCTAGCTGGTTAGCCGGAGCTAGCTATCAAAGTTGCTAAGCAGAGCGCTTAGCAGATCAAAAAGCAAGCTTCACCGTGGGGTAGCTTATTCAATGAGCATTTACAATATCATTATAATTAATATACCCGTGTTTATATAACAGGCAACATGTGCCCATATTGCTAACACTAAATCATGTAGATGGATGTAGAATAATAATCCCCGTGTTGCGCTACAAAAGTCAAAACAAAATGTGAATTTAATTATGATCACCGCTGGAGTTAAATGATAAACCATTTTATTTAGTTTGGGATTAACTTGGAAATGTTCAGAAGACTCTGTTTGTGTTAAATTTTTGTTACGGTTGTGCAAAGTCATTAACATGTAGCTACCACGTCATTATATCAAATGTCGAGCTTTGTGTTTGATCAGGGCGACACCATTGTACATCTGCGTGAGTGTTATAAGCACAGGTTCCACTGCAACAATACAGTTTTTCTGCATCAGTAACGTTAGCAAAATCCATGCAGGCAGTGTTCAGACCACCATTTGTGGGGAGCAGCCCTCTCGCAGCTGGTTTCAGTGGAGTGATTGATGACTATGGGCAGTGACAGTGGCACTTCCCTCCTGGCTGTCCCAGACCCCGCCACACCCTCCCTGATGGCTGGCTCTGCTTTGTGTCTGGAAGTGATCCATACAGTGTTGTTGGACTGCTGTGCAGTAAACAGAGCAAGATGAAGTGATCCGGTGGTGTCAAACTTCATCAAATAGATAGAAAATGTTTATCAAGGGAGATGGCACAGACATTGTCCACTGGCTTGTTGATGCACTCTCCATAGTCTGTCTTGTTTTCCCTTTTCTACCCTAGTATTTGATCATTTTAATTCCATCAAGCACCACACCCTCTCTCAAACGGCCTGTTCCTGCAGCCTGTGCTATGTTTTGCATTTGCTCATGAAGTATTTCAAGCTTAGCTTTCTCAATACAGTTGTATAAAAGAAAAAGTAGTATTTAGTGGTTTCATCATGCCCTTAAGTCAGGAAGATTTATACTTGGCAGTATAAAGTACACAATTATACGCAATTACAGGTCATTCAGTTTGTCCTCTCCAAAAGCACAATCGATTTGAATGACTGTAATGCTGTGGTAGGGAAGGATTCGGCGAACGAGGCCCTGAGGGAGCTTGATGGTGTTTTCTAAAGGGAGACGTGATCATGTGAGGCTTGAGGCCTCCGTGGAGATGGAGGCTAATGAAGAGTGGAGCTCTGGATGGACAAACGAGAGAGAGAGAGAGAGAGTGCACATTTCTCTCTATAAACACAGCACTGTCTTTCATAACTCTGTGCAACCCTCTCTGGTATTTGATATCTGGGCTGGATGTGGAAAGACTCCTGCTGCAATATGACATGACCTTTGATCCTTCTGCAAGGTTGAGTCATATGACAAGTCAGTTCCTGATCCACCTCATCAAAACAACGTCTGAGTAAGACATGTCTATTCAGTTGTTATTGTAACAATGTGTTCGTTTTTTTATAACAAAAAATACATTTAGCTTTTGTGGTGTTTGAAGGTTATTTTCTTCATAGGAGATTATGATGTATTGTTTGTTTAATAGTTGAATAAGAAACATTGCTTCAGTGGAGGTGCCTTTAGGTGTGGTTAACATCTGGGAATGCATTAACACTACTCTGGATTGATTTCCCTCATAAGACCAAAGGTGGTCTATTGCCAGATATTTAGGGGCTAATATGAGTTAGTATAATCATGTTATCAGAAACCACATAGTCGTTAAATCACTGCTGTGTCAATAAGCCTTTTAAAGTCCCTTAAGAGGTTTATACATTTGAAAATGTTCTAAAATATAATAGTCCTTTTGTCTGGTGGCTTAAAAATGTTCCCATCACTTATGAGCTGGATCGTAAAAGCGAAATGATTGGATTATAAGTGAAAGTTGTCTTATCAGAAACTGTGTTGGTTGGTCCTAAGGTGTGAATGTATTGACGTGAGCTTTTTGTAGTACAATGAGACAGTAGGTGCTGGCCTTGTAGTGACTTACATGGTAACATGTAAATAGTGTCACCCTTTTGAGTCTCATCAGATCCATCCCTTTGTGTCTGATGAGTGCAAAGGAGCAGAGTCTAGATCAGGATGTGTCCCTCCCCCATCAGACTTGCATCTCCACCCTCCTCTGCTCTCCTCCAGCTGTGGGCGGGGCCGTCTCTCGATGTGCGCCCTGAGCTCATGTTGTTGTTTTTAATTCTGACGGAGCAGTGGGAAGGTCACCGTCATCCCGCAAGCAGCTCCGTCCTCCTCTCCCCACCATCGGCGCTCATCTCTCTCATCCCTGTCCTCTCTCATTTCCATCTGCCTCTGGCACCCTGAAGGTTTCCTTTTTCATTTGAAGGAGGATCGCTGTGGATTTGCACAGTCATTTTATAATGCACTTGGCCAGCGTTCAGCGCTATTGCTGGAGGACGAGTCCTTCTTTCATCAGCTCCTCACCAAAGTATGAGACTCTGATCTGCCACTGAAACTGAGGTTAGTTTCCTGGTCCAGCAAGCTGTGGCCAAACAATGACGGCATTATTCATATATGGCTTAAACCTTTAGTAGGCATTTAGGGGGTTTTCTAATGGATATCTACATTCTTTGTAATATTCCCTTTTTGCCTTGTTTTTCATCCTAAGGCTATACTTTGATTACAATAGGTCGTTTTACTGAACTGATCCTATCTGTTGTATAATCAAACATCTCTTAATGCACCAGGTCTCATCTTCACCAGCTTCTGATATAATGATAGGCTCCGAATGAGGGATTTATTAAAAAAGCTTTTCCTCTGGTGTGCCTGTGTTTACAGAAGTGAACATGTCTTCTTAATGGCTACTTAACTGGCTGCTGCTGAACATGACTAACACTTGATCCTGATAACTCCTGTACCCTGTCATGAGGTCTATTGGATAAAAGGTCAAATGACATGATTCTGAGCTGTAGTTTATAAGTGTGATGTGTACATAGTGAGTGTATTTTAGTATTCTAACTAGTTATAGCTGCTACATTTATTATTATCTTGTGATGCTATCATTAGTTTAATGTGCCCATGTTTTGTATGGAACACCAACAAAGTAAATGTTAAAGATGAATTCAAGGGCAGCTTTAAGAAACCAGCCTGTTGGACTTCATCACAACTCTTTGAAGACGTAGGACATATGAACTCCAGCAGTCTGAGGAAAGCAACAGTTGATGATGCAGGTGTCGGTGAATGATACGAAGGTGAAGCTGTTTGTTTTTCCACTGACTGACATGAAAGCGCTTCTTCTCTTTGTGAGCTACTTCATGCTCTCAGCTCGTCAGGCCTTTCATCCTAACAGGCGTTTAACTGCTGAGGCTCTGAGCGACTGTACTGGGTAAAAAGCTGTCTGATCCAGGAGCATACTTGATGTTGAGATCATTTCAAATCATGTTCATTGAAGGGAAGCGCTTAGGTCCAACCCTTCCAAGGAGAAAAGTACTGTTCACTGCAATTGTGAAGAAAACTTCTCACCCGTCTGATATTTCTTAAAGCAAAACCTGTGTTTTATAATTTATCATTTATATTTTATAATTGATGCTTTACTTTTATTGTTGCCTTTTTGTAACATAGTGAAGATAGAGAGCAAGAGTCTAAATGTTCAAACTTCTATACAACAGTCGTATCTTTGCAAATGCAAATTAGAGTCAGCTTAATTACTTTAAAGCATGTGATAGACTGTTATGTAAAGTACTGACTCACGTATTGACAGCACAAAATGGCTCTCAGTTATGTGTGGTATAACATATATATATATATATATATATATATATATATATATATATTTTTTTTTTATATGTATGTGGTCAAGTTCTCCCCAAACGTGTTACTACTTGTCTGCTGACTATTTCACTGATTGTAAGCCCTCCCTCTGGTAGTTCTGCTTTTGGTGTACTTAACATGAACTTACAATGACCATCACTGGTTTGTTTTTACAAGGAATTCTTTCCTTTTGAAATATCTATATTTGATTTTGATATTTTATGGGGTTTTTTAAAATGCAGAGCAACAATGAGATCACACTTTCTCTAGACATCCATCTAGGTAAAAATGTGATCTGTAATCTCTGAAAGTGGTTCAGAATGAGTGCTTGTTACTATTAATCTTTTATATGTTGTTTGATTAAAATGGGTTCATGTGATGTGGGAAACGCTTCTTTGAAGAGGTTGGCTGTCTCTGCGAACTAGCTTTTTACTGCTCCTCCAGTAGCTCCTGTAAAGAGATCATCGTATATATTGTGCAAGGAAATAGTCAATTGCAGAGGAGACATGCACAAAGTCACCTCTGGGTACCGTGTAGTAGAATGTGATCTGTAAGAATTAGGGAAGTGCATCTCCATCACTGAGGCCGATGTGATGCGCATCTCGATACGTTGCCAGCAATACATTTGACACACCAGGCGATGCGATACGATACGACTCACCCCTGTTGCGATACAGTTCGATACGATGCGATTCAACACGATGCAAAAATAATGATACTTCAATATGGTACGACAGAGGATTTTGTTTTATTCCTTATATGCAGCAAATCATAAGTTAACTAAAGTGATTTACATATTTGGTTCTCTCTACTAGTACTGCGCATCCCATCGTGCTGTTTATTTTTTACCTTAAAAAACTCTCCAGAGTACAGTAAAATTGTATAAAACCTCAGTCAAACAATTTAAGGATGCATTGCCCATGATGAACAATGTGCAAATAACAACTACCATAGTGCAATGCCCTTACAGCTGCCAGCCTGATGTGCTTAACACTCATCCATAGGCTAACTCACCAGTGAGCAGAAAGCAGTGGTTTCTATATGAACAATAAAGAATACAAATAACCTTTCACAAACGGCTCTTTCATAACTGCTTACAGTAAGGAAGACATTTAAACTATTATTGGCCGTCACAGGCTGTTGTAAACTAAACACCACTCTCTCTGACAGAACACCTCACTGAGTGATTTAACTCATATGTCTAACTTTCAGGTTTCTCTTTTCAGCCGCAGACCCCATGTCGCCTCTTTATGTGCGTTGCTAAGTTCCTCGTACTACTTGTACTTTAAAGCGGCACGGCATCGTTTACAATTTGCGAGCGATTTTTCAAGTTGACCGTCTTTCTTGAAAAATCCGAAGTGTTGCCAAACGTTTGATTTGTAGGTATTTTTCGGTGCGCTGTGTTTCTCTTTCTCCTCGACTTCCGTGTGTGTTGATAACTGAGACTCTCGGCCTCCGTAGTGCGAAGCAAAGATCGTCTCTGCGGAGCGCTGACAGGATGAGGGGATTTTATATGAATGAATCATTTTTTTACCGATGCAAAGACGCTACAATCGATGCATAGCAAGTTCAACCCAAACTGTAGCCGATGTGCACTCTTTCAACCGGTGCACTCGCATCTTGAACGTTTATGCCGATGCGAATCGGTGAATCTTAGCATCCCTAGTATGAATCCATCAACAATGCTAAAGCTTTTAACATCTTAAACAAGATGCAAGCAGATGTGCATCAAGCTTACTCCACCCTTCACTTTTTCCATCACTACCCTGAGGCTTCAGGAATGTTTCTTTGTGTACGAAAACATTGGCTATTTCTTCGAACATTATGCATTTTTTGAGTTCTTCATTGGATTTAAGTAAGGGGGGTCATGAACCAAAGAAAAGTAAAGCTTTTAGTCTGAGTTGTAAAAACAATAACCTTTCACATCTTAGCTGTATCCTCCCATTCACTCTGTACTGGTAGGGTACCTGATACCTTTTAGTATCGATCGCTGCCCCCCTTCTTCCTCTCCGGATCCTCCAGCTGGTCGTACACAGGCTCCAGTGTCATCCCGATAATATCTACCGGCTATCTGACATCCAGTTGGCCATTAGTTAACTTTAGTAGCTGCCCCAGCGTGCTCGTGCAGTGTCCATCATTACACGTATTAGCATCATAAATGACACTCCCCTGACTGCCCTGCTTTTAATACATGATGCAACATGCACAGCTTCCTCTTTAATGACTGGATACTAGCAACACATGCAGTTATGTTTGTTTCGGCCTATGCTTGTGTCAGCTGTAAATGTGCCAAGAGTCCTCTCAAAATGCACCAGAAAACCCTTTTTCTTTTGTAAGAAGTCAGAAAGCTAACAACTTAAAGTGGCCGGCAATTAAAGCTGCTATTATTGATTGGACGGTTGATCTTGCAAAGCTTTTTAGGCAAACGTTAATCAATTAATTGTATTCATAATAATCTGATGAATTGAATATAATGAAAATAATTACAATTCCAACAGCCATTTCTAATTATGTTAGGATAATATTCCTTCTTAACCCAATGAATATTAAGAAAATCATTTCACATCTTTTGCAGCTATGTTAATTCCAGCTTTCAACCGCAGGATTAAACTTGGCTGCTATTACATTTTGTGTCGCATTCCTAAGAATATAGCTATTTGTTGTAGTCGTTATGCTCAGGTTAGGCTTATGTTGTTCTTTTATGCACTGCTTTTAATAGACATTTGCGGAAATGCAATTAGCAGAGCAGGGAGCGGCTCTCTAATGGTGTAGTGTATTTGTTCTCTTAGCAGATGGCTCTCAGCTGGTGTTTAGCACGGCAAGCCCCTCTTCCATAACCTCTTATTCCCCCTGCTGCAGAAATAATGAACGCACTAGCTTTACATTGCCTGGAGCCCAGTGGGAAGGGCAGCGACATTACCCTGATGTATCCAGCAGGGACGTGGCTCTGTGAGTCATAGGCTGTCTCCAGTCTGTTTGGGGAAAATGGCACATGTTCCATGCACCCACCCAAAGGTCTGGCATTTCTACAGAGCACACTGTGTTATTGACACTGGAGTGTTCTGCGACTTGACCAGCTGCTGAGATAGGCTTTTGTCATGTCATCCTCTCCTTGACTCTCCAGCCAGTCATGCAGCCGGCTTGGCCTCTGTTTGGATAAAGGGCTGGCAACAGGAGCACTGCAGCATCTGTGCGCCCACTGTCACTCTGCAGGCTGTGGCCATGCTCACAACTAAGGCTGCACAGTTATTCCAAAATGGCATTGAAATGGCAAAATATTCGTGCAATATTTGGCAATTTGTGTAATAATATCATTAGGCATTAGCTATTGTGGTTCTGTATAAAAGTCCCAATCTACAAAAGATATTCCACAGACTCAATGAGTGTTCGGCAATCTCTAACACGTACAGCAGATATTACACACCTGTATGTATACATTAATTAAACCGTTTTTCCTTTGGTCAGAGTATAACTTATGTGTTTTATAACAACCCTTCTTCTTATCGTATTGCATTCATTCTGGGGTTTTTTAATAAAAAAAAAGATGACCGACCTACCCACTCATGAAATTTGAATCTCTCCTCTCCCTCTAGTGATAAACCGTGAGTTCATTACCTTTTTATGGCTGTCTCGTTGCTAGTGGATCATGCTAGCGGAGCAAAGAAATGACTTGTTGCATCAGGGCGAGGCTTCACACACTCAAACGTTGATATCTTTAAACAGAGAGTGGAGAGTGGATTCCGTCGGTTCACCCCGGCAGAGAATGCTTCAGATGGTTTATAGTGGTGGAGATCATTTGGAATTGAAGATACTTTGAATGAAATAGAGGAAAACGAATAAGACATGTTAGCCAAGCTCTTGTGTCCTTTGTTGTGAATGAAAGTGTTAAACAAGCACAGCTGCATCTTCAGAAGACCCTTTCAAACATGTCCTTTTAACCGTTCAAATGTTCCCACAGTGTCCAGCGAGCGAGCCTGTTGTAACGGTCGTTCTCCACTCCTTTTTTCTCAGGTTTCCCTAATCTTACATAGAATATGTCCATCATGGTGTTTCCAAGAGAAGAGAAGCTGGAGAAGCTTACTCAGGAAGAGATCATCTCCAACACCAAGCTGGTGATCCAGGGTCTGGAGGCCCTGAAGAACGAGCACAACTCCATCCTCCACAGCCTCCTGGAGACCATCAAGTGCCTAAAGAAGGACGAAGAGGCCAACCTGGTGCACGAGAAGTCCAACCTGCTCCGCAAGTCCGTGGAGATGATCGAGCTGGGCCTGGGAGAAGCGCAGGTGAGATATTGTTTGGTCGACAGAATAATATGAGCTTAAGAGAGAATTAGGTGGGTTACAATACAGCAGACAAAGAGAGAATGGTTCAGAGTAAGAAAGTAAAGGCATTTTTTATATATAGCACAGTTCAACAACTAGGCAATTCAAAGTGCGAAAACACTTCACAACGTAGTATAAAGTAAACGCATACAATGACATGTAAGTACCTTTCCAGTCATTCAAGAGCCAAGAGAACAGAAATAACAACGAGCTAAAGCAGAATAAAACACATTACACCTTGTAATAAAAGTAACAGTGCTGTGTAAGATTTGAATAATTATTTGATTTAATAAATGGCAGCAAAAAAACTGAAAAAGTCTTCAGCCTGGATTGAATAGAATGTAGTAAATTGGTGTTAATCCACCGAGTCATGTGTCTTTTGGTTGTGAGTTTCTGCTTCCTCATTCTAAACCGAGTTTGTGTGGTGATCATGATTCATTCAGCCTCAGTTTGTCCTCTCCTGCGTTACCGCTGCGACATTTTGTCTCCGTTAAATGCTCACAGTTCCTGAATGCTGTCTCTATCGCAGGTGATGATGGCCCTGTCCAACCACCTGAACGCGGTGGAGTCGGAGAAGCAGAAGCTGCGTGCGCAGGTGAGGAGGCTCTGCCAGGAGAACCAGTGGCTGCGCGACGAGCTGGCCAACACCCAGCAGAAGCTGCAGAAGAGCGAGCAGAGCGTGGCCCAGCTGGAGGAGGAGAAGAAGCACCTGGAGTTCATGAACCAGCTCAAGAAGTACGACGAGGACGTCTCGCCCACTGTAAGACATGTTGTTAAGGATGCATGAAAGCTGTATTATTAGGTTACTTGGGTTGAAATAGTTTGATTTATTTCATTTCCACCATGTTTTATGTGCAGGATCCTTTAAAATACATTATTCCTCTTTAGCATGAAAAGCACTGAGTTCAATTGACGGGATAGAATGTTGTTTTATTTTTCAGCCTATGCAGCTGTTGTTTATTATAAGCAGAATGGGACAGAAACAGTCCGAAAACTATTTACACATCCAGTGTCTGATCCTACTTGGAATATTTAGTATGAATTTGCCTATATATCTGATACAGGAAGAAAATCACAGCTTCCAGGAATGAGCCTTTCTGGTCTGGTCCTTATTGATCCAGCAGTTCAGAGAATTGCTGCATATTCTGACCGTATTCGTAGTCGCAGAAGGAGGCTGTGTCCCCTAGCTGCTTATTGCAGGAAGCCATCCTGCCAATAAGCAGAATTCCTCCTGGAATCAACTTTTCTCATATTCAACATATAACAGGCGTCTGTGTTAAAGCCCAACTCAAATCTCATTTAGTCATTTGATAGAACACACACCAGTGTTTATGTGAGGTTTGAATAGCTGTATCAGAATAAGAAAAGATCTCCACACAGTAACATATCAATCTACAGAGGCAGTTACCTAATGTCAAACTAATGATAAACCAAGGGGTATCATCATGAAACCAAAATATATCATATTTCTCACTTAGGGTTTCTGGTCTTTTTCTCAAATGATACACAGGAAAATTGATAGACAGAGCAGATATATATGTCAAGGTAGACATACTACTAGAGTTTAAAATAAAGCACCATACACAGATGTCAAAAGGTGAATTGTGTGTAAAAGTGACAACTGTATCCAACATGAAGCTTATGATACAATGTATCATTGAAATGTTAATGTTGAATGTATTGGTCTAAATGACCCCCAATGGCATACTTTTCTGAATATGAGATATAGTTATCTTGATAGCCATATCGTCTTAAATATTTAAAGACTGCCGCTAGATGGTTGCTGTCAGTTAACATGACTGACTGGTTTGTTTTCTCCTCTCAGCAGGAGGAGAAGGATAGAGAAACACCAAAGGACTCCCTGGACGACCTCTTCCCCAACGACGAGGAGGAGCACGGGCAAGGAAGTAAGAGAACAGGATCCATCCCTTCAGCATCATATTATGACAATTCTTCTAAGACAGTTTGCTGCCATAATGTTAACGTCATCATTCAGAGTAAAGAGCTAAAAAACATGTTCATCAAAAAGGATTTATATAATGTGAAGAAAATGTTTAGGACAATGTCTAATTTTTTATTCCTGTTCAATTCCATTTTTCGCATAAACTCACCTGCTCTGAATGAGGAAATCTGGCATATTTAGCTGTAATGCTAACCTCATTTAGGCCTGATTATCTGGTGTCCGACCCCTCTCTCAGTAAATGAACATGACTATCCATACAGTGCACTGGGTTAGATAATGTTGTCATGCCAATAAATACTTATTGGATTATAACCCATAATGTAATTATTACACAGATTTGCAAATGGAGTTTTATTCAGGTCTGAGTTTCCCTCTCTTTTGACGTCCAAACTGTTCTTTCCCCTGTGCCCCCCCCCCCCACAGGTCAGCACCAACACAACAGTGCGGCGGTGGCAGCGGCTCAGCAGGGGGGCTACGAGATCCCCGCCCGCCTGAGGACCCTGCACAACCTGGTGATCCAGTACGCCTCCCAGGGCCGCTACGAGGTGGCTGTTCCTCTCTGCAAGCAGGCTCTGGAGGACCTGGAGAAGACCTCTGGACACGACCACCCCGACGTGGCCACCATGCTCAACATCCTGGCCCTGGTCTACAGGTCGGAAATGCCTTCAAATATGAGCTTTTGCTAGTTATTCTTCCTATTTTACTGCAAAAACAACAAGAAACACTCATCATGTTTTACCGTTTCTTTCTCATTCAGGGATCAGAACAAATACAAAGAGGCCGCCCATCTGCTCAACGATGCCCTGTCCATCCGTGAGAAAACCCTGGGCAAAGATCACCCCGCTGTAAGACTCCACCATCTTCATAGCAACCATATCTCCATGGGGACATATTCATAGATCAGATTAGTTATCTTGTGGTGGTTTATTATTGTGACTCTGTAGACTGAGAGGCAATTACCTCACAGTCTACTGCAGGGGTTCCCCGAGTGGGGGTCGCGAGATGATTACAAAATAAAAATGGAGAATTAAAAAAAAAAATTACCGTAACTTTTTTTTATACATTTTAATTTTTTTTTAATAATAGTAGTAGTGATAGTAGTGAGAGAATAATGACACTCCCGCGAGAGTGCGGAAAACTGAAATTAATTCACTAGCCCCCCATCCGTCGACAGGGGGTCGCCAGTCTCTAGCACTGTTATTTTGTGGGTCGCGGGCTGAAAAGTTTGGAAACCCCTGGTCTACTGTACCTTTTTGTTCTGTGCCGTCAGCTTTTTCCACCATCACAGTATGGATTTTTAACCTGTGCCAGTGAATCAACCACAGCTGCTGAATGGCTGCTCTTACATCCAGCATAAACCAAACTACAATGAGCTTGCAGTGAGACATTAAACATTAAATTGTGCTTTTTTTCATAGCCTCTGGGAACAGATCTGTATGAATGATTTACACTATGGCAACACATTGCGTTGTGAGGCATAAAGGAAGCTATTGACACATTGTTTGCTTCATATTGTTATTACTGCTGTCACTCAGTCTGATCCTGGATACAGAATAATGAAACCCAAAGGATTATTACTACCATCCTGTGTAATCCAGGTGGCTAACATCCCAGTGCAAAAACAAAACAAATAAAGGAATCAGCCTCATTTATATATGTGTTCTCTTCCTGTAAATCCAGGTTGCTGCGACGCTGAACAACTTGGCTGTGCTGTACGGAAAGAGGGGGAAGTACAAGGAGGCCGAGCCGCTGTGCAAGAGGGCTCTGGAGATCAGAGAGAAGGTAGGCCACATCCCTGGATCACCAGGAGATCCACCCGCAGCACCCGCTCCCAGTGAACAATTAGCCCATTGTATTAAAGTCATTCAAAGTGGTAATATTTCCACAATGTAAGATCGAGCTTCTCTAACACCAGCATAAATACGGAAATTAGTTTCTTAAATTATCTGTGAAGTTTCCGCTGGGGGACATTCCCGTGACGGACGAGTTTAATTGAGAGCATAGATGAAAATGGAGAACAGGAATTAGGCAAAGGGACAGCGCTTAGCAGAGCGCAATGAGTTTCCCTAAAAAGCTTCATTCTTTATTCTCTCTATTGATCTCCCAGCCTTTTAATAGATCTCCTGAAAACTGTAAATAAAGGAGACATTCAGAGAGAAAGCTAACGACCTTGAGGCAGCAGCACAAACTGATATCTTATTTGTCCCTGATTTCCCTCAGGTCCTGGGGAAGGACCACCCAGATGTGGCCAAGCAGCTGAACAACCTGGCTCTGCTCTGCCAGAACCAGGGCAAGTACGAGGAGGTGGAGTACTACTACTGCCGGGCCCTGGAGATCTACGAGAGCAGGCTGGGGCCAGACGATGCCAACGTGGCCAAGACCAAGAACAACCTGGTGAGAGACACGTTAAAACCACTACATCTGCTTTTATTGTGCTTTTCTATACTTTGAAAATAAGTGCAGTCCCTGTTGAGCTGTGAAGGTGACAAGATAAACACAGGCAGAGCTTAGTTATATTGTGAGCAAATGACTCATCTGTTCTGTCAGCCAGAGTGTCTCTGTGGGGGCCAATGTAAACTGTTACTGCTCTCTGCCTACCGAGCTTCCACTGGAAATATCTTTTTAAAACCATGATATTTTTCACATATTCACTGCACCAGAATTTTAAAAGGGAGACTATTTTATCCAACACATGCTTTTTCAAAACAACAGTTATGAAAGGAAGGTTCGTATTAGGTAATGTCACACTTCTGTACAATAGCAGCCTCATTAATATGGCTGTGTATTGCCAGTAATGTGGCACTTATCATGATTTAATGGTTATGATACAATATATATATATTGCGCTACTGAAAGCAAGTGGGTATATTGCAATTTAAAAGACAAAATAATTGTAGTTTAGGGAAACTGTCAGTAGTATATCAATCACACCATACTAATAAAACATTATTTTTTACATTTTATGCATCCGAATAGTAGGATCCCACACACTGCCTTTGGGCCATAATTAGCTAAGGAATAACTATTTATCTATTTGCAACAACAAATGTAATGAATCCAAAGTGATTGCAGGATTGTTTAGAAAGACTATTTTGGTAAGTACAGTCAATTATCCACATACTTATACTAGGGCTTGGTCCATCTGGAAAGGACCCAGGTTCAAATTTGTCTTGGGACCAATTGTGGCGTGTCATTCCATCCGTCTCCCCCTTTCAACACTCACTTAAATAAAAGCACTGGTTACCCAAACAAACTTTTAACAAACCAACAGTGTTATTGTGAATCCATACGGTATCACAGAACATAATATGGCAATACTCGAGTGTATCAATATTTCTACCTGGTCTCACTGATGAAGGCGAGGCTGTATGGAGACAGTAAGGGAGCCTCTGAGGTCCAGTCCCATCCTTTGAGTCACAGCGCCTTGGGGGAATATGCAGATCCACTGCTCCTGTTGTCAGGAGGCACAGCATCTCTGTATGTGTTTTCACTCTGTCCTAAAAACTCAAATATGCTTTCTCTCTTTTTCTCTTCTTCAGGCGTCCTGCTTCCTCAAACAGGGGAAATACAAGGAGGCTGAGATTCTGTACAAAGAGATTCTGACTCGTGCTCATGAGAAAGAGTTTGGATCTGTTGATGGTAAGGTCTCATCAGAGATATTGTAGATGGTAGTGTAAGGCAGCACCCATTTCAAAGGTTTACTTCTGTATTGCAGTGGTGGAGTCAATCGACACAATAGAAAAACAAATGTGTCTGTAGAAAATTGGTGGTGGGTCAAATATTTTTTATAGATTATATATTTTTTTGTCCTCTACTGTTTGTCTCACCCCAGCGAGCGGAGTGAGGGATGGACAGATGGTTAGAAAGTGGACGATGTTCTAACCTTCTCCATTCAGGACACAGAGAATCTAAAACAAACTTTTTGAAGAATAAAGAGTTTACTTGTCTGAAGAACTCTGGCAATTTTCTTCTCTTTTGGTTTAAGCGAAGCTGTTTGTTGGCTTTTCTCCGGGGATTAGATTGAGGGCTTTGAAAAGGGAATAAAAGAAAGTCGGCACAGTGAAGCGCTCTGACGCTTTTTAAGCAAAAGCATCTCTCCTCTTTCTGAGAGATTTATTTTTCACGAGTCACTTGACTTGACATTAGCTCTCAGATTGGAGTTGAAGGTTAAGTGAAGCAGCAACAGGAACGCTAAGCAGCAACAGTTTGTCCCTGGGAAGGAAAGGAAATTATGCTTTATATTTGATCAAAAGCAAATGGTGTTAAATGCTTTTATCTTTGGGTCAAAAGGGCTATGTTTGTGTTTTTCAATGGCATATTTAATGAAAACAGTGCATTAGTAAGTAGAAATGGTTGCGTGTAAATGTCAGTTTACTCATATCTGAAAAAGACGGTCATTGTTTCTAAAACAAAGTGCATTTATAGTCTCTTCTGTATTGAGATATAATTTCTCATTTCTTATTTTATTTCGAATCTGAAAAAGAATATTAAATTCAAACATTCTTAAATAATCTCTGGGATTATAGTCATATTTACCACTGTCAGTAATATTGGGCCAGTGTTATAATGTTTCAATTCCATCTTGAAACTGATGGTGGCAGATGCCAGGAGTCACGAGCCTCTTCTGATATTGTGTAGCACAATGCGTAGAAACAATCCAAAAAGTATATAGTAAACAGTTCCTGGTGGAATCTGTGAAACATCCTGAGGTCCAGTCCTGTTGAACCATGTACCGAGTGTAGACCATCTCTCCTGTGTGTTTGTCTGCAGCTGAGAACAAGCCCATCTGGATGCATGCAGAGGAAAGAGAGGAGAGCAAGGTGAGGGGGTTGTCATTTTATCCTCAAGAATATTTAAAGCAAATTCAATTAAATAAATGTGTCAAAGCGTAGCTGGCAACATGAAATACAACAGTGCTGTAGCATGGTAAAGAATAGTGAAATACAACCCTTTTATTAGTATGTTTCACACACACACACACGCACACGCACACGCACACGCACACGCACACACGCACTATAAGCTCCAGCGAGCATTTGGTAGTTTTATGTAAACACTGGGGAAATGCAGCTGATCCAGTTTTAACCGCCACTCCCAGTCACGCTCCTTTTCTCTTCCTCTCCTCCCTTATTTACTTCCAGGGCAAGCACAGAGACAACACTCCCTACGGAGAGTACGGAGGCTGGTACAAGGCCTGCAAAGTCAACAGGTGAGGCAGAGCGGGATCAGCGTGGTGTAAGGCTAAGTCAGAAATAAAGACATGTCATAAAGGCCAGGGATTAGTCTCTTGACTTTTGTTCAAATGTGTTCTTTTATAAATATGTGAAGTTAATATATTGTAGAAATGTTTTTTTATTTTACAGTATTTTTATTTTTCCTTTTTTAATTTTGCAAAACATTTTTTTTTTTACTTAAATTACCTTTTATTTAATATTCATAAAAAAATTATTATATAGTCAAGCATCGTTTTAAAGACACCAATTCATGGTATTATATTTGTCAGAACACTAAATAATAATTAAAAGATTATCAAAAAACTAAAAATTATTTAGTTTAAAAAATTTAAATAATGAATTAATGATACTGTTATTTGTTTAACTTTAGCTACAAAATGATCCTATATCACAGAATAACACAACACCTCCTACTCGAAACCCCACACGGAGATTTGTTTCCCTCTGAAACTTGAGACTAAAAGTTTCCAGAACTTCTTAAAATCCTTTAACTCGTCTTTAGGATGAATCAAATTCCTTCTAGGTAAAGTCTCCGTAGTCATATACACAGGAAGCTTTGTTGTGAACCTTTTTAGTTTCCTCACCTTTGGGTAAATATTGTTCTGCCTGTCCCATTGTCCAGCCCGACAGTGAACACCACCCTGAGGAACCTGGGGGCCCTGTACCGCCGGCAGGGCAAGCTGGAGGCTGCTGAGACCCTGGAGGAGTGCGCTGTGAGGTCTCGCAAGCAGGTCAGCGCACATTGACTTTACAGACAAAATACCTGTTCACTTATCAGTGTCCTGTTTATGTCGATGCTTATTTCAATGCTTAAATATGTCCCCCAAATCTCACGATGTTTCTTTCCCTTTCTTTACAATGCTATGGATCCAGAGCAGCACAGTAAGTGGTTTGACTCTCAGCGATGGCCCCCATAGAGCCTCCACCTCTCACCCCTAACCCCACTCCCATCTTTCAGACATTTCAAATGTTCCCTTAGTCTCTGCCACTGTGACAGTGATTAATTCAAAGAGACGGACAACATCAAATCCCTTTTTTAATACCTCCATGTAACTCCACACTCTCATCCTAATCAACCAGCTAATGTCTACCTCAGAGCTAGTTCTAATTACTGCATGTTTGTGTTTTTGTTTGTGTGTGGCACTTGTGTTTTGTCCCCATCAGGGCATCGACCCCATTCACCAGACTCGTGTGGTGGAGATCCTGAAGGATACAGACGGCGACAGGCGGAGGAGCAGGGAGAGCCTGAGCAGCGTTAAGTATGAGAGCGGCTCTGAGACCGGAGAGGAAGTGAGTATTGGGGCCGAATGGAATGGGGTGAGTACAAATCCACTAAAGAGTCCACACAGTCGTACACCTCACTGGTGAAACAAGGTGGCGATCACAGAGAGTGGACTGGTACAGAACATCCTAGACAAAAACAACATGACATTTTGAGACCATGGCAAGATAATACTAATATAATATATTGATTAGCTTTACAATATTATTTTACAATAATTTGAAACACAATACAGTAAATAATAAACATAATACAAATAATATTAGTATTAGACGACATTAAATAAAATGGAATACAATAAATACGAAATATATATACATAAGTGATCAATATAAAATAACAATTTAAAATAAAAACAATTGTATAATATAGTGATGAATAAAATAAAAAATGTAAGAATTCTGTTAAAATGAAATAAATAAAAAATGATTTCAATAAACGCTTATTAGTCAAAACACTTGCTGAGTAGGTAGGTTTACTTTTCTGTTAACATATTGAAACACTTCCTGCTTCTATTAGGGTTTGAGAGAAAAGGTTTAACAGGAAGTAGATTCTTCTGCCTCCTGTACCAGGAAAGAAGCCCCTCTAGAGGATGCACCGCTCAGGAAGCCCTCGCTCCAAACAAATTAGTAATTCCTGCCTGACCTATTTATTTATTTATTTATTTATTTATTTATTTATATATATATATATATATATATATATATGGTTTGTGACCTTTTTTTATAGATGAAATGGCTGCCTAATTCTTGACCGTCTCTGTACCAGTCCATAGCCTCCTTGTAGACATGCCTTGTTCCTCTCGTGAGGTCATTCTGATTATCCAAAACTGTAAAGCTGATTGAGTGTCTTGGCATGCCGAACCCGTTGTTTTTGACAGCATCTGAGTAGATGTTCATGTTTTGTGTCGTCCATTGCTTGACAGTGAAGTCCCAGTGTCTTGTTTTAATAAGCGGCCGTTCTGCTGGCACCATTTTGCTTCTGCACAAGTGGAGCGGTAACAAAAAGGCACTCGCTCATTCTGTGGCACCCTGGCAACCACATGAAATATTTATCTGCTTTTGTGAGACTCACAAAGATGCATCCTTTCGGAATCCCTATAAGGATGTCTCATGTTTTTGCTGTTAAAAAAATCAACAGCTTTTCCCAATATTCTGGAAGTTCATTTCCCTGATCTGGGCAGTTGATACGCAGCTCTTTATGCTGCTGTTTAACTGTCTCATTATACCATCCACTCTGGCTGTGTTTCAACAATCGTTAGTTTCATTTTGCCGCAGGGCTTTTATTTCTGCACAGCGTGTCCCATTGGTCTTGTCACCCCTCCCCTCTTTAATAAAGGGGTCAGAGCTGGAAGCATGACATTCATTGCAGCAGATAAATAAACACTGTTAGCAAAGAGCTGATTCCCAGCTCAGAGAAGCCCTCTGGTGATGCTTCCATAAAGCACAGTGCAGGTTTGTGCCAGCAGTGATGCCTCGTCTGAGCCTGTGCCCCCCCCCCCCCCCCCCCTCACTAAAGTGCAGCCACACCCTTCACGGCACCAAACCCAGTTCAAACATGCATGTAGCTATGGCAGACTGCTGGGCTCAACATTAACATGCACACTAATGGACCGTATGTGTTAACTGTGTTTACACATGGTTTATAAATGTCTGTTTACCTCATATCTGCCGCTCTCTTTAAAGGTATAGATTGGATTTTCTGAAATAGGGTTGTTTGAAATGCTTATCTATAGTCAGAGTATCACCTTCAGTAATAATCAGAATGCCTTTATTCTTCTCACAGAGAGGAACTTTGCATTTCTTACAGCTTAATATTAACCAAGAAGCATGCATAAAATAATATTAATGATCCATTTTATTTTTAAATAATTACACAATAACATACTTCTGTGGAAGCAAGACGTTTTTCTTGTGATAGTTTTATTTAGAATATTTTCCCTGTTTTACTTTGCAGAAAGAAAGCCCTTTCTTTTTTCTATGCTCTCCTTAAAGCCACCAGACAAAAGCACAATTTTCCCTTGCAGGAAAGTTGCTGGCCCACAGCTTTCATCGGTTAGTTGCTTTGTCTCATTGTGTGACTTTGCTGAATTGAACCCTTTAAAACAGCCATGTCACACAATAACACAAACAAAATAACCAATAGATGCATCTGTAGGTAAGCAACTTCTGTGATCTGCAAGGTAAAATTACTATTTTTGTCGATGGAGTCTGGTGGATTTCAAGCGAGCCAAGATAGAGGCTTCAATTCCCATTTCTAAACGGAGTCAAAAATGTTTTAAATCTGACATTAAGGTAGCTTAAATAAGTTCTCCCCGTCCACAGCAGTGTATTGTTTCCTTGATACTCTGGTCTGATTGTGATTCTGACTGTAGGTAATACTGACTATGGATAAGAACCTCTTCAAACAAATCCAAACCATCCGTTTAATCAGAAAGATGGGTTTTAGTTTGCTGGCTTTTGTGTCAATGTGATGCTTCTCTACACACATGTTCATATGTATACACAGCTACTCAAAACTGCTTCACTCCAGCAACGGCATGCACATTTCCAAGCGTGCACCTTTATTTTTTGGAAAACGTGATGGCATGTTCGGTTTGTACTAGCATTTCATTATTCATGTCACCACCACAGCAGTAGAAAGGCACACAGTCCAAACAGCGAAATAAACTCCTGCTTGTTAAAGATTGTCTAAAATGTGTCACGAAACATGAGCTTTTTAACTCAAAGACTGCTTAACAAACTCCATCCATCCATCCATTCATTTACAAAGCTGCAAACATACGTCACTACAACTTGTGTTTTAGAAAATAGGCTTGTCAAGTCCTGTCTGTGTGTGTGTGTGTAGATAGAGACGATGTGATAGGCCCGTCAGAACTATCACTCAGAGCTTTGCCCAAACATGTCTTCACTCTGGAACTCACTGAGGCTATAGAAGTGTTTCACCTGACAGCTATAAACTCTACATAGAGCTCACATAGTTTGTGTCGAACAAGTGGGGGTATAACTAAGGAGATGCTCAGGTTAATCGGTAATACATCTGAAGTATGTGCGTCTCTCTTCCTGCATGACTTGGTGTATGTATATTTGTGTCTGCTTTGCGCTCTCTGCTAGATGCTTCAATGTGCTGCCTGTCTGTTTGCATGATTTCCTCTTTTCTCCTTTTTTCTGTTTCTACGTGTCACTCACTAACCTACTACCTTGTTGATAACTCTTGCCATGACAACCAATCAGCCTGTCAATCAAATGTCCTGTTTCTCACTCAGTGGATTGTACTCTCCCTCTTGAACTCTCATTCCTAGGGCGGGTTCGGTATGTAGTGTCATAGTTATTAGGATAGATGATTAATGTTAAAGGATAGGGAACAGTGGACCGGTCGAAACAAGTGCAGGATTTTAGATATTTCATCAGATAAAGCACTCAATTTTAGGTTCTTTTTTCCAATAAAGGGCAAAGATGTTATCTAGAATATAATTTCCCTCTTGAGATCAGTGTAATACCAGCATGCCCCTCACTGCTGATGCTTGCAGATCTCCTGTCTGCAGTGCACAGTCACTGGCTGTCTGCAGTGTGCCAAGGCTTCAGTGGTACCCAGAGAGAGGAGAGAAACAGCTGAGTCACCATGACTGCAAACACCAACCCACTGCATCACTGACCCACCCTGTAGTGCAGATCCTCAGAGAGCTGTAGTGTCTCACAGAGGTGGATTTTCACATCCTTGTTTGCATAGGATCCCTGATTTTGCTAGAAAAAGTAATCAAACCCCAAGCTGGAGTTAATACAGAACAGTTGGGGCAGGATAGACCGTTCTACAACAGTGCTTTTTCATCCTTATTAGGTTACTTCAATTTACACAGTTAGCTTTGTACATATTATTGTTGTGTCATTTGTTTTGTATACAGTGTTTTTGGATCATTTTCATAATCACCTCAGTGTATTCAATAACTGTTAGCTACATTAGCTAGTCATTTAGTGTAACACCAATGTTTTGGTGAAAGTGTCTACGGCTCTTGAAATGTTTACCTTCCACTTTTCCCGAAGCTCAACATCTGCTGTGATGGGTGAAAGCTCTCAGAGGAAGGACCTTGCTAACTTTATAAAGCAGACCGCTCTCCTCATAAACTCTAGGGTGCTTTTCTTCAATTTAGGCTAACAGCGCTTTTTATGGACACTGAGGTCAATGGGAAAATGATAAGGAACCCCAGAGCAAGCATTAAATACTATTAACAATATGTACAAAGCTAAATGTTGAAAAGTGACATAACTAACTTAAGAATGACAAATCTGTTAAACAGGGTGTGAAGGTAAAGTTACAGGAAGTAAAGACACATGCAATTAGTCAAACTGATAGATGTTGGGTGTAGAAAAGGCATGAAGCTCAGATTTGTGTAGGTGTGTAGCGTAGGCAGCCCGACCCTGATCTCTTAATCTCACAATGTGTGCGTTGTTTTTTTTGTCTGTTTCTCTCTCTTTCTCTCTTATCAGGCCTAAGCCATCAAGATTATTCCTCCATCCTTCTCTCCTTCCCCAACACAATAGCAAAAAGGAAGTGTGTTGTCGTTCCCTCTGGCCTCCTCTGTCCCAACAAAGCAACAGCTCCTCTGCCCCTCCCGGTGCCAGCAGAGACACAGAAAGCACCCCCCCCCCCCACCCTCTCGCGGCTGTCATCTCTGCCCCCCCACCCTGCTGGGACGTTTTGGTCTTCTCATCTCGGCTCTCTCTCTTCCTTTCACTCTCGATCCTTTTCCTCTCACTAACCCTGTGTCAAAAGGCTTGTCTTCTTTCTCTGTAACGTAAACAAATCATTGTGTGTGAAATCTCTTTCCCTGTGAGCAAGCCACTCGCACATTTCTTTCCTCTCCAACACACATTTGTAATTTTTCCTAGCTACATAGTAGATGTATTTGGCTGGATAAGGGGAGCAGGAAGGTTATTTATTGGAAGAAGGCAAAAGATGATTTGAGGAGGTTTTGACTAGAGAAATCACAGAAGTAACGGTTAATAGTCAATGTAAATCAAAACTGCTGTGCATTGATCTCAATCTGCTTAACAGCAAATGAAAGGTGACCTCAAAGCTAGCTTCCAACCTGTTGCCTGTATTTAGCCCTTATTTTATTCAGTTTTTAAAGTTTTTTTTTTAGTCGTTGGTGAGTTTTTAGTTCTTCCCAATAATGAGATCAAACGCTTAAGCAGCTGAGAAATAAATGGTACTGTATAGTTTCACATGCTAATCCAAATATCTAATTTCTTTTTAACATCTGAAATGAGAAGGGAGCATTGCCATTTTTTTTTTTTTATAGATTTATTTCCTTTTTAATTTGTATCATTTTGTTTACATTTTTTTAAAGTGTTGATTATTTTGTGGCTGAATATTAAGGCAGTAGTTTGTGCCACAGTGTGAAAAAGACCAGAAGGGCCGAAATCAGTCGAAAGCAAATTGTCAGATCACAGCAAGCTGTTGCCATGGCAATTCATGTTCAATTCGCTCTCTCTGGTGTCCTTGGTTTGATTGAGTATTGACGCAGGCTCTACGCTTGAACAATATATACACAGTAGCTCACATTTACAAAGGGAATTAGCAATGTTAGCGACTGTTGTAAAGCTAATACGATGCTAGAGACCAACGGACACTGGCCACCTGAGAGATTGCTTAATATTAGTAAATCAAAGATAATGGCCAGAATTGCCTTTTCATTTGTCGGTGCAGTATTAGAAGCTTTGGATTCCACAGTAGTTTAGTGTGTATTGGTGTATGTGTTGGTGGTACAGTCCACTCTGGCTATTTTGAAC
The DNA here is from genome assembly GCF_949606895.1 of Notothenia rossii. Classification (NCBI taxonomy): domain Eukaryota; kingdom Metazoa; phylum Chordata; class Actinopteri; order Perciformes; family Nototheniidae; genus Notothenia; species Notothenia rossii. The sequence continues at coordinate 67,233,724 of NC_136909.1, read as the reverse complement.
ACGAAGCTTAATGGAGTGTGTTGCCTTTTTGTTTTTATTACACAGTCGTTTGCAAAGTAAACATTGTCACTCTGGTGAATCATGTTTTTAGACAACCGAAAAAAAAGTGCAGTGCGAGTGTTTCCTCAAGATCAACATATTGTTATTTCAGATGTTTAACTAACTGAATGTAAAACGACTTCTTTAAAAAGTGTAGGCTGTATTTCTAGATCTGTGTATTCATTATACGGCTTTTCGGTATGCTACCTGATTCTTCATTCCTTCCAATGAGTACACCTTTACTTGTAATGCAACTGAACAAAAGGAATTGACTATGTACATCACATAATTATGACAATATTGTTGTGTTAGTGGAATGCTTATTTATTGAACTGTCTATTCTCGACATATATATATAGTGTGACTTCAGTTTCCCAAAGAGGAATTACATTAATGGTAAGGTCTATAAGCACTATCTTAGTATAAGTAGGACTGCATTATATTTACCATTCTGCATTGTGAAGATTATTGCATCAACACTTGTTGGTATTCTCAAATAAAAGTTTTTCATTTGTGGAGTTTTGTCTTTTTCTCTGCATCGGACCGAGAAGACTGTGGTATTGCTCGATCAGTGGAGACCGATCATTCTGTTGAGTCTCTGCTCAGTGGAACAGAAATGTCCAATACCTGTATACATCCTCTGGTTTACCCACAATGCCCTCTGCTGGTGATATGCCTGATTGCATCATGATTATCAAAATACAATCAAAGTTAATACATTGTTTTGAATGCATTCCACCAAAGCTAGAGGGTGTTACACTAACAGTGTTTACTGGTCAGTTAGTGAATAAACACACACTATGCAGGACAGCTAATATGTAGCATTATAATTCCAAAATGAATGGATTGATGGATGAAGAAACGTTGAGCTTTATATTTTCATTAACTTTTAATCTGCTGGTTGACTTGTTCATAAAACAATCAGAATAAAGTGACAAATCTAGCAGGCCAAGTTGACCAATGAACCCTGAACCCAAAGATATTCTTGCCATCATGAAAGACAAAGAAATTAACAAATATTACCGAATAAAAACTCTTAAACAATGCTATTTTGGCATTGTTTCTTAAAAAAGAAGATGAATTTACCAGAATGAAGGAAAATGACACGGCACACTTACTGGAGCACAATGAGTTCAGTACTCCAACTGAAGTGACTACAGTTTGTTCTAATGGTGTACCATTTGAGAAGAACATTTACTCAATGATTCAGTACAATTAGGTCATGTTGAATGTAAGTTATCAGAAAGTGAAAAGATGCTAGCATTGCCTGAAATCGTTAACAATGCAGACGGTTCAGCAACATATTTCATCACCTAATGAATTGCTCTTTAAATAATATAATTCATGACATGTGTAAACCCCTTTTTGTGAGACCCCATGCTTTTTGGCTGCTGCTACCAGCCATTCACAACAGGACTGGCCTACATCCAGTAAAAGGATAATGATTTGCAGATGTGAGTTCTTGTCTCTTCAGTGCAGAATGCTTGTGCTGATGCTTGTGTGTGTCTGTAGGACGGCAGCGGGGCTCTTCAGCGCAGCGGCTCCCTGGGGAAGCTCCGGGACGTCCTGCGGCGCAGCAGCGAGCTGCTGGTGAAGAAACTGCAGGGCAACGGGCCGCCTGAGCCTCGCAGCACCAAGTAAGAATACAGGATTTCTCTGTAACGATGGGTAGCAGACAGTAATAAGAAATGCTGTTTTGAGGCAGTAGTTCAAGCTCCATGTGGATACTTATTTTGCACTTGAACCCAGGATACAGTATTAACATTATTTTTTTAATGATTGTTCAACAGCATGAAGCGCGCTGCTTCCTTGAATTACCTGAACAAAACCAGTGATGACCCGTTCCAGGTGAGAAACAGTTTTACACTCTCTTAAACACAGGTTGCCGTTTTCTACCACTAGAGGTCTCTCAATCAACACAACAAAAGATGGAGGGGGAAGCTGTGTAGGATCATGGGAGTTGTTGTCTTTACCCCCATTTTCAGTGAGGTAGGATTCGATAGGTGTTTCTTGTCCAGGAGGTTCTTACAGCAGCGGTATCCTCTCCAAACAGAGCCAGTCATATAAACCAGTAAAAACAATAAATAAAGCTTCACCATAACAAAAACACCAACACAAAGGGGGCAGAGAGCCTTTACTTTGCTCAGCTTTTTTCTCTGATAACATAAGATCCAGGTGCCTGATGATGACTCCTTCACCCGGTTCAGATATATAGCTAAAAACAATAGAGATTTTAAAAGTGTGGCTTCAAACTGGATACAAATCGACTTATGAGAGCGCCAACCAAAAAAAAAAACTGTTACCTTGATTCAAATGACAGGGTTTTCTAGGTTTGACATTTTTGGGAAAAATAATGATGTTACACGATTCAGTAAAATAAATAACATGGGTTTTCTCGTTTTTAGTGCTTTTAATGCGGAAATGTTGCTTATTGTAACTTGCTATATCATTAAAATTGTTATGTCCTATCTTTCATGTTGTCTCCTCCTGTTTCTTCTCTGATTTTTCTCCTTCTGTTTCCCTATCAGACTCGGGGAGTTCGTAATTTGAAGGAGAGCCGGGGCCTGAGCTCCAGCACTGTGGATCTCTACACTGGAAACTGAGCAGCAGGTGTCTGATCAGCTGATCTGTTCCCGATCCAGAGAGGCTCTGACCTTTGGCTCGTTAATGATCACAACAACACTACCAGACAGACTCCATCACACTGCCTTCCTCTGCTTGTTAGCATCCGACCCCAAGACCCACATCCTCCTGAGTTAAGACCCAAAGACATGTTCGGTCATCAACACATTAACAAACACATTTGGTGGGTTTTCTTTCCAGTTTGTTTTTAAACCAGGTTGTTTCCTTTTGGTCTTCCAGAGACAGATTGATGTATTTTCTCCTCATCGTGTTCCTAGCAATGGTGATGCCTCAGTGCCTCCTAAATATGGCCGAGAAAATGTACCTCATCTCTCCCCTTATTCATCATCTGTGACTCTCTGCACTTTGACTGCAAACGTTGCCATATTGTCTCCTTCTCCTGTAAATGTCTCCCTATGTTGTGTGACTTGAGATCCTTGATTGTCTTCCTGTGCCATCTCTAGGTCTAAATTAGAAAAGAAATAGGTTGTACATTTCTATTTTCTCACAAACTAGTTATAATAAATAGGCCTGGTGGCTATGAAATGATATCATGTAATATTATGACAAAAAATCTTTTTATTTTCATTTGAATGATTTTGCCTATTGAGATTTCTTTGCAATGCGAGGTGTTGGTTAAAGCTTTGGGAAACAGGGTGACTTGTTTATCTTACTGACATGAGTTGAGTCATGTGACTTGTTTAGGGTAACTTTATACAAAGTTTGGGGGAAAAATAGAAATTGATGCTGCTTTTATCTCCAAGTGTGTTTTTCTGCATTGCAGAGAAAATGTATTTGAGGCATTTATGGTTTGTAAAATACAACAATGAAAATGCTCAGATTTTTAAATTGTATATAAAAAAATTACGAGGATGAACCAGGTTTCTTAATGAATAATGGTCATCCTGAATGATCTCCGGTGCCATACAGATTAGAGCTGCTAGCTGTGAGCACATCCTCTTATAATGTTGTTTACATTGACTAGAATGTGTGATACATTTCTAGTAATGTGATAATTATAGGTTTTTGCACAATTCTCAGATCGGTTTCTTCTGACTATGATTTCATTTTTTAGTGAAGCACAAGAAAACTGGAATGCCTTGTAATTATAATTGTTTTGATAAATGTTTTTTCTTTTTATTATTTGTAATCAACGTGTTAGAATCTGATCACAAATCATAGAATTCATCAGCAAATCAGTGTCATTGTTGGTAAGAGTTGAATGTGTGTCTCATATGTCATGAATAGTCTGATAGAAAATTGGAACCACTCTGATCATGAAAATTAAACCAACAATGTTCTATTTTATGTCGTTCATTCTTATTTCTGGGGGGGAATTTGTAAAAAGAAATTGGTTTAAAGGGGGCCCTATATTATGCTTGTTTTCAGGTTTCATACTTGTGTTTTGTGCCTCTACTGTGACATGTTTACTTGCCTTAATGTTCAAAAAGCTCTTTATTTTTCTCATACTGCCTGTCTTTTCACCCTCTGTCTGAAACCAGAGCCCAGTCTGCTCTGATCGGTTAGCTGGCCGGCTGTGTTTTGATTGGGGAACCACTAAGCGATGTCCAGCCTATCATCTTTCTAGTGTGTTGGAGCGCTAGCCAATAGTAGCCAATCTATTGGTAGCAGCCAATAGAAGCGCAACTTTTACATATGGGATGTCATTATGTTACCGAAGTAAACAAAGGACTCCAATCGAGGCAATTCATGCAGGAGTGTGGGTAGAGAAACGTTTGGATTTTAGGCTTTACAGACCAGTAACATACATACACCTATATAACACTCAGAAAAGAAGCAGAAAACCCCCCACAAATTCCATGAAGGTAGTCCTTAAATGTCAGTGTTTGAATGAGTGTACCCTGATGCCTTGCCAAGTTGTGATATATCACGGGTAGAGTTTTCCCTCCTCTTTGTGGAGGTCAGCCCGGGGTTTCTCGGCTCTCTGGTAATCTTTCACTTTGTCAGTACTTTAATGTGGAGCTTCCACTATTCATCACTTTGAATTTACCGACCGAAGGATGGTTTCGTTCTACAGAGAGCTGTCATGCAGAGTTCATTTTCGAATGAAAGTAATAATGTTTTCTTCTTTCGATTGTACAGCTCATTCCTAAAGCCTTCAGTCCAGTTGCATGTTTCTACCAGACATCTATGTGCCAGCTGGACCAGCAGCAGGGCCCACACACTGTTCTACCACGGTGACAGCAGGGCCGTCCCCTCAAGGTGACAGTGGGCATGGGGACTCACTGGGACATATACACAATGTGCTGCTTTGCTGAGATTAATAGAGTAGCTATAAAGCAAGAATAGAAGATACATGATTTCACTTTAACAACATCTGATTCTAATAGCATAAAAGAGATAGTTATACCCACTGTGAATTGACAATTGTTCTTTTTTCATAACTGTCAAAATGGCCAATTCTATTTTGAAATGGCAACTAAATTGAATTATTTTCCAAAAACATTTACTCCACTGGCGATATATGCATGCTATACCAATTAAGGCGTGTATGAGTTAAACAAGGTTCTGCACATTGACGTTTACAGATTGAACCAGGGGGTTGCACTGTTGTATACCTTATCCAGGTCGGGTACGGGCACCGGAAGCGGCACTATCGGAAAAGAGAGAATACACGTAAAAGCAACATTAGAATCATTGCTTGATACCGAACATTTTGAGTTAAAAAATAAAATTACATTTACGTTTGGGATTTGTGTCTATACTGCTTCACTAAAAAGAGCTCAACTGATACAACACCAAAACATAATTGAAAAACATATCAATAGCAATGTTAATAACAATTAGAGAAACAATATATATATAGCCTACACAACCAATGTGCAAAATCAAGTAGGCAATGAAAATTGCATTATGCTCAAATATGGTCAAAAACTTATGCCGCAAATGAACGTTTCAACATTCTCTTTACACAGCACAAAAGTGAAAACAAACTTAACCAATTTAATTATGATGAAAGTAATACAAGTTATTTTTTCAGAAAGTACGGTTGCTACCAGTTTAAAATAACATGTGGAAGAAGTTACACTTTCTTACATTTATTTTGAAAGTCCTAACAGGAAGTCGTATGCATTGTCTCGGCTCGCTTGACGCAGTTGTAAAACATCACACAGGCGAGTGGGAGGAAGCCAACTTGGAAACACCGCGGACCTAAACTCCCTCTTGTTGCGGACTGAACTGTCCCAGCGGTCGGCGGCTCTGGACGCAGGCACACGGCAGCAACAAACACCGGGTTGTAATGTACCACTGCGGACTAAATTAACACCAACCCTCTGTCCCACGAGCTACCTGGAAGTTTTAAACTTCGCTTGAAACTTTCGGCGGGGCTTCTCAGTCTGAACTCGTTAAGTCGTTAGTCTGACGGCCTGTAAACCGAAGCGTCGGTCCGCACATGTTTCTGCCTTGTTCCTGCTAGTTTCCAAAAACAACCAGGTGAACAGGCCGTCCGGCTCCCCCGGGGACCTGCGCAGGTAACACGGGTTAGTTTACCTGTACGCACACGGTGACGCACGGAGCGTTTTTGCCGTTCCCATTTAGCCCTACGGCTCTCTCCCGTAGCAGCCGGAGAACCGCACCGGGGACCCGCCGAGCACCAGGACAGTCATGGATCTACCCGGAGAGAGCGAGCCCAGGAGGAGGAAAGGCAGGAGGAACCCCGCGGTGATTACCAGGAGGAACCCACCGATGGATACGATGTATGCCGTCGGTATTATCTTCCTCCAAGGTTGGTAACACGCTGTAGTATTTCAAGACGGCTGTATGCATACGTTTATATTTCTCCTGTTCATTCAGAGGCTGTTAAACAAGTAAAAACGTTGGAAATACAGACACCCATTGTAGCGGACCCCGACATTGACCCCCATGCTTTTCTTAAGGGTTTGCTGTGGCTGGTTTAAGTTAGTTAATACTGCCTAAAATGTGTGAAATATAACATACAATTACTACACATAGAGAAAGTAAGAGTGACAGCTGCTTTTCTCATTAATTTATTCAGAAAAACTCTTACTATTAATAGTAGTTTAAAGAGTTTGAACATTTAGTTTGTGGTCAATGGAGGAATGGGGCTCCCCTCCCCCCATTGACCCCAGTTTGGAGGAAAGTATTTTCACCCATATTTATTTCACCCATAGGACTAAACTAGGAACTTGCAAATATATATATAGTACCAATACTATGTCTGTTTACATATTACAATAGTTTCCCAGTAGTTAAATGTATATCCTGGAGCATTGGAAGGGTAGTTTTCCATATATCATAGAAGGCAGCCCTGCCATGTCATTATGTATTCCCAGGAGTATAGTGTCAATCCTCACACAACACATTGGATACGCCATTTCTGATTATCATATTCATAACTCTACTCTGCCTCTCTGCGCCCCATGGATGCATGCTTTCATGGGCGCTATTCATATGCAGAGGGGTGCAGACGAGAGTGCTTCTGCCTGAGTGTTATCCCAAAAGAGAAGAGCCAGGAAAAGACAAATCAACATGACGCAAACGCCCCCCCACATTGTCTAAAGCCTTTTTTGAAGTTCATAACCTCGGCTGTAGAGTGAGAAGAAAAAGCCCTGAAAAGATCCTTCCTAGTTTGTGCGAGGAATGCTCTTATCCGGCCAAGGATCTGGCTCATTAACTCACCGTTCATCATGTCACAACTAACTCTGTTTTATCTGATCTGCACATGTAGACTGAGACGAGCACAGATTGTGTTTGTGTCTCTGCCTTCAACACACGAGTGATAGCCAGAGTGGCTGAAAAATTCCTTTAAGTTGAAGTGTCTGTCGCCCCCCTCCAGCCTCCTTATGGTGCCCACTCTGGGATGAATGTGTCCTCTGTGTGCGGGCAGCAGGGGAGACGGGAGGCTGCTCCGGGTGTGTGTTTATAAAACTCATGAATAGAGCCTAGCCAGGTACTATCATGACTGCCTCGTGCTTTTAGCCCCCTTCAGACATGTCCTATTTTTAAAGGGACTTTCTGAATGTGTTGGAAGCACTGCAAGGGTAGGAAATAGCGGTGAATGAGACAACGTTTTTATAGTTTCTCTTTTCCCACATAAAGCTGTCCACACCAAACACTCCACGATTCCGGAGGGTTGTCTGATGTTCAGAAACCAGGCCCTGTGGTCCAATATTTACCCAGATCTTTTTTTATTTTATTTTTAGATGACAGTAATGGTTCTATTTTGTATTTTTGCTGCTCTGCATCTGATCTGGTTTCTATTTGTGGCTGACCAGCGCCATGCCCCTGAAGCAGCTCTCAGTAGATGAGACTGAGAGCTACTTATGGAGTTAATGTCCTTAATGTGAATACATCATCTCTCTTCCCATCCGCCCACCTATTCCTTCCTCCTCGTCCTGCGTGTGTTTTTCATTCCCTGATTCATCAAGGCAATCGCATTCCTGAAGTATGAAATAACTGGGCTTATTGCCGAGGAGCTGAGATAGACGAGAAATGTTTAAGAAACATCCTCACGCACTCTTCTCTCTCAAAGACCCCCCTCTTGGATCTCTCTGCCTCACCGTGCACATGGAGAAGATCTGCATTTCAGCTCTCCTGGTGCATTAGTAATTTGGATCCCCGTGCTAAAAGTAACATTCATCTTGTGCAATCAAATTTCTCAATTAAATGCAGGAACAGCAAACCAGTTATTCAATTGTGTAATGGATTTTTCTGTTCGCTCAACAAATGGATAGGGTTTAGCCCTGAAAAATGAGACATCCAGGAAGTCTGAAACAAGCTCTCCTGTAGTCAAGAATCGACCCAATTTTTAATAAATGGTGGCTCCGATGCTTCTATCCGATGGTCCCCAAGCTGTTTCAGCTCTGAGCAGATACCATGGGGGGTCTTTTTCTCAATATTTTTGGGCGTGGCCACCCGTCTCTGCTTTATTTTAAAATCCATACGCTTGGCTTTTATTAACCCTGCTGTGCCCGGACCCTGAAGCTGTTTGGCTGCACGCTGATTTGTCCGATTCAGAAGGGGCGAGAGCATGATGCCCGAGTAAACACAGAAATATGAGTGGAATATATTGGTTTACTGCTTGCTGTTTACAATCCTGCAGTGGACAACAGTCATCAGGATGAAATTGAGTGGATTACAATACAGAGCATGCCATGAGATTGGTTTCCCTCGTACAAAGCTGTTGATGCAGTAAACCTCTGTAGCTACATTCATGCATCATATAGTTTTATCGTATAATATAAGACAATTCTAACCCAGATTGATTCTTTCTTTGAAAAGCAGCTCTCACTGTTTCTATTCTGACCCATCTTTCCTTGATTTTCCCCCTTCCATACAAATTGACAAAGATGTATTGTTTTATTCAATACAGAGCTGCAGGGGTTGGATATTATATGAACATCTGTGCTGCAAATCATTGCAACATCTAATGCAATCCACTACAGCAGCTCTGCAATGGGCTCCATCTTTTATCCCCCTTTTCTATGGCAGAGTAATGCAGGCATTTGTGTAGATAAGTATAGTTTGTGAAAATGATGGCGGATATCTCAAGATAAGTCAGGGATTTAACTCCTGTCATGTAATAACATCATCGTTTTAGTGTATAGATAAATGTTACTTTAAAAATTGGAATTGGGACAAAAATAGTTACTGGGCCGAATGCTGCACTGTCAAATAGATAAACCTGTTGGTGCTCTTGTGAAGACTATAATGTGACATTCAATCCTATGCATTTCTTTGAAACTATTTGTCGATATTTATCAGGTGATTGATACGTTGAATTTGATTAGTTGTAAAATGTAGCGTTTCAGAAAAGCAATAAAAAAAGGTTTTAAACTCCCCATTTGACCTTTACATGTATAATATAAAGGCTGTACATGGGGATTCTTTTAATTTCAAAGGCTTTTTTCAAGGATAGCTAAAAGTAGCTGTGCGTAGAGTCCTTCATGACAACTAAACAAAGCCTCGAGCAGAAAAAGAGTGATGAATAGAGTTCAATAATAAGATCTGGTTCTCAGTAGGGATGGGAACGATTAATCGAATATTCAAAATTATTCAGGTATTAAGCATGAAAGGTGTAAGCTGTCAACTCTTCAAACTGTGATCACCAGTTCAATACATTTTACAAATTCGACTTGGTTTCTACATTATTTGAACATGTATTTATTTATTTTCAAAATTACATTTTTCTTTTTTTTGTAATTTTTTCCCCCTTTTTATAGGATTTGTACTTTTCGGTTAATCGGTTAACCGTTTTTTTGGGGGTCGTATATTCGAATATACATTTTCTTTCAAATTCCCATCCCTAGTTCCCAGTGTGTTTGTCCACATGAGAAAGTTTGACTCGTAGCAAAAGTTGTGCAATTGGGGCAGGATTTCAAGATCTCCCATGGCTCTAGTTTCTGGTCATTCATCAGACGATGTTTATTCAGGTTTGGTTGAAGCCTTTTGAACTTCAGAGTGCTCTTTTTCACCCAGTCGACTCGGCATGTGCAGTTTGCACTCACTCCATCCCTAGCACTTACTCTCTTTTCCCTGGGGAGGATCTTCTTGCACTCCCTCAGAGGTCAGAGCCACGGCTACCCAATATCTCAGAGTTGGGGTGCCTTGTCAGTCCTAAATTGATGTGCCCGTGTCTCCTCGGTTCTCTGGTGTCCAGCCCATGACCCCAAAATTGATATAGGTGTGCCATCTTTAACGATCTAACAGAGGAGTGAGGCACCTTAGAAGAAACATGTCGGGCTTAATTGAAAACATGCAACCTTTAATAAAAATGACTTACTGTGTCTTCAAAATGTAATCAAACACGATGAAAGGTATTCCATTTGGAAGCAACGTGTTATCACAAAGCTTTCAGCCACATCTCATCTTTTCTTTGCGGTCAAAAAAGACATTAAAGGATTGCAGAGGAAATGCAACAGAGGGAAAAGGTTGCCTGGATGACATTTTTCTTAGGAATAAGGGAAAAGCAGCTTCCCGTTAGCTCCATTTTTTTATATTTAGCTTGACGCTGGCATTCCTAAAAAGTGTCGAGTTAAGTTATGGATCAATGGTGGCCAAAAACAACTCTCATCAGCCCGAGGGAGAGATTAATGAAACAAAGATGGTTTTGATAGCTTATAAGAAATCGTGTCTGCTAATATTTTCCAAGCTGCGGCATTAAATGTTTGGTATGTGCGTGTAGGAAGCGTACCTGCTGATTGGTGCAGGAACACTAAAGCTCATTGATGTTTCTTTGATGGGACTGGAAAAGAACCAAGGTTCATAATGACCGCTGGCCTCTGTTGGCTCCTTATCATCCATAAAGCAAAATAAACAAAGGGCTGCGAGGATCGAGCTACTCGCTTTAAATGATGATTACTGCACCTAATGACCCCAGTGTGTTTGCTGTTGTGTATACATGCATGCGCGTTGGCTCGTGTTTGGGGTTTAGCTGGCTCTGCTGTTGGACCCTGTGGTTCTGATTGGAGTCGGGCCTTGAAGATATCCGTCTCTTTTTCCTTCTTTGCTCTCATAGTTGGTCTGTTGCCTCTCGTGGTTGCCAGTTTTGTCTGAAGGGATCTCTGTTGTTTATTGACTTGGTGGCTGCTTGCACAGCTCTGTCTCTGTGTGGACTGGAGGAGTGGGTTAGCCCTCACCCCCGATCCACCACTGCGGCTAGCTTTGTTGTGTTGCGCTGAGTGAAGTCTTTTCATTATTTTATTCTGTGGTGTTTCCAATTACTTGCTGCCATGCTTCAGTGGGATATTATGTGTTATGGAGATCAGCATAGGTCTGTATGCTGCTGAGATATTTAACCCAGGAATGCCTCGGGTTGATGGGCTAAGCTAAATGTTAGCCTAACATGTGCTAACGCTTGCTGTGCGTTGGCTTCATCGATTGCAGAACAACAACATGTTGTGTACATGAGAACAAGTTATTATGACAAAGCTACATTTCTTTGAGAATATTGAGATATTGCAATAGCTTTGAACATGTACCTCTATTGATATTTCGACAATATTGTGAAGTTTAATATTCGTGCTTCAACCATGAGCTAAATCATTATCGCCAATGAAATTGTGACTGTGGGCAAAGGCCAAATTAGAATGAGAAATTAAAAAAAAGGGTTTTCCACAAATTTCTGGATACTATAATCAATAAAAAAAAATCTTTGTCACAGTATAAGTGGTGAGTTTGATATAGACAAGCTTAACTTGTCTAAATTGTACTACCTAGTAGTTTAAGATTTTGGAAAACCAATCTAATCCCAAAATACATGAATTGATCATTGATTTTACTGCCAAAAAGAAAGGGAATCAGGAGAATGTTCAAATCTGATCTGAAACAGAAAACGCCCTCAATAACGTGTGTGATCCTTCAGTAACCTTTCATTATTGTTTTCTCATCAGATGACGTTCCTGTCATTAACTGACTTTCTTTAACCACAGCATGATCTAACCTGCTGTTGCTAGCTACATATCTGCCATTAGTGTAACCCACAGTTTTGTGTTCACTTTAAAGATGATGTTTGACGCTGTGGATATAACCCACTCAGACAGTCATAAATCCTTACGATAACTCTCCCCCCCGCGGAGCAGGTGTGAGGCCCTGGTGAGGGGGAAGCTCGCCTTCTGAGTGAAACAAAATCCCTGTTTTGTTCCCACGTCGCTGCCAAAGCATGCGCAGCGCTGCCACTGCATTCAAATGCATCTGATGGAAACGTGCAGGAATGCTTCATTTGGCGTCAGCCCGTTTGAAGGAGGGCTCGGGGGGGAAAAAGGAGGGCAGGAAAGGAGAAAGGCGTCTGGCATGCCATTGCATAATCCAAGCAGCCATTAACTCTTTGTGTCCCGAGGCTGAATGAACTCATCATAGCAACGGGCCACAGGCAGAGTGACACCCGGCAGCTCTCAATCAGCCCCCGGCTCCTCCCCACCAGCCCGGCAGGTTTAAACAGGCTGAAAAGGCCTCTGGTGTTTAATGGGAACCGTGTTTGATCTTCTAATGAAGGGGGTCAGCTGGCTACAAGTGACCCTGCAGAGGAGCCAGTTGTTGTTTGGAGAGAACATATTTACCTTCAGTAGTTTGCATGCCCTCGTATCTGTGTTGATTTGCCGTATCATCCAGTTTACTTGCTCTCTGCTGTGTTTGGCGGCGCTCCTCATTATGCTGTATTTCACTGAGCTCAAAGGCCAGATCCGTCTCCATGGCAGCATGTACACTGTAAAGGTCCCGGTACCTGACTGAACCTGCAGGAGCATGGATTTACTATGTTACGACGGAGCCAGAATAATGTATGACTTAAGCTGGTGGCTTCATCTGCTCTTGGCGCGGGGAAGCCTGTGAATGTTTTAGAGCTTTCCGGTTCCTCTGAATCCGCACTCGTGCATTTTGGATGTGAACCAAGTGCCATACTACCACTGGCTCCCAGGCTTTGGAGGAGCGCAGTTGTATCTCACAAAGAAGATTACTCCACCACCACCACAACGTTTCTTAAGAAGAGTTTTCTCTGAATAATTTGAGGGGGGATTTCTCAGTTGGAGATTTATTTTGTGTTTTGCAGCTTGAAGAAAATGTTGCCTTGAGTGACACACAAGGATGCTGTGAATCAATCTGGAATAAATATGTTTGTGCAAGCTGAAAAAACGTGTGTGTGTGTGTGTGTGTGTGTGTGTGTGTGTGTGTGTGTGTGTGTGTGTGTGTGTGTGTGTGTGTGTGTGTGTGTGTGTGTGTGTGTGTGTGTGTGTGTGTGTGTGTGTGTGTGTGTGTGTGTGTGTGTGTGTGTGTGTGTGTGTGTGTGTGTGTGTGTGTGTGTGTGTGTGTGTGTGTGTGTGTGTGTGTGTGTGTGTGTGTGTGTGTGTGTGTGTGTGTGTGTGTGTGTGTGTGTGTGTGTGTGTGTGTGTGTGTGTGTGTGGTCACACACAGAGAATATCTCAATGGGATATCATGTTAAAAAGGAATGAATAGGAACAGAAAGACAATTGACAACACCATTTTAACCTTTCTAAAAATCAACTTTTTCTTGAAAAAAAAAAAAAAACCATGGGAGTAGATAATTGATTGATTTAGTCTCTACTCCTTCCATACAACGTATTAAACTGTGTCTTCAGTGTGTAACAGTGTGCTAATGTTTAAAAGTGGCTTTATCATTGATCTTTGCTCTGTTATTGCCCCTTTTTTCCGAATTGTACATCTTTCTTACCCTTTACTCCGCCTCTAACAGTGAAGGCACTGTTCAGTTGATTTATTTATCAGCTCTATAATCACCCAGTGAAACCTCTGCTGACCCTAGGTCTGTTCCCAGCCACGTTCAACGATTCTACATCTCCTCTCCTGCAGCCAGCGCGCCCAGCGGCATTAGCACATTATGGTCAGCATTGTTCTGGATTAGTAGACAGTAATTACCTCAGCAGAGAGGAGAGCTCATTACACAGCCACAATTGTTATTTTCCGTGGTTTTAATTATGTTAAACAACCTCTCAAGCATCCTCGTCTTCATCCCGTTTCCTCGCTGCCACACTCGCACTTTGCGTCACCTTCCCATGCACCCTTTCATTTGTTCCACTTTCGCAAACTATGCCAACTACCGAATCCCTTTAAACCCCCCCATGCTCCTTTCTGCTGTCCTCTATCTGAACCTCCCTCTGAGTCTGCATGAAGCCTGAGTTCAGAGGATTTTTTTTAACTCATCTTTTCTGACAGCAGCAGACTGTGTGGGTTTGCTGCATGGGGAGGTTTCTGGTTTAACTTTGGGCTCTGCTCAGTGTTGGGAAGCAGTTCTGGTGGGAAGGGATCTGAAACGAGACCGCGAATGTGTGTGGAAGCTTTTCATTTTATTACCAAACATATTGTCTTTCACTTTCAAGTCTACTCTGTGTCCGGTGATTATTTCTGACCAAAATGCCTTTTTATTTTTACTGCTCTATGTGTGAGTTGATATTACCGTCTGTTGTTTTTGTTTGGTTGTTTTCACCAGTGCAGCACGAGGTCAGAGGCTATTCCTGCATCATCTGCTACAGGAAGGTGCTTCCTGTTTGTCTTGCATTATTCCCTCCATCCTTCCACACCGTTGTAGCTTGTGTTGTGGAGACAGAAATTATGTGTGAGGCTGCTCTCCCTATGTTTGTTTTCAGTGTTTGATTCAAAAACTAATCTGGCTGTTTTTATGGGTGCTAAAAATGCTTATTCTCAGTTTCCATGGAGAATTTAAGTGCTTTGCGGTCTAAAAGCTGTTTTTCAAAGGATTTTCCACTCTGCCAAGAATAAAAGTCTTGAGGGGCAAACTTGATCTTTTTTTTTAGGGATATTATTTTACATGAAAATGGCCATGTATACATTTACACAGGGTGGAAAGCACAGCCCGGAGAACACTTACTGTGAATGTTTTTAAATCAATGCTATCAACCTTTCAAAACACTTGAAATTATTGCTTACATAATTGGTTAAGCCTTCTGTCAACTCTTTTGCGTTACACATTTGATTAATTTTAATTAAAAAAACACCTTTTTAAGATTACTTCCACTTGCTGCATCAACATTTGCCTCAAAAGAATACAAATAAATGAATTTAATGATCAATATAGTTGCATAAAAATGTATTGTATGTCACAAAACATGCATACAATTTTTGTAAAAAAATCATAAAATACACGTTGATTATTGTGACCACACAGTTATTAGTTTATCAGTGTTCTGTAGCTGAAATGATTTGTTAACTTCAGTCATTGTCATCAGCTATTCCAGCCTCAGTCAACAATACCATATATTTCCACCCAAATACCACACATTGGTCAATCCCCACAGAGGACAAACATGTCAAATAATACAAAAAAAAAAATCAGCAGTACAATGGGCTGCTCTGTGCAGGTGCAGCCAGCTAGCCCGGCCTTGTTGAATGGGGAGCTTGGGACAGTGTTTCCTGTCCTTATCTGCTGAGGTGACGATGGACAGAAATGCCCGTGTTGTGTCTGACAACTGACAATGGTCCCCCTCCTGGGCCAGAGGAAGCAGATATTTTTGATGTGGTTGTTTCCCCCTCGCGTCACGTCAGAGCGGATGAGGATCTCCGCAGAGTCGTCTTTGTTCCACGCTACAGCTGCTCTGCGTCCTCATCCAGGTTAAGACCCAGACATAGGGGCCAGGGTCCTGTCTTTACTCACTGTCAACCACGTGGCTGGGGGTCTCGGCCCTGTGTGTGGTCAGGATGGAGGGCAAAGGCTACACTCTCCCTGAGGGTCTGGACAACAGCGTCTGCAGGAGAAGGCCGACGGCTGTTTGGCTGTTAGCTTCCTGTGAGCCCCACAGACGATGCTTTCACTGCCTCTGGAATTTAAAAAATATGTAAACGCAGACTGACGCCTCACAGGAAAGGAACCTTTGCGTAAGTGCATGTTTTAGTGGGGTATACACATGGGGCTCATGCACCTGGGGGTACATGTCTGTTTTTATAGCATCCTGGCATTTGTCATCATTAATGGACTAAACCAGACATAAAAGCAGGTGTGATGCTTTTTTTCCGCCCATGCATTTTGCAGTGTGTCAATGAATTTCCCTGCTTTTCAGTCCATTGCTACATAAAAACATAACGCAAATCCTAAGATGCTGTCTGTCACAGATGAGATTATGAAATTGACAGAAATAGGCCAGACCCTTTCTGTCTTAGTTTTGTATCTGTTGTTGGTGAAATATTCTGCCATTGTTTCTTCCCTTTGCGTTTTTGCACCATGACTTCACTGTTGCTCTTTCATCTGTACATGGATGGTTTCCAGGCTTTAGTAGTCTGCCTTTGTCTGTGCCCTCCCGTCCTGTCACTTTTGTAGGGAGCAATGAAAAGGCTGCAGTGAAAGCAACACCCCTGCCTTCCCTACAAGCTCACAAGTCCATCTTAGAATGAGGTCAGATGACACAGAAGCCCCGGGTGCTGCTCTCCCTCTCTGCTTCTCTCGCTGCCTCACTCTGCTTTTATATTCCTCCCTCACACTCTTTGAACATGCATCGACTGTGGCGTGCTTTGACAGGAGCCAACTAACGTCTGACTCTGGAACCGTGAGCGTCTACCCCTCTGATGTAACAAAGTGTAGAGATATCCTCCTGTCTGCTTTAGAAACATGTCTCACTGTATGTGTATTGAGTGACAACTATCAAATACACCTTTAAGTATTCCTCACATGCAAAGTCAAACAGAAGAAAATATGTCAAATGCTTTTTGCAGCCAGTGTAAGACTCGTTTACACGGGAACGTTTGCGCTTACGTATGCCTTTTCAAAAAAGTATTTCGTTCACACGAATTCGGCTCAATTAACGTGTCCGTTCACACGAGAGCGCTCGACTCGCTGGAAATGCTGTAGTACATATGTACATATGCCGGGCCTGTAAGTGGCGCTGCTGCCGCCACAAAATACACCAAAAGCAGTGAAGAAGACCCCGGAGCATGGTTGCCATGGTTGCCCTTCTGTTTATTCTCCGCGGTGGACAGCGTGTGCTCCTGCTGTAAATCTCTCCGGTAGTCCACCAGCAGATGAAAAACACCCACCTCTTCCAAGGGACGAGGGGACCGTGCGGCAGAATTTCCGTTAACATTTTTAGTCCATTAAAGTTTAAATCTTCCGGACAAAATTAGAAAAGTGCCAGTCAAACGTCTTCTTTGTTATTTATTGAGCTTTAAAACAAATTGATAACGACTCTATATAATAATATAAGAATAATAAACTACCTCTCTTTTCCTCCCCCTCTTCTGACAGCAGCTGATCTCTGACCTGGGGAGAGGGAGGCGGGGCTATTTCATCGTTATCAGAAAATGATCGTATAGAGGCGTACACAGGGAGCCGTTTGCCCCCCCAGAGCGTTCCGTTTGCAGATCTATCCACCTTGGGACCCATTATCTTTTGTGGGGTCCGTTTCTATCGTTTTGTTACAGCCTTGTGTAAACGAAAGGGCTATACGCAAGATAAACTATGCGGATACGTCCTCGTGTAAACGGGGTCTAAATGTTCCAAAAATGAGCTTTAGTGTTCCTGCACAAAAAATGACTGAGTCAATGCTAATTTCCATTCGTACAGGATAATGTGAAAAATACAGGAAATGATTTGAGGCCAGTATTAAAAACGAGTAAATGAAAGGAGAAAGTCTCCAGAAAAAAGGAAACTACAATTTTTTTAATTGAAACCAATTTAATGTGTATACAAAATGTAATGGACATAAATTGAATCTAAGAACATTTACCATAAAATAGCTGATTAACGATAATACAAACCTATTTACATACTTTAAGGGCAACACCTTTTCACTTAAAGGTGACCTATCATGCAAAATGCACTTTTGTACGTCTTTTATACATGAATATGTGTCCCCGGTGTTCCAGGGAACTCACGAATGTGTCAGAAAACACAACCCTCTCTATTTTCCTCCGTACCCAAATCTCTTAAAAAGGGGCTGCAACGAATCTGATACAGACTGATCCAGATTTGAACACTTCTATGACGTCACAGAAGTGGCGCTACGGCTATTGGGCCAACTCCACCAATCAGGAGGAGACAGCCACGGACATTGCCGTTCGAAAGCGCTGGAGACGCTGTAGTACATATGCCAGGCCTGTAGATGGTGCTGTTCTCACAGAATCAGCCCATGCAAAGAAAGTGTTAAATTGAGCGAAATGAGGAATGGCTAAAATGCATGATCTGTTTGGTATTTTGAAAAATAAAAAGTATAAATATGCCTTATATAGGTATGGTCCTACACTATATTATTCAAATATAGCATGATAGGTCCACTTTAAGTAATCAGGTTTTAAAGCTGCAATGCCTTGATTTGATTCCCTTTAAATCTTAAAGGGCCCCTTAGCCTATTACGCACAATGTGTTGGAGAGCTAGCCAATAGAAGCAAGTCTTACATTGTGATGTCGCTATGTTACAGAAGTAAACAAAGGAGTCCAATGGAGGTGTTTCAGGCAGGTGGGGGGAGTGTGTGGGACAGAAACTCCCTCTGGAGGAACTTTGGGATTTTAGCCTTTGCACACAATTTACATGCACAAAGAATATCATTATCCTCACATCAGCGTTTCCGCCAGGGGGGGGGTCTTGCCGTCATTTGACGCCCTTATGCAGCTCGGGACGCCCTGAACTCGAGCCGATGGCGTCCAAAAATATTAATAATTCGAGAGAAGATGGATAGTAGGGATGTCGATCACCTTCTTTTGCTCCGGATCCGATTCCGATCATTTGATTTTGACAATTTGCCGATACCGATTTTTCCCGATCCGATCTTTATGCAATGCATTAAGAGAAAAAAAAGAAAAAAAGCATTCAAGTTGTCCCTTAAGGTTATCTTTTTATTAAAATTGGATATTCTATCCAACATGGATATAGCTTCTTTTTTTCACAGCAGCATTGGATCAGTTCAGTTGTGCAGCATTGGATCAAAACAAAATAAAGCTGATCAGTACTCGTTAGCTTACTGCTACAATTAGACACTGCGCCCTGCCCACTCTGTTGCCAGATTTGAGAGAAATAAGTAGGGATGCAGCGAATATTCGGCCACCGAAAATTATCGGCCGAAAATGGTTAAAAAGGCCCTTTCGGCATTATCACAGAATGCCAGAGAACAGGGTTACGTTGATCATGCTCCGCATATTTGTCCGGGTGTTTTGATTTCAAGTGGTGGAGTAATCCCGAAGTGTTGAAAATCTTTGCAGTTACACCCCCTCGAGAAATGTCAGCTGAACACGTTTTACAAATTGCAATCTGCGGCTCTTTCTCTGATATTTTGAAATATCTCCAAGCGGCAAACATGTTGGCTGTGAGCCAGCCGCGAGCATGGTCGCGCGCCGTGCTTGTCGCCGCGTTTTGATTAAGTCATCACAACAACACGTTAGGTTACCAAACTTATAGGTGCATTTGTTGTTGTTGAAGGCCTGGCTGTTACAGTCTTTATTTACACTATTTTGTTGTAGGCCTACTGACCTAGATGTTTATGCAGTTTTAAAGCACCTTGGCTTTGTTCTCAATGCACTTTGTTGTAGTTATCCTACAGAGAAAAGAAAATGCACTTGACTTGGAATTAATGTACTGTATGCATTCAAAAGTGCTGAATAAATGTTTTATGGACCCATAATAGTGATTATTTATTTGAGTTAAGTTTTGCCATAATCATGTCTTTTTCCATAATCAGGTAGCTGAACAACATTGGTAAAAAATGTATACATTATATATATATTTATATTAATCATTTTCGGCCTTTCGGCATTCGGTTTTCGGCCAAGAATTTCCCATTCGGTGCACCCCCAGAAATAAGCAACCAGGTCTATGAAAACAAGCCCCAAAGAAGCAACACATACATGATGTTGTGTATTTGAAACCAAAACTAAGGCCTCAGGATGACTTTAAGACTTGAACATGGTCATTTTTGTTTTGTAATATTGAATACAAAAAAAAAAAAAAAATCCTGATCCCCGATTTTTTTCTTCCGATCTTTTGAAAATCACCTGATCGGCTCCAATCCCCGATCACGTGTCCCGGATCGGGACATCTCTAATGGATAGCTTTTATCGCTTGAAATAACGAAAAGGAAAAAGAACAAGGACATCCCGCTGTTGGAGGGGCAAAGGAGTCTGGTGGGATTCTTTTCGGAGTATTGAGGATCGTTTCCCCAACATCGGCGATACCTGCTACAGCACAACACGGAACATGCGCGATTTGGACGCGATGAGCGGTGCTAGAGGAGCACGCGTGTGAGCTGCGATCACCAGAGCCTCACAGCGGCGAAACTGAGGCTCCGTGGTAAACCGTGGTGAAATGAAGAGCCGAAACAGCCAGCGCTTTAAGAGAACCGAACCAAATGATCCGGCTCACTAACGTAAAAAGAAAGTATCTATAAGGGACGGCTCAAGTCAAAATTCCCCGCTCTTGGGGTGGACGCCCTCTCAGCCCTGGTCTGGCGGAAACACTTCCTCACATTATGGCCAACAGACTTTTCAGATATTCATGAAGCCGTGCTTAACATGAAGGCACCTAGCTGGAAAAAAGAGTCTTGTCATGAATTAAACAAGCATTATTATTCATAGACACCCGCACAAATGTTTCTCATCTCTCTCTCAAGAGTTGGATGTCCTGCAGCTTTTCCTCCACCACTCCCTCTTTTGTTTGATCTTTTTTTCTGGCACTGTAACTCTTTCTCAAACTCTGGTCCTGTTCAAAAAGGAATTAAACATGAGCGAGATCCCCAGTGTGAGGAAACGGTGAGAGACGTTCACAGAATATGCTGAGTGTATCACAGAGCCGAGCGTCCCTGAGCTGCCCCAGTAAACACTCACATGCACAAACTCGCACGAACATTAGTTAGTTTTCTTTGGAAGCGTGTTACTTAGAAGCTGCCATGAGGGGATCCTCTAGTCTGTGCATTTCCTCAAGTCATTACTTGGTACCTAATTTCTGGTAAATGCTTGGTTTACTTTGGAAATGTGACTATTACTGAGATGTTTGTGGAAGGAAGGAGAAGTGCACTTGGGCTTTGTTCTTCCCCACATCTGGTTTACTATGAAAAAACGTCCAAAGCATTAATAATGTTCTGAAACGTTTGGAGGAAGATAAAGGGGGATATATTAGCTTAAGGCAAGAGTTCATTTTTGATAAATGCAGTTTCAATATTTTTTAGTTACCTTAATAATTGGAAAACTTCATGATTTGACATCCTTATGTACAAATCGGACATGAGTTGCCGTTTCTCCATGTAACAGCTGGACATTTTGGGTGATTTTGGCAGCTGGAGGACATCAGGCTAAGAGGTTAGGGGTTCAGGGAAGAGTTGAAGTCACCCCCTCCCCAATAGCTCCTCAGGTTTCAATAGAGATGGACTTTAACCAGCGATAACCTGATTCCACGTGAGGAGAAGACAACGGTTTTTAAGCACCTACAGATGGACGTGTGAGCTCTTAAGTGCAACCCTGTCAGCTCGTAAAGCGTAATGAATGATTTAAAGGTCAGGGGAACACGAGGATCCATTTGCCTCGGATACCTTTTTTACAGATGTCTTTCTAAAAGGTTACAGTCTTGACAATAGGGTCTTTCCTCTGATATTCTACAAAGGGAACACAACTCATTCCAGTTGTGAACTGATGATGCCTTGCTCACAAAGAGCGCTTTCAAAGGACTGTCCTGTGAAAACAACACTGACTTGAACAGTGATTATGAACTGCTCCCATCTAATCGGAGATACAGGGTCCCACGATTCAATAAAGTCAGACTGAAGCATCCTTCGTGCATCAGTCAATCCTCACAGTAAATACAGAGCTAAATCCCAGATCAAATGCACGCTGAAGGCTCTTTGAGCATGTTTTCTCTCACTGATTGTGCTGTTATGTTAAATGTTTGTTGTTTGTGTTTCATGTATTGTGTCTGGATATTTGTCTGTTGATGTTGGACATGGAGCTGCTGTGACGCAAGTCAAATTTCAGACTTGATCTGACCAATAAAGTGTTATCGTATCGTACATTTAACATGAATGTGTGTGTGTGCTCTGGGAGATATGGACAAATAGACATTTTCCAGTCCAACGTGATCCTGATCTGATTTTCTCTGTGTGTCAGGTGGTGATGTGAGACGGCCAAGGCCAGATTAATTTATGAAATACAACTCTAAACTCGAATGTGTCTGCCTTTGCTGCTGCATCTGACCCCAGCTAATCCGGCCTGCAGGGTGGAGTTGGATATTATAGAATAGGAAGCTTCATATTTCCTACTTCTGACACCATCGTAAACTTGACTTAAATGCTTTTTGGGTAGAGGATCATAAACTCTAGTACTCATTTTATTTTATTTTTTTACTAGAGACTACTTCAGTTGATTTACTTGTGTTATAATTACAAATAGAGGATACCACTAAGTATTGCAGAACATAAACTGTTCCTGTAAACTCCTGCCGTTTCTACCTAAATAAGTCACCATTCATATAGAAATGGCATGCATAATCTTGTGATTACTTCTTCGGCTTTCCGGAGTATTAGTCCAAGACTCGTGTGTTTCACGTGTGAAGAACATGGATATAAGATTAGATTCATTCAGATGCTTGGATTAACCTACTTTTCACATTTCTCAATCAGTTATTGTAAACTGACACTCACACATATTGTTTATGGTTGGTTGACAGCTGGATTAAGTGTGGACATGTTGCCATTTGTACAGTTGTTATGAGGCAAAGATGATTGACTGCCCTCGTACTCGTAGTGAGTCACTCTCCAACATCGCTTTTTTCTGTATACATGCCTGCAAGGACAACACTGTGCAGGGTCTTGTGGTGAGTCTGATGTCCCTCTTTAGGGTCTGTTTTATGAATGAGGGCTGCTTTTAGGTGGCTAGCTCCTGAGGTCACAGTGAGCCGTGCAGCCGATGATTCCTCTCTGAGCTGCTCAGCGGAGAACAAGTGGTTCTTGTTAAATCCGAGCCGGAGAGAAACTAGCTGTAATTGAATGTGAAACCATATGCTTCTTATTTGGGGGGAATGCTTTTTTTTTTGCTTTAGATCTTGTTAAATGTAGTGTTGCCTGCCATAAACAATGGCCCATTTTCTGCATTTTATGATGGAATATTACTGTATGATGAAGAACCGTTCCCAAAGAAGCTTCAAGCTATTTAACGCGAGGCTGTCTTTGATTTTTCCAGTTTGTAAATTAAACCTCTGCAGGCTTTTTTTATTCTCTTCGAGTCTCTGTTCTTTTCTGCTCGGTTCAGTGAGTTTTTCTACTTGCTGTAGAAATGATGAGTGAATCCGTGAAAAAAATATGCGCTAATGGATTTCATGTGATTTTTGGAATGTGGTTTATAAAGCGTTACCGCTTTTTGATTGACAGCAACCATCACTGACTGTTCATCACCTCTCAGCCCTCTATATGTGCATTGATATTAGTGCTTTTCATTTTGACAAGGTTAACACAAAGCGACGAGCAGGTGGCTGCATGAATCTGATATATAGATTGACTGAAGGCATTTAAGGAGAAGTGTTCTGTTTCTTTTGGCCGCGCTTCAACAGAACTATGCTAATCCAAATGAAATAACGGCTCGCTTTGCAAAATAAACAAAACACTTCTTGTACCTTTTTTCGGGGCAGGGTGTACATTTTATTCCCCCCAGTTTGTTTTAGCTTGTAAGCTGTTGGTTGAGTGAAGCAGTTTGATTTTTCAAGAGGTTTGCGCTTTATAAGCTACAGGGAAGAGGTGGGTTGTGGTAAAATAATATATTTGCCACTGCAGAGTCGACGGAGTATTACGTTACAGAATTCAGAGTTCTGATATTTTTCTTCATTTTAGCTAGAATTGGAAGGCTTTTCAGAAAGGTATGTTCATGGATTCATAGCAGAGCAGAGATGCTGGGTGTGCCTTCAGACTCTCAAGAGTGAAGTTCAGCTCCTCGGATCAGTGGCTCTTTGTTACTGCATGTTAGAAAACTCTATTCTGACCCTCTGCCGTAAGCCACACTCTCTGCAGTCATACGCCTGACCCCGGGTGTCAAACGCGCCGGACAGAGTCGCAGCTTTATGATCAAAGGTCGAGACATGTGTTTTAACCTCAGGTCCTGAAACACTGAGACTTCTGTATTACATGACCCCTCACCTTTTAAACAAGGCAAATCTGCTCCTTACAGGGTCATTATCTGATTATCCCTCACCAGGTAATCTCACACAGGAAACTCCCATCTTAACCAGCCACGTTGTGTGTTTTAACAAGCTCATAAATCCTGACAAATTGTCACTTTATCCTAACAGCCTCAACCATTCTACCTCGTGTGTTGTTTCCAACTAAAGCTGAACTGTTGCAGTGTTACTTCTCGGAATGTAAGTTACTTTGTGTTGTGGCAAAATTCCTCTCAGAAAATACAGTTCTTCCAAACTTTAGTGAACTAACGCAGTGCTGACGCGGTGACTCCTCGACCCTCTCTCTGTTTGTGTGAAACTCAAACAAACCTTGCATACCTTGACATGGTGTAATGGATTCTTTTTCTTGTGCACACTGTCAACAAAATACATCATTCTCATGGCAAAGTGAACAAAGCAGAGGTGATTTAGATGGAATCTACTCCATTGTGAAATCATGCACAGAAACACTAAAGCTAAGAGGAGCTCCATCCCCCAAAAATGCGTTAGTGCCTTGCTGTGGAAAGGCAAGTTATCTGGGCAGCTTTTCAGGCCAGAGGTGTGACACAGGGAGCAGGCAGAAAAACAGGTTCTTGGTGATAAATAGCAGGCCCGGTTTGGAAAGTGTCTCATTTCTGACAGAGGATCAGGCTTTGTCTTGAAATGTGAGCTGCCGCTCTGCAGCCACTGCCAGCTTCTCAGGGACCCTGACTTTCAACAGGGCACAAACACAAGGGTGGAGGGAGGGAGGCAGAGAGAGAGAAAGCTTTATGTTACATGAGGATGCCTCGGGCTGACGCAGAGGGATACAAAGATTTGAGTAGCTGTTGCTGTCTGTTTAAAGGGGATTACCATTTAATAAGAGCTACGGTCATCGATATACCAATCAGTATACTTTAACATGTAGAGCTGTCAGTCAGTTTCCAGGGCTCAAACACTTGAACATATGAAGAGGCAATGAAACACATCCACTACGGCTGCACGATTATGGCCAAAATGATCATATGTCCAACATTTTTGAGATCAGGATTACTTACCAAGATTTCTATTTGACCGACACAATATGTTTAATACTCATTTCCATTCAAATAAACAGCAGTGCTTTCCCGTCTATGTTGTGCTACATTCGTGTTCATTCTAACATATTAACAAATTTAAGAAAAAGGTATGCATTGAATATAGCAGTTGATCAAGTAAATACATTCTGGAAAGCCATCCTGTGATCGGGATTGACATTGAATTTATTGTGCAGCCCTCAAATCCATGTGTAGCTTATATTTAACCAGGTGTCTGATCTCACGCATAACATTTTCAGACTGCCAGTTATTGTGGTGTGTTAATTTTGTGTGGGTTTACGTTCAGCTCACTCTTAGCTTTTATGTGGGGAATGTTGAAAGTAGAGTTGATATATCTATTTTGAGCTTGCTTTTCTCACTGTCAAAGATAAAACAACTGCTCTCAACAAGTTTTCACTTGCATTTGTGACTAATTTAGTTTCCTTTTCTTGTGTGCAATACACTGCGGCCATTCTGTGTGTCCCCTTTAGGAATAAGCGCATGACTAATCAAACGTCGTGACACAAATTACAGGGCAAGAAAGATGTCCCTTTCTTCTTTCAAACAGTTACCAATATGTTGTGAGAAGCTGGAAATTCCAGGGGCATAATAGCCTCATATTTCAGTCCAGAAACATACTGGCTTTCTCCCTTTAAACTCCACACGCTTCGTGCCCTAGTGGTACATTAGTACTTACAGGCAAGTTATGTTGAAGCTTACTTTTATAATGAGATCCCTCTGCTGTGGGTCTCTCTCTGTATTCCTGTTTCAATTAAGTGTGCTGCTAGGGAACTGCTGACCTTGTGTGTCCTGGGACCTTTGATTAGCCCGACTCTCTTTTGGCTTATCTCACCCCACACCATATTCCCAGTGTCCTCAGGTGGGATGTGTGTATAGGTTTATTAATGCGTTTGTGTGTAGATGAGGCTGGTTATGCCAGGTGGTCAAATTAAATTGGTTTGCCCATAGTGCCACTTTTCACGGGTCACAGATCTCACCTGCTGTGTCCCTCTGGCACGCAGGTTCAATCCCTGCTTTGCCCACAGCTGCACTCCGTACTAAAACACCTCCTTCGAAATTGACTTAAACACTCGCATATAAACGCAGGCGAGTGAATTGGAGTGCTCCGGATCTTGTTTCCTTGGGAAAAAGCATGCAGGAGTGGTGTGTAATAATGTGATGGTTGCAGTCCATCTTATCTGCTGCTTTGAGTCATTGATGGATGAGGATGGCTGGTGAGGAGATTGTTCGGGCTAATTATCGTCCCGTCAGACTGCATGGACCCCTGCATGCACATACATGGACCCCTGCATGCACATACATGTATAGAAGAGCTTTTGTTTGTTTTCACCATGAGCCGCTTAATGTATGACGAATAAGTGTTGTCAAGCCATTCTTTGGAGATGCTTGCCAAGGGCGAGTGTGATTCACAGGATCTGTTGAGTTTACTTTGAATTCCTTGCCCAAAATCAAGTCTGTTTTTTGTATGTCCTAGTTTAGTGCAGACTAAATGTTTACCCCCTGCCTATCTGATAAACAAGAGCAGAGTGAAACACTTAACCCGTGGCTGAGGGGGATCTGGGAGAGCTGTGGGAGATTTAGATAATGTGTGTCAGGCATTCCTGTTGGTGGGAGTGTGGTTTCCTTGGCTTGTTAATTTCAGCCATGAGGTCAGAAGAATACACAGTCAGAGCTATCAGTCATGAGAAGGCTTTGATCAGCCAATGAGACGAACAGGGAGTCAGCAAGAGTCCTTGAGCTCTGCAGCGGACCGTGACTCACCTGGGTTTCAAGGGGATAAACCTTGTGGGCAGTAACCAAATGGGATTATACTACAACATGAATGTAGCCAAGCATTATACAATATAATACAAGAGTCTGTCATTATTGGGTCACTTCATGTATGCAGAGGCAGTTTGATCTTTCTTCCTGCTTGAATGAATACATGTATTGCTAAACCATTTTTAATTAATTGATTAGTGACAACCATTTGGATGATTGGCAAATCATCAAGGTATTTATGCAGAAGAATTGACAAATCAGCTTGTCAGGTTTTCACCTACTAGGATTCATCTTCCGGGGATCATGAATGTCTGTCCAAAATGTAATTCAGGCAACATTTGTTGACATATCAGTCGACACCAAAGTGGACACAGACCAGCTGACTCCCATTAGATGCCTGACTTCAAAGAGGCTAAAAACTAATGTCTGGCAACATTATTCTCCGCTAATAACGATCTCTCGTTCATTTGGGAGAAACACCTTGTATATAAATATTCCTATTTACCATCTAGAGTCGTCTTAAGACTCACTGTTCCCTCTTTAATCGGCAATGATCAGTACTGGTAATGAATGCAAGTGATCTGATTGTGTAATCACAACTACTAGCTTGATTTATTCAGACGACGTTATGTCTGGTTGGAAACACGAAGGCAGTTGCTGGAATGCAGTTGTTTTTAATTGAACCATTTTATTAGCGTGTGCCAATCCCTTTTCCTCCGTGGCGTTTTGTCCATGCCATGTGTGTTGCCCATCCCACTCTAAGCGAACCGCTACCCATACTAATGCAGAGCATGATTTGAGCGGATCCAGCGTAGAGGGCTCATTCAAGAGCTTTAAAGGGGGGCTGAGTTTTTGCAGGGTTGTCACTCTCTCATTGAGGAGCAGAGGAGCGCGCCTCAACACATCTTACTCCGACACAAAGAGAGGCTGTGATGTACATACAAATGAGCCCATAATAGGTGGTTTTGTCACTCAATTCCTTCTTAGTTTAATCTCACGAACAAACGCTCTGTGTGCCCGCGTATGTGTGTGTGTACGTGCACATTACCCATGCGTGGGACTTATTAGAAGCGAGCAGATCCTTGCCTGTGTTTTGAAGTCTGGTACAGAACCTGAAATCAGCCCCCTCCCCGCGTTCTTCCCAAAACCCCCTCACTCCCGCCCAATTCCCCCCAAAAGCCTAAATCCTGGGAAAAGCAAAACATTGTTCATTCTCGGTGGGCATGACCTGCAGGAGATGGTGTGTAAAGCAGGAAGTAATTAGAGCTAATTATTCTGCTTTAATCCTCAAAAAAAACTCCACGGCTGCTGCCTCACGGCTGTAGTTGGTTAACCAGCGTTCTCGCCATATCATTATTGTTCATAGTGGTTTGTTGTTCAGAAATTAATTTGCTGGTATCGGGCAACAAACACGTCCACATCTTTGTCGTTATAACTTGAGCCTTCCTTTAAAAACTTGTATCTTATTTTTTGTGTTAGCCCTTTGTCCTCAGCACTATACTGTCTGTACTCCTGAGTTACAATGTACAGGTTTATGTCTCCGATACTATCCTAAATGTGCAGACAATGACGCAGTGGAAACATTTCTACATGTGTACCAGCTCTTTTAGACTCTTGTTTTTCCTCTGGCTGTTATTTCTGGTCAGATCAAGTTTTGTTTGCTGAAACAAAATCCCTGATAACAAACCAGCATAGGTAAACTAAGTCTGCTTCCTTTTCCCTTCAGACTTCTATTTGAATTGATATGGCTGGGCGATAATTCAGTGCTACTTTCAGCTGAATCATATCTTGAAGTTTATTGTATGAAGGCATTGTACTAAAAAACTAAACAAATGTCTTTTGATAACATAAAAGCCACAGCAAAATTATCAAGTTGTATAAGCTTAACATGTTTGAAGAGTGTCCTCTGATGTATTCATATCAGTGGAACACAGTTAATTGTATTAAATTAGTAGAATCATTTTTGCATGTGATTTTTATAACAGATTCACAAAATGTGTGATAATTCCATCTCCAAATCTATCACGCTATATTTGTAAAAAATACTGGACTCTCTTCCTTCCATCATAGAACATGTATTGACGGCACCAAGAAAACCAATCCATCATATCCAACACATACTACAGAGGACAAGAAAAAACAGGTGGGATCTGGTCCTCATGCCATGGCCCAGTCACACGAGTGTCGATCAACCCCACGGCTTGTTCACGGGTCCATCGGGGGAAGTGAGCCCTAATTGCCAAGGGAAATGGGATGGTCTTACAGGGAGGTTCCTATTGTAGCCAAGGCAATTAACTTGGCTTCTTTCATCTGAACGTCTCCTTTGAAAAGAGACATTGTATTTAGCTGCTCTGTGAGCACCGGGATGGGACTGAGCTGTTAGCGGCTGCATTCCCCTGCAGTGCCAAAAAGGAGGTGTGTGTGTGTGTGTGTGTCGGGGGTTGTTGTTGGGACGCCACAGACACGCTGTCCCTGATTGCCTGACCGTGTCGCATCCCCAACGCTCGCTCAGTGAAACAGACTTCCATTTCTTCAATGCCGTCATAAACCAATAAGCTTTATCATCCCTGTACTTTCTGCTGTTAAAATACAGCCGACTCTGACTGGGCCTTCTGTTTACTCTGCAGTATTTTACCTCAGAGCACTTCCTCTGAGTAGTTAGCACAGAGCCTGAACTTACTTTTATAGCCCAGTTGTTGCAGAGAGCTGCTTTATCTTCTGCCTGCTCAAAAGCCAGAGCACTGTTTGGGCGATTGGATATGTGCCTGCAGGGGCTTGGCTTACTGTAACAAACCCTAAACCACAATCTGCCCATCGTTTTTACACGTTAGAAAGAGGTAGATGATGTGTGCCGAACCAGGATTGAGCCGATACCGGGGGGGGGAGGTCGCAACTCATCACGCCAGACACTAAAACCAGGTTACGGGAACAATGGGAGACCTGAGGAGGAGGAGGAGGAGGAGGAGGAGGAGGAGGAAAGACGCCGGTCTGTGAAGTTCTGCAGCCAAGCATTTACGATAGTCCTCTGCATGTCTGCTTCCCAGTGGAGTGGAAAGGAGGCCACGCAGGGCTGAGGAGATCCAAGCTGTGCTGGGCCAAGGCATGTGGAGGAAGAGGTGGGATCCAGGGAACGGTGGGGGCAGACAGCCCACACTCTTAACTGTGAAAGAGAAACTGACAGCCACAAATTAATTCAACATTTCAGTGAATCATCTCTTCATTTGCCCACAATAATCCACCGCTACCCTCCTTCTTTCCTTAACTCCCTCTTCTATCCTCCTCCCTCCGCACCCACACAACCCTTTTCACCCCCTTCCAAGCCGCCCAAACTCTTAAAACTCCAGGATGTCTGGAAAGAGGATTTCAGCTGTGTTGCGTTTATTTCCCTTCCTCCCACTCATCTACATTTAATTAAAACATCAGAGATAACACACATGAGTGTTTGGGAGTGTGAACCAGTGCTGGTCTTTGGGGAACATACGGCACTGTATTTCTGTGACCCACTTTTCTATTAGCCTGTGTACCCTGCAGGAATGTTGCATTACTTTTGGGTAGATACTGTAGGCAGAAAACTGATAAGGCTTTAACTGTGTTTGAAGTAAATTAGGATTTTCACTTTGACTTCTTACAAGGAATGCTTTTTTTCTACTACATAATTCAAGCAGTTATTTAGAAACCCAATTGATTGTACTTTAGGGGGGGAAACAGTTGGACATCAATGAAAGTGTTTCTTTGCAAATAAAATGTTATTACACAAAGCTATAATTTAAAAAGAACAAAATGTGTTAAATAAATTAATGTATGAGTATGGAAATAAATAAATGAATGTATGAGTATGGAAATAAAGGAAGATAGAAATCAGAAATGAAGATGCATCAAGAATAGTTTTGTAATGCAATCTTAGCACCCTAAATAGAAATCTAATCAAATTGTGTTGTACCTTAAGTAGGTTAGCTTGTTCATGTTTTGGTCCACTAATGCTTCTATGTACTGTAATCTTACATCATTCCCCTCTCATTTTGCCAACACAGTGGACTGCTCTTGAGAATACATTGCATGTTCTTACAGTGCTATGTGGCAGTAATCTGGACTGAAGAACACATGAGAAATGTAACATTTATCATGGTTTTGTTACCTCACCTTGTCTGTTTGGCCGCACTGTCCCAACATATACCTGAAGCTTACCTATATTTATGGGTAAGGCAGTATTGGTGCCCTCCTTCCTCCTGCCGTTATGCTGCTCACTCAAGGAGAGGAGCTTCCCAGTCCAGTAGCTCTGACTGTGAATACCTATCATTGTCCTTAGCTTTTAGGGAACTCAAGAGCCTGGCGCAGGCCACGTTGGCTGGGGTTCAGGAACTCTGCGGGGCCAGAGATTAGCAAGGCATGGCAGGGTCCCTGATAACTGACACCCTGCACGCAGGCATCTGAGCCGCTCTCCCATCCCGCTAAAGACTACAGCCACAAAGACGCCTTTCAGCGCTGGGCACGGTGGCGCTAATCCCCTTAGCACAAAGACCCCAGCCACCGATAGCATCTAAATAACTCCTCAGTAAATGTCATTTGCCTGAATTAGCCGTATAGTATCTCCTGATGCCGGTGGATTGCATTGTGGGTTGTGCAGAAATATTTGTTCCTGTTGTGATTTCTCTTGATGTGCTGTTGAGTGCTGGCGTTTAATAAGCCACGAGGACAGGTCACCCACTGAGCTGCTCTGCCATTCGCTGCTTGGCCCCAGGTTTTAGGTCAATCTAGTGCAGTCGCTTTGTCGAAAGCTTCCTTAACATTCATGTGGCATCGAACCGTCTTACTGTTGGCCCTCAATGACACCATAGCCTTTAAACCCTTGCAGAGGAGCGTCTGAATGGGTCAGAGCTGGACACTTAACATCCATACAGTGGATATTGTTTCAGATTTCTCTATTATGAAATGGCCTCTGGGCATCGTCTCGACTGCAGGCTTATTCAGGTCACCAAACGTTTGATTGAGGTTACATTGTCCTTGCTGGGCTCTTAAAGAAGCATTGACACCCTGGGGGGATTGACTGTTCTTGCTCTGGTTTAAGAAAGAGCTTGAAGTACATAGAATGTGCGCATTGCTTTTTGGTAAATAAAAAGGGAAAGCGGGAAAATTATTTTATGCACATATCTGATGGAACTGTGACAAATACCAAGCAATTTTTGCTGGAATAAAAAATACAACAGCGAAATGATCTGTCACTCGTGAATGAATATTAACTCTAGTTAAGAAAAAAACATACCGGGGGGATGGCTGCTGGAAGATATGAAGATCATCCCTCCTCTCAGTAGAAATAAATTACCCTTAATTGACCTTTGACCACTGGTGAGTCCCCTTCTCCCTCAAGGATCAATGTCCTGCAATGGTTGCTGTGGAAACGCCTTTTGGCGGATGCTGCCTGGACAGATGTGAATGAGGGGCTCTCTGGCTGCCTAAAATCACCCCTAACACCAGCCCTTTAAAAATAGACTTGTAAAACATGATGTATAGCCTATTATAATTCTTATTTGCGGAGTCTAATTATACCATACATTTATTGGCAATGGGAAATGCTAAGGCTTCTCCATCACCAAAGAAGAATTCCCATCTCCTTATAATGCAGCTCACGTCCAATCCTTTTGTAAGCCCATCAGTCCGTTACAAGGGGCATGTCGGGGTCTTCCCTCAGACAAGACCTTGAGCTGCGGATCAATACATCCTGCTGAAATGGAGAATTGAAACAAACAACCTGTGTGCTGTTAAAGTCTACAAGGAATTTGCAATCCTACGTTGTTTGCTCTCCTCCCTGCTGTTCCACTGGTCTTGGATGATTTCCACAGTTGGAAATGGGTGGGGGGGGGGGTTTGTTTACTCGCAACAATAACCCATCCCTCAATTCAATAGTGCTGACACCTGAGTACTGGACCACGGCTGTATTCGCCCTATAGCCTGGCTTCCGGGTTGAGGCCAGATGGAAAGATAGACCACGCTATTACTGGACGCCGGATAGGGGTGGGACAGGGGCTGAAATTAGACATGCAGATACTCCTGTATTTACTGTGAAACACGATCTGTTATTGTTTGGCATTAGCGGGTTAAGTATCACTGTTTTTTGTTGTTGTTGTTAGAAACAGATAGTTTAAAAGTCAAGGGAGGGATCTGTTACTGAAGCTCCGCCATCCTTTTGAAGCCTGAGGAAAATCGTTAAATCACTACGTCTGCAGGCAGCGGTCACATTGATGTGAGGAGAGGCAGAGCTGCTCTTTGTGCTACTGATACACAGGGAGGGGGGGGTGAGAAAGTTACTGATGATGCCAAGGGTTCCCTTTACACCTTTGAAAAGCAGACTGAGATTTATTGGACATCGGTCTTTTGAATACGATCAAAGTTGCACGTGGCCCGGTGAGACTCAGATAGGATGGGCTCAGGCGAGTCATTCCGTCACGTTAACTGGAGTTTGACTTGTATGGTAACTGCATGTAAACCAAAAATCTATTATGCAACATTAAAGAGGCTTTGCATTAACAGTTCACACAAAGAAGCAAAATTCATTGGTGCATCTGGTGTCTTTTACAAATCGGTCTTTCTACAGGTTGTTGAGGGTTATTGGTAGTTTTGGTCTTGGTCATTTCTTTGTGTGATGGTAAATGACTTATTTCCTTTAAAGTGTGTAAAGCTTTTGCATACATCTTTGAAGACAAACTCAGTTTTAAAGATTACTTGAAATTATTCAGTTTTGACACGCCAAATTCACCAAAAGCTTCATCTGTGTGAAGATTTAATTTCAGCACCACAAATGAGTCAATTAAGCGCAGCAATGACAACTAAATTCATTTGATTTTCCCATTATGTTTTTGTTGTTTTTAATGCTGGTGTGAGTGTGACCCGTATTTATCCCCTGCTTTGTGCGTGCCTTATATATATTCTCTCTTTACATGGCTCTTGAAAGAGTATGTAATTGTCTGTTCGTCTGAAAGCACCGATAATGTTACAGCTCCCAGAAGCCGCCATTGGGCTCATGTTACTTTGAGCACTCCCTTATCTTTAGACCTAGAGAAACTACATATAGCTGCTACAAACAAGGTGTTCTGGAAATGTTCACCTTGGAGTTTCACGTTGAGCTGCAGATCACGTCAGGCGGCATATATGCACGGTTTTGTCCTCCATAGTCCTTTCCCTCAGGCTGGGAGTGCTGGCAGAGACAGAACACTCTCCTGCTGTCTTTCTTTCTTTACTTAATCCTCTTATAAATAGACCACTGTGTCCATTTTACAAGCAATAAAGCAATGAATCCTGAGCATGTCGGTAAGGTCCAGGGGTTGAGAAGGAGGGCGAGGGGTCTATCATGGTGGCAAAGGTCTGGTCTTGAACACACTGAAAAACTGAGATCCATTTCTTGATGTACTGTCTGCTATTTAGCATTCTCTTCCCTCCTGTGGGGCTCAGGCTGCGCCAAGATGAGCCCGAAACAGCGGGAAGATAAATGTGGACGGGGATCTAGTGAAGGGGAAAAAAATAGATTTATGTTACACTGCTCATGGGAGCTTTTATAAAATGTAGTTGGTGCTCCTTTTTATGGATCGTTCCTTTGAGAAAGCCGTAGAGGAAGATGTGTTGACCTGAGCCACTCTTTCCTGGATGAAAGCATTACCCAGAAGCCCTTTGTTTTGGCCCAAGAGACCACTCCTGCCGTGGCGAGGTTTATACCGCCAGCGATGATGAACCGTAAATCCATCATGGCCATATTGTTTTGGGGAAATGTATAAAAGATAAGTAGATAGATTCATGTTTACACCTGGATTGATTCATCTCGTCCTGCACTCCAGATGCACAGAGGTTTATCTGCCAGGAGCCATCTCAATATTACCGCAGTGATGCACTGTGTGAGGATTAAATAAAAGAAACACCTTTCAAAGATAGATGTTCATGTTGCCTCAAGGTAATACAGAAGGAAACATGTTGGCAGAAAGAAACCTTCTGTTTGTGTCATTATGTCTGTGCTGCCCATGGCTAACGTTCTTCTTTTCTTTTCTTCTTTCCTTATGTCCACTTGGACGTCACTGTGGCATTTTCAATCAAAGGTAAGCTTTAAAAGAAATCTTGATTCTGCAAGGCAAACATATTTACTTTGAGGTCATGGGAAATGCCATGCTCTTTGCTCCACAGTAAGACTCGCCTGCCTTGCTCTTCGCATCTTATCTTTTAAGAAAACCATGGATCAGTAGGATCCTAATTCTCTTCAACATTGATGATGACTTGGTTGGAATACATAACTGTAAAGCATCCGTTTAGTCATATTACATTTTAGAATCAAACAGGAAAATACGTTTTTTTTAATACACTATAATGGACAAATCAGTTAATAAGGGACATAGTGGCTGAAACTGGATTAGCTGCATGTGATTTAGAGGAATGTCCATGTTCTTCACTACAAACTTCCTTTTCTACAAACTATGATGAAGGGACATTTTGACACACACTGCTGCAAATTACTGTAACAGATGGGCAGATTTAGCAAAACAGTGTCAACGAGTAAGATGGCTCAATAACCAGTCACTTGTCAATGCAAAACAAAGCAGACGTAATTACAGACGTAAGAAGCAACATCATTTCATGTGCAAATCAAGCATTCTAACTGTAGTGGGAGGAAATGAATCCTCGGGTAGATGTGAGGCTTTCTGAAAGTCGCACTTTGATTCAGTGATGTTCTTTCCTTAATTACATTTGTTTTTACATTACATTACATGTCACTTGTTAGACGCTTTTATCCAAAGCGACTTACATACTCAATACTGTAGGCAATCACCACAGGAGCCATTTGGGGTGAAGTGTCTTGCCCAGGGACACAACGACATGCTGACTGCAGTGGGGTTTGAACCTGTGCTCCCCTGATCCGAACACCAACGCACTAGTCCACTGCGCCACACGCCTCCAACTATTGTTGTTTTGAAGATGTTGGCCTCTTTGCAGTGAAGCTTTTCAAAGTGAATTCAACAATTAACTAATACATTTGGTTGGGGGATTTCAAGCAGGATGTTTAGTCTAATTTCAAATGTGTGATGTGGATTTCCCCTAAATAAATATAGCAGTTCTGTAGACCCAGCAGTGACTGTTGCACAAAAGCTCATCAAATGTATGAATCCTCTACTTTTAAAGAGGTGGGGCTTTTGCAGGGTTACAGTAGTGGATTGCATAATTAAGTTAAAGTGTTGCTTATCAATTGTAACTCATTGCCTATATGAGCGTCAGAAGAACTTGTGAAATGACATGAGTGGCTGTATACCCTAACACAGACCACCTCTTTGCTTCCATGACGCCAGAGCTTCGTTTAGAACTTCTGCCACTGTTAAAAGGGCTCAAAATCTACTTAGGTGGCCATTAATGTGTCAGGGCAGGTTGCCCAGTGCAGCCTATATGTGGGGAAATACTAACCCCTATATAGTGCAAGCTGTCTCCTCTCTATAGAGGGAAAATGTAAAGCCACTAAAGAGCAGAGAGAACAAAAACATCTGAAGGGGCACCAGTACAGCACTGATGTGGGGTGGGTAAGGATGGCAACGATTATGGGATAGCAGCCTTGCTGTGGTCTCCCAGGCAGGCAGACGGGAGAACTCAGACAGGAAACAGCATTGTCCAATCGCACTTATAGAAGAGACAGGCTCCGACAGAAAGACAGGGGAGGGCTCCAGCTTCTCTCAGGTAATTGGCTATCGGCATGGGGGACGGCACAGCATGAGACAAGATTCTTTATTCCAAACAGGCAGACACACACACACACACACACACACACACACACACACACACACACACACACACACACACACACACTCCCTTCCTTTTCCTCTTTGCTTCCTCCCCTCTTCACCTTTGAGAGAACTGCCTATAACAGCTGCTGCCTTGCACCCAGTTAGTATTCACACACAGCCAAGAGAGCCAATTAGTGGCCTTAGAGCGTATAATTGTGTGTCTGTGATTCTGTGTGTGTGTGTGTGCGTTTGAAGGTGTCATTTCGTTAAGTCTCAGGGGGTCGCGCCACCTCCTGCAGTGAGGTGTCTCTCCCCAGAGTGTGAGTGACAGTACACTTGGAGGGAGGCCATTGTGCCAGTCAGGCCTCACTGGTTTCCAATGCTGTTTACATTTAAGGGTGAAAGGAAACCAGTAGGATGTCGTCTGTGTATCTGTGTGTGTGTGTGTGTGTGTGTTTTTACTGGAGACTGACCAAGTAAAAACTTTCCCATTCCTAAATTGGTGGGAAGATTGTTTTTAATATATTTAGTGTTTAATGGATTATTTTATTCCAATTCATGGACTTATTACCGTAAAGACCTTTTTTTTTCAAGTTTGCTTGAGTTATGTTTATTAATTGTATTGCTTCGGGCGTCATTACAACTTGAAGAGTTTTCTAGGTTATTGAAAAACACATGAATGTATACAATATACAGTAGATATATACTCTATATCTAGAGTGAAATATTACTGTTGAATTTCCATTTCTTAGCTATGGCACTTCAGTTCAGGAAGCTCTAAAATCAAGCACTTCCCGTACTCCAGAGGAAATAGCATCTCTCCATTATAAGAGGAGAGAGAGTGAACTGGGCTTTTATAAATGTCTCGTAGGAAGCATTAGACTACATGTCCTTGCATCATGGGATATTCTTGTTTTAACAAAGTGACTGCGTGTTCTGGAAAAAGCCCATTAGATATCTAGGGCTAGTGAACCTCCTTCAGTGGGACCATTAAAAGTATCCTGTAAGGCAGGGGTTTTCAAAGTGTGGGTAGGTGAGCCTCCCCTCAGAGAACATAAGAATAGCCGCGCCCTCCCTCCCAAATTATTATTGCTATTATTATTGTTGTTGTTGCTTTTAATGCAGGGGTATTCAATTGCATTTCAAAGAGGTCCAGTAAGAGAACATTCGATGTCTACCTTTCTCTTTTTTGAGAACGCCATTTGAAGTTACTCCGGCTGTTTCTCTCTTCTTGTCTCGTCTCTGTGTTTTAATCTATCGTGCTAACTCACTGACTGCATCGATTTGATTGGCTGAGTAGCATCACCTCCTTAAAACATTAAACAATAACTTTTAAAAACCTTTTTATCTTTGTTTTAAATGTTTTTTTTTTACATTTTCAACATCGTGGGTAAATCCTGATATGCTCCCGGCAACACACTGAACGTCAACTTTGCCTCCTCATTCCACTCACCCCTACTTTAGTGGGAACAATGAGTCTGCGTCTTTGATGCGCACAGGGGGATGATGCAATGTAGACGGGAATAAAGGCAGATCATCCTCTGGCTGCAGCCTTGACCGGTACTTTTAATCAAACTAAGTATTTATTAAAATAAAGGACGGTGCCGGCCGTCAGCTAATTGAGCCGGCCGCTGACGACCGGCCGTTCTGTGATTCTCCAGAACACACAGATGGCCAGTCCGCCCCTGCCAGGACCGGTCCATGAAAATCCTAGCTTCAAATAATCGTGGTCATACTTCCTCCGTTTTCTGCCAGACGCCGTCTCCTCTCTCACTTTAGGTAACTTCACTAAATATCGATCCATGTTGCCACTCGCTTAAAGTTAGCTGAAGTTAACTAGCTAGATTTCACTGTTTCTCGTTATTTCTTTTTCACGCTGCGCTTCCCCTGAAGCTCTGCCGGGGAGGCGCGCCTCATACTTTGAAAACCGCTGCTGTAAGGCATATATGAAGTTTTAGAGAATCAAAATATGTGATTGTTTATACGTGACCTTTGTCCATTTAGTGAAATAATTATATCGTAACATGAGTAAGTCAATTATCTAATAAAAATATTATAGTGAGAAACACAGTAGAGCTAACAGTTCTAAACAAAGCAGAGTTCATTAGAATTAGAAGTGAAGCCTTTTCTATAATGCAAAAGCCTAAAAAACAAAACCCCTCAAAGTCCATTGTGTCAGGTGTTAATTGGACAACATTAGACATGACACATTTGTGAGTTGAGAACATTTTTCCATCAATGTTTTTATGTTCCTTTTATGTTAATGTGCTCAACATTGCTGGATTGCTTGTGTAGTTTGGAACTAAATGTTTCCTTTTTTTCTGGCTTGTGCGGACATTTTTCATTTAATTTTAAAGGAGCGTGCTTGAGAGTAGATTTTTGCTTGGCGGTTGTTTTTTGTTGATTGCACCCTTATAGTCATAGCCCTTGTTCGAGGCAAGTGGCCACTACACATCCCACTGTATTGTGCATCGTCTGTATGTGTGGAAAGGTCACTCTGTGCTTGACATTTATTGTCATTACCATAGCTGAGCATCCTTCCAGTTTTTCTTCAAACCAATGACTGCTCTGAAATGAAACCATGAGTCTCCACTGAGCCTGTAGCCAAGAGGGGGGAGGGGTCTTCAGTTGTCTGGTCAGGATCACCGCTGGTCTAGCCGCAGTCTGTAGCTCCATACACTGACTTCCTCATTAGACCAGAGCCCTGAGCAGAAACAGACCATCCACATGAGAGCAAGTCGTCCATTGGAACCCCTGGTTTACTCAAAGGCAGAAACATTGACATGTTTCAGACACAATCTCCATTTTTTTGTCTCTCTGTCTATTTCTCCTGAGCTTTTACTCCCTCGTTCCCCTTCTCAGCTCCCATATTTCATTCAATATCCGTGCACACATTCAACATGGACATTTGTAGAACAGATTGTAGAGCTGGATAACAGCTGCTGTTCTGCTCTGAAGTGTTTTCCCTACTTGGAGGTTGATTGAGTGGAAAGACAACGACCCACTGTATCAAGATTAGTTTCCTGGAAAGACGTAATGGAAAGAATGTTTCGGAATAAGGATAAATCGTAATCAAGGTGGATTATGATTATTATTATTTGTTTCCCAGTACAGACGATACACAGAGAACTGCCCATTGTTTCATGAAGACTATGAAGGGGAAATCCTGCTGATAGCTTAAGAATGCAACTTTGTTTGAGCAGAAAGGTCGCACGTTGGTTTTTAAACCCGTTTATCTTACACACTTATCCCTACGGAAGTCTGTCGTCCTGTCCTATCTCAGATCCTCGCCCTGACCGTGTTAGTGTCTAGATGCCTATCAACAGGTGCAGTACCTGGACAAACACTCCACACAGCAATGACGCCGAGAGACCAAACATTTCATTTCCTGTCCAGAGACCCCTAATCTGCGGCATGTATGAGGTGGTGAGCCTCCACTCATCTGGTTTCAGTTGACATAGCCAGCGCTGCCTTATTTCTTTCAAGCTTGCAGTTAACCCAAAGAGCTTTTCTCAACACGGAGGTGTGAAGGGCGAGCGCTGAGCTGTTGAATTGTTCACAGAAAAAACATAATCACCTTGACCATGTTCAGCTCCACCTGAGTGGGTGGAAGCGCGACAACGTGGCGTGGGTTGCCAGGTAACGCAGCCAGTAAAGTAGTTTACAACAAAAGCATTTAGCTGCACTCATATCAAGAAATTACTCTGATGGTTAAAGTAATTGCCTCAAGGCTGGAGGAATATTATTTTTGATGGAAATAGGGCTGGATCTGTTTTCTCTAGTGATTATTATTCGTCTTTATCCTTTAATTTGATTCTTCTGGGCTCCGCTTAGTACCTCCATCAGCTAGTTATCCTTCATCAGTAGGTTTTCCTGCGCTACAGCCAGCACCTGATGGTCTCTAGAGTTAATGATTTACGACTCAATGGAACAAGGATTATACCGCTAAATCAGATATTCTTTCAACATGTCTGGCAGTAAGAAAACATTTTTTAAGTGATTTTTCCCCTCCTCCTAATTGCTCTCGTTCCTCCCACTTCTCTCTTCAGCACTGGGGTGTAAAGTACATTCAGCTCCCTCTCTATGCTAATACCAACAATTGCTTTCAAAGCTAAGTATGGCGCATTGCTGGGGGGCTGCCACATCCTGCCCATTCCTCTGTTATTCAAATAATCAGAGGCGCTTAAAATGTCATGCACCCCCTACGGCAAGCACAAAGTCATCCCATGAGATTTGGAAGTGGCACTTATGCTGCAATGTCCTTTGATATACACTATATATTTTACATTTAAATATAAACAGAGGTGATGCATTTAGATATGAGAAATATATCTGAATTCCTTTCTCAAACACTCATGCATAAAAAAGATTAATATCTCCTAAAATGTGATTGATTTCCTTTTTTATCTTTAAAAAATGACCCACTTTTTGTTCATGTTTGCAGATATAACTTAAGAGCGTAAGCACTTGAAACGCCTAGAAAGATGTTGTCAGAAATTAATAAGCTTTATACAACAGTCAATACATCTAAAAAACATTGAGATTTTGCACTCTATCTGAAATGAGGTGAAGTTTTTTTTATATTCGAGCTGGATTTTTCACCTCATGAAATAAATGAAAACTCAAACAGATGGTCATTCATTACACATCATTCAGCAGATCCCGAAGCCAGGTGTGAACTGCAATCTGTCTCATCTGGATTTAGACTCTAACTGGACTCACTATAGAGGTATCAGATCTGAGCAGTGTGTTGTAAACCCAAATACAGTAAAGTACATAAATAGGTTACCCCCCCTCCCCCTTCCCTCTCATTGCTCTTCATGGCTGTGCAAAGGGACCACCTGCTGACTCCCAAACAAGACGGCGCTGTGTGCTTTCCTTAATGAAAAGATAATGCAACCTAATTAAAATCATTTGGGTTGCAGATGCATGAAAAACACCAGGAACCGTGTTGCAGCGAATCACTAGCTCTTTAACGCTCATAATGGGATCCTTTTGATGTCAAATTGTATTAAGATGACACACATTCTCATTAAGGGCACAATTAGTTCCTCGTGTGTCAGGTCAGCCTCTAGTAGGATCGTTTTTTCTCAATGGTTAGGGTTAGGGTTGGAGCCAGCTGTGTTTTTTCAATTAGGGAGGCTGGTGTAGGCATCTTTCTTTCTTTCTTTCTTTCTTTTGCTGCTTTACATTTTTCCTTTTGCATGACCATTGATAATCACTAGACATGCGCATGCTGGTGTATACAGGAAGTATTTTAATAACACTGTTGGCTCATTTTAGCTATTTGCTTGAATAATTCCTTGCTTCCTGTGCATGTTAGCAGTATTAGCATTATACAGTGGGGCAAAAAAGTATTTAATCAGCCACCAATTGTTCAAGTTCTCCCACTTAAAAAGATGAGAGAGGCCTGTAATTTTCATCCTAGGTATACCTCAACTTTGAGAGACAAAATGAGAAAAAACAAATCCAGAAAATCACATCTGATTTTTAAAGAATTTATTTGCAAATTATGGTGGAAAATAAGTATTTGGTCAATAACAAAAGTTAATCTCAATACTTTGTTATATACCCTTTGTTGGCAATGACAAGAGGTCAAATGTTTTCTGTAAGTCTTCACAAGGTTTTCACACACTGTTGCTGGTATTTTGGCCCATTCCTCCATGCAGATCTCCTCTAGAGCAGTGATGTTTTGGGGCTGTCGCTGGGCAACACGGACTTTCAACTCCCTCCAAAGATTTTCTATGGGGTTGAGATCTGGAGACTGGCTAGGCCACTCCAGGACCTTGAAATGCTTCTTACGAAGCCACTCCTTCGTTGCCCGGGTGGTGTGTTTGGGATCATTGTCATGCTGAAAGACCCAGCCACGTTTCATCTTCAATGCCCTTGCTGATGGAAGGAGGTTTTCACTCAAAATCTCACGATACATGGCCCCATTCATTCTTTCCTTTACACGGATCAGTCGTCCTGGTCCCTTTGCAGAAAAACAGCCCCAAAGCATGATGTTTCCACCCCCATGTTTCACAGTAGGTATGGTGTTCTTTGGATGCAACTCAGCATTATTTCTCCTCCAAACACGTCTAGTTGAGTTTTTACCAAAAAGTTATATTTTGGTTTCATCTGACCATATGACATTCTCCCAATCCTCTTCTGGATCATCTAAATGCTCTCTAGCAAACTTCAGACGGGCCTGGACATGTACTGGCTTAAGCAGGGGGACACGTCTGGCACTGCAGGATTTGAGTCCCTGGCGGCGTAGTGTGTTACTGATGGTAGCCTTTGTTACTTTGGTCCCAGCTCTCTGCAGGTCATTGACTAGGTCCCCCCGTGTGGTTCTGGGATTTTTGCTCACCGTTCTTGTGATCATTTTGACCCCACGGGGTGAGATCTTGCGTGGAGCCCCAGATCGAGGGAGATTATCAGTGGTCTTGTATGTCTTCCATTTTCTAATAGTTGCTCCCACAGTTGATTTCTTCACACCAAGCTACTTACCTATTGCAGATTCAGTCTTCCCAGCCTGGTGGTGCAGGTCTACAATTTTGTTTCTGGTGTCCTTTGACAGCTCTTTGGTCTTGGCCATAGTGGAGTTTGGAGTGTGACTGTTTGAGGTTGTGAACAGGTGTCTTTTATACTGATAACGAGTTCAAACAGGTGCCATTAATACAGTTAACAAGTGGAGGACAGAGGAGGCTCTTAAAGAAGAAGTTACAGGTCTGTGAGAGCCAGAGATCTTGTTTGTTTGTAGGTGACCAAATACTTATTTTCCACCATAATTTGCAAATAAATTCTTTAAAAATCAGACAATGTGACTTTCTGGATTTTTTTTCTTTTCTCATTTTGTCTCTCATAGTTGAAGTATACCTAGGATGAAAATTACATCTCATCTTTTTAAGTGGGAGAACTTGCACAATTGGTGGCTGACTAAATACTTTTTTGCCCCACTGTACAAGCAGAATTTGCTTGCACATCAGCTGTTGGCATAGACAACACAAATGCCTGTATTGGGTTTTAGGCCTAAACGTGTCCAAAGTAATGCGTTTTAAAACAAAAAAACGTATTGTGAGTAGATGCTTATCCTTTCTGTGTTGGTGTTTACAGAGTCGATGGGTTCATAAAAACACCTATGTGGTCCGCCATCTTAGAAACCTTTCTCACAGCGGGACAGTCTTCAGGGACTGCAGTTACAGTAGACGCCTGTCCAGCAAGGTTACAGCTTATTAAACTGTGGTGACTACACTGAGCTCGCTCTGCAGAGCCCGCCAAGCCCTGCTAGGAAACCTAACCCACAGAGCCGAGCGGTCCTGGAAACAACCTGGATGCCAGGCTTGTTTGATTCCCTCCTCCAGCATCAACATCCATGTGTGTTTGTGTGTGGGAGGAGGGGAGGGAGAGGGAGATATGGAGAGGCCAGGAGGCCA
Source organism: Notothenia rossii (assembly GCF_949606895.1). Taxonomy (NCBI): domain Eukaryota; kingdom Metazoa; phylum Chordata; class Actinopteri; order Perciformes; family Nototheniidae; genus Notothenia; species Notothenia rossii. Next base: position 67,189,487 of record NC_136909.1, on the reverse strand, counting down.
CCCAGGTCTTAAATCACATTTTCTGAATGAAATGAGTAAAGTAAATAAACGCTTCCTCCCTGCCTTTCTTTCATGAACTAACATGTCAGAGGTCGGGTGTGTTTTGTGGTTTTAGACAAGAGCCTGGTCTCAGGGTACACTAGTGCAATAAAAACTGTTCCGCCGTCAGAGGAGGATATTGCGGATTGCGTGTACCGGAGGGATTCAGCAAGCTTTTAAAAACAGACTTTCGAAGGCCAATGGTTGATGGACTGTTATAGTGTGATGGAGAGAGACAGCAAGACTAGAGAAAAAGTGAGTTTTAATGGAATCCTTATTGTACTCTGGAGCCCCATTGAGTGACTGAGAGATTCTGACTCTTACAAAGCATCCATCCGTCCATCATTAAGTATTCCGTCTCCTCGATTCTAATCCGTCTCATTAGATCATGACATGGTGGAGGAATCTAATTTCAAACCTCCTTTTTTAATTATCCCCCTTCAATATATTAGCAGTTGGATGTTGCAGCAGGAACGTGGCTTTAGATTGACCTGGAAATGAAATTGTCATACTCCAGGGATTGGTTTATCTCCATTGCAATTTCATGTCCTCCACAGTGTGAGACAGTGATAGCCATGAATCTACTACTCTCCCTTTTACAGCCTTATGGTGCCAAAAGCCTGAATGACTGGGTATAACATAGCCCTCATTTTCTTTTATACCCTTTATTTTGGAATTCTCTCTTCTCACTTTCCTCTTATCTTGGCTCCCTCCCCTTCACACTGGGGTAGTTTGCCAGAGGGATTGTAGAGTGCCACCACATTCCTGGTTGGCACTCATGTCGAGACATAGCCGAGGTGTAGGCATTAGCCAGAGCCTGCAGAGAGGAGACCGGCTCTGGCAGCCAAGGACTCGGCGCCCATCTGCTGCCAGAGCCGGGGAGGGAAGCATCATTTATTACTTCCACTGATGCGAAAAGCAGCTCTTGTCACTCAGGAAATGCATTGTCCTGAGATCGCTGCTACTCTCAAAAGTTTCCATCCCAAGTCCACATATTTGGCGGTGCTATTTTCCCCCTCTCTCTGTTTAATCCATTGGAACTTGTTCATCCTCACAGATCATATTTCAGAAGGCAAGACACTTGGAAACTGAATCCCATGTCTTGCCTCTGCTTTATCTCATATCTGTCATATATTACTCTGGTGAGGCAACGTCTACATGCCCTCAAACGAAGATTTAACCATGCAGCCGCTCTAACTCCCACTTTAGAAGCAACCCTTTAGACATCTATCAGTGTTTAGCCCGGCTGCAAACTGCTAAGCGCCTCTGTTCCACTGTGACCTAATCTTCCATCTTTGGCTCTAAATGCTGGAAAGAAATCACTGAGTGTGACCTCAGATGTTTGACATCACTGTTCCTTTTATATTTAGTTTTATACCAAACCCTCTGTTCATTTGTGCTCATGCTCCTTGCAGGGTAGTTATAAGCACTTACTTTTGTAAACTGTGTTCCTGTGTATAGAACCTTTGTTGTTCAAATGAAAAAGTGGAAAAATAACTGACGGCCTTTCTTCTCCACCGCTGCACCTTTCAGTTTTCCCTCTGAAAGTGGTGTCATTACTGGATTAGTGCCCAGTTGTTCAGGACCAAAGAGACAGGAACCTGCCTTACCTGAGCAAAGCCTAATCCTCTTTAATCTAATAATGGCTCTCATATTCACTGTGTTGTGAAAGAGCGCAGCTGCCAGGCATGGTTTTGGCTCCAGGTTGCTGTGCACCATGGGTAAAAATAGCCATGTCCCTTCAATGGCCAGGTTCACATATTTGGACTCTGTAAAGGTTTTTTCATCATCATCATCATCATCATCATCATCATCATCATCATCATCATCATCATCTTTTGGGTTTTCTCAAACTAAAAGAAGAACCTTTTTTCAGTGCATCTTTCTTTTCTTTCTTGTTCTTTTTTCTTGCTCCTCATCAGCTCATGTTATGTCCTCGGCATGGACGGATTACACACAGATGCATTAGGCTGCCTGTGTTTCAGCAGTCAGCCCTTTATGAGTGGGTGTTGAAAATGGTTGAGGGCTGCCCGTTCTCAGATGTCTCTATTTTAGATAGAGTTTGACAGTTATGAAGACTGGTGTGGAGGGACAGAGCAGTGGGGGTGCTGAGAGACAAGGCTCATATCTTCTCTGAAAGGCTTCTTCATGGACTCCATTTGTCCAGAGCAAGTTGATCAAGCTCCCGGAAGTGCCATTTAAGCGTCATACAATAACACAGAATAGCACGCCACTGTGATGATACGCTTCGTGTTCAAGTTAAATAACCTCAGCAATGAGATAAAAGCATAGTCAACTATTTGGTGCAAAGACATCAACAAACTGGTGACGTGGAAGTACAAATTGTGATAAAAGTGTATATCTATCATTAAAAAATTGATGTTTGTAGATGGAACTATTCATAAAATTGAGAAATGTGATTGAAAAAAAAAATCCTGCTTCAAGATGTTCAGTGTGACCTATATGTCCTGCCTCCCAAACATATCTGTGATTGTGTTTTCTTTCCCCTCCCTGTATAATGAAGATCCACAGCAGCGTTCCCCAGAGGCCAAACAAGTCCCAGTCCTCAGTCCCCCCCTTAAGCCCACTGCAGTACGACTAGTAATGAGGCGGTAATGGCCGAGGACGGGTGGCCTATTAACGCACACTTGAAGGAGCGTTTGGGTGTGGCCCAGCCAACACTTTGATGCTGTTGACCGCCGCCCGGTGCGCTTATTAAGAGATTTATGGCTGACGCCTGTCTGCCCCCACCCTCCTGCACGCACTGTGACATATGAGTGTTTTTATTATTTCCCTGTCATGGAGACCATATAGAGAACTGCCTAATTTCAAAGGCAGAGGTGTGCTGGCAAGCAGCAGCTCGTTAGGGAGCATGAGAGTGCATTTCTCTGGAGCGAAGAAGAGGTGACATACTTCTGTCAAATTGCCATGTTGGATAGAAACATTTTTTGTTGAGGAAAATGAATTGATAAAAAAACATTCATGCAATCAGTGTCATGTTCCTGCTAATGGAGCTAATATTAAGAGATGTCAAAATGGGGATCATACTATAAATTCCACTGAGGTGTCATGGATGACTGTTGCTGCTGTTTGAGGGCTGAATGGAGCAAACATATGGTCCACCTGGATAGGTTGCATGCTTGTTGCCATGCCAATGTTGCCTGATAATAAGCTGGGGATGGTGGTGGGGGGATTCTCCATCTAATGGGTGCAGAGCTCGCTTCCCTCTGTCAGCAGCAAGATGGAAAGTAACAGGCATAAACTGATAGTGATCTCATTGAGGTTTGTTATAATGAACCCGGCCCACGAGCAAGTTGCTTTGCAGAGCGAGACCCCTCCACAGGGCAATTACCTGGCACAATAAGAGCAGCGATTGAATAAAGGTAGCCGTGTGCATACCAGTGTTAGTTGTAAAAAGGCTGCCCGGCCCTGCTGCTTTGAACACAGTTTTCAATCGGAAGCAGAGGAATGAACACAGATGAGCTCTGCTCATGTATGCCGCACAGAGAAGAGAATAGTACCTGGGGTCAGTTCTTTTCTGATGTAATGAAAAGAGACAGCAGGGACTCCTTCTTTTATTACTTTGATCCATTTTTATTTGATAGAGGGGGGGTGCCTCTTTGATGGCACATAAGGGCTGCTATGTTTGTTCCCACCTGAATGTTCCCTTGTATGAGGCTCAGGTGTCATTTGTAAACCCTGACAAGAAACCCTGCATTGGATATTTTAAGATTTCTTTAACTGACTTTGTTCTATAAATAGAAGAACGTAAAATGAATGGTCATTCATTTTAAGGTTCACAAGGCCCCAGTTTCTCATCGACCAGGGAGATGACTTTATACTTCTTGTTCTGTCAGTTCATATTCATTTTTTTAATTGTATAAGAAGGGAAAAAGCAGGACATCTCAATATTTGAGAGGCTTTAAAAATACATGTTCGGCCATTTCTTCATGAAAATGAATAACAATCGATTATTTATCAAAATAGTTGTCAATTGTTTTTCTGTTAATTGATGTGATTTGTGATCAACAGGCTTCATATTTAGTGTACAGAAATGAAAGTATTATCAATTGAACTAGCTTTATTAGCATGACCATAATGACATACATATTGCCAAAGCTTTGTACAACCTGACATCTAAACATAAATATACATTTGAAGTGTACTGTTAAGTTCATACACATTTTGAACAAATGCAAGAACAATATGGTTTCTTTACAAGGAGAACAATATAGTTTTTGGAAATGAGCTAGAAATGTAATTATTAAATACAATTTTAAATCATTTAAAATGACAGAAGAATAGAAAAAGTTGATGTGAGTATTATATTATACAGTATTATCAATCTTTCCCTATCATTGTCAAGGACAAGTCTGTTTTTATATCACTGTAAATTGAATAAATGGGGTTTGGGAATCTTGATCAGACAGAACAAACAATTCTAAGGCTTTAACCTTCAGTCAAAGAGGAATTGACAATATAAAGTCAAAGTAACAAAGTCACCTTGTTAAGTGTAAGTCTACAAGAGCTGATGGGTCAGTCTGTGGTGACCTCCACTGTCACGATGGTTTGACAGAGACATTGAACCTGCTCTGACTGTCTGTTGAACGCCTCTGCTGTCAGGTTAACTAAGGCGGGCTGACCTCTTTGTGTGGGCGCCATCTCAGCTTCACGCACTGCTGACTTCTCTGTGCCATGCTCGTCGGACATGCTTAATGTTCCTGACACACAACGTGGTTAAGAATACTGACGGAGAGCTCACTGAAGCATGGAAATGCAAATATAAACTCAATTTGACATCAGTAACTGCTTTGTGATAGACCAGAACATGTTTATTTGTTTTACATTTTGAGAACCAAAAAATAATCGTGATTTTGACCATGCACACATTCTCCAACAAAGCAGTGTTTTTTTTTCCTCTTAAATTGCAGGAAAGCCTCTCACCAATGCATGTTTCTCTTTGTTTTGACGAAGTTAGAATTTAAATAGTGATTTGTCATAATATGGCTGTTTTCATAAATCCCATTGCAGTTTATGCTATACCTGTTTTATTTTATTGAGGCAGCCAGGGGAGGCATCTCAGTCAGTGAAAAACACACACACACACACACACACACACACACACACACACACACACACACACACACACACACACACTTACACACTTACACACTTACACACTTACACACTTACACACTTACTTGCTGACAGGCAATGAAATCTCTGTCAGTTGGCTTCGGTGCTCCCGTTTGCCCTTCATTCCCTCGCCAATTTATCCCCCTGACATCTTGATCCACAAACACAACTGTGGACGAAGCTTTCCAATTTCCCATCTGAGGTTTTATTTCAGCTTTTAAACACACGCTTGGCTGAACTGTGAAAGATGGTTATCAGCCTCCCTCTGCATATGCCAGCATGCACACATCCATGCTATGAGACTTCATCCAGATATGATGGATTGTTTTCTACAATATTAAATATGTTGGGCTGCCATGTGGTTGCTAGTTGCTACTTGTATAAAATAGATGGAAATGGGAAGATATACTCCTGTTGATGCTGCTGTTAACTTGATTGGTCAAACACAGTATCTCTAGTTTTAGATACAAGTATTTTGGTCAGGATTCTTTGTTCATATTCATTCAAGAGATGTTTTATCATTAAAAAAAGAAATCAGTGATTTTACAATCATATATGCCGGCTCTCCTCCTGTCTTGTTTAAAACTTTTTATAGTGTTTTTTAACTGTACTCATTCTTGACTTTTTCCTAAACAAATTGTCATCTACAGATAAATACGTTTCTTGGACATATATAGGACTAAATCCAAGTAGGTTACAACACATAAGGAACTAATCTTATTTCCCCATACTGTATCTTACTTTTTTCTCCTGACAGTGCAGACTTGTCTCCTCTTTGCTCTGTGACAGCCACTGTGGTAGGAATGCTAATAGTTAGCTTGGCATTCCAAAACGTACAGAAATGGCTGGAAATAGAATGATCTACCCCTTTTCTCCTGACTTTTAATGGAGCACTTTTAAAGAGGCCCTTATTAACTGCAGGATCTACTCTGATTTGAAGTCTTCTTCAACTCCTCAAAAGGTTGACTGGACTGCAGTGTGACTGCAATGTAATGCGGCACAGCAGCTGCTGAAATAGATGCTTTCAAAGAGAGTTGTTTGCACCAGTGTTCCCCCTCTTCCCATCCTCTGAATGTTTTTCCAGTCTGTGCTCAGTCTCATGGCCCATGTCTGACCTCCGAGTTGCCATTAACTAAATAAGATTTCTGCTCCCAAATCATGCTAAGCTCCCTTTGAGATCTCACGGGAACTCTCGGTTAATAATTGATCCGATCACAGACTCTCTGATCTTGTCCCTGCCATTTCCCTTTCTTGTTGTTACTCTTTTGAAGTCTCACTGTTTGTTTGAGTGTTTGAGCAAAGAGAGCTGATGTTATCTGGAGTCATGCTGCTCTTATCCTTAATTTGCTTATGTAGATTTTGGGGCTGTGGAGAGGAGGGAGTAGTGAAAAAGTAAAGTGTTCATGATGGTAAAATGTCTTCATTAGCTATAGACAGTGAGTTTTTTATGGATTACGTACTTAAATCTCACAAAGAATAACACTGTTTAATGGATATCTCCAGCAGTTTATTTCAAGGAATTGCATGTCACTGAGTCAGAGCCGTCTTGAAGATAAACATCTAATAGTCGCCACACTCAAGTCACTGTCTCGTGCTCGGTCAGCAACACTCAGAAGTCCTCGTTCTGCTGTCCTGTCACTCTGAAACATCTCAGAGCAGCTGTCTCGCCCCTTCACGGTCCACGAGAGGCTGTGAAATCACACGCATAGGGTCTTCTTGAGCTCCCAGGGGAGGCGTGATGGGTGGGTGGGACTGGTGCCAAGTATTTGTGGGTGCTGCTGTTTTCGTCTGTGCATGTGTGGGGCATCCTCCCCTTTAACCCCCTGCAGCCTCAGGCATGTGCTTCACCCCCGCTCGTCCTTAGCTTAGCTTCCCTCAAAACGTCTTATTGCAGATGTTTATCTGAAGGAATTATGAGATCTTATCTTAACAAGAATATTGGAAATAGAGAACCTTTTTTCCCCCTCAATCTTTCTTTGACACATCTCCTTGCATTCCACAATATGCTGATACAACAACGTTCTTTCTGGAAATCTGATTCCACTGAGGCACCTTTGCGTCGCTGTGCCAACAGAACAGTTGAGAAGGAGAGGAGGGAGGCGTCGGCTGCTGATGAGCCCATTACGGTTGTTTCCGTCTGTCAGGCCGACTTTGAGGCGACTTCCACCTGACAGCCGAGCCGGGCTTAATGGGGTCGGCAGAGCAGTGAGATGAAGAGGAGAATCCCTGCAAAGATATTTTACCTCTCAGCATTTTCCTTCTCCGTCTTTAACCTATTTTCTCTCTCTTCCAAGTCAGTCCCAGATACCTTGATCCAAATCCAGGGAAACTATTTTCATAAAACTATTTTGAAATGAACTAATATTAATATTTCATTGCGATGGCTGCTCATCCGGGTGCATTAGCGTATCCGCGTATCCGCTGCATGCTTTCCCGGCAAGTGCGTATTGATTGAGACTTTTTTTGTTTTCAGTTTTTCTTAATCTGTGTGGAAATGGAGGCTCCCTGGAGAACTAGCAGAGCTTTCACCAAGTTTGATATATCAAGAGACATCATATTTCATTGATGGTGTGAAGCTTTCTGTTGAAAGAAATCTACTTTATTTAAAATTAATTACATTTTCTATGAACAGAAATGAAATATCTGTACACTGTTGTTGATTAATATTCTGTCCATTCAGTGGTTTTAACTTCTCAAATGTGAAGATATGCAGCTTAGTGTTTCTGTCATGTAAATGTCTTGCATAGCTGAAATTGAAATGTATATTTAATGACATTCTTTTGAATTTTTTTAACTATTAATCCTAAAAACAATCTACCGATAACCCAATGACAAGAATACTAATTCTTATTTTAACACTTAAATGAGTTGTCTTGAAAACATTGCACCCGTTTACATTCAGTGTGTATCTTTGAGGCCTTAAAAACATGTCAAATACTTTTCCTCAAATCATGCTTACGTCTGTGTTTCTTTTGCTGCCTTTGGTAATGGATAGCTAGCTTTGCACTCATAAAAGAACCCAGTGGTCAAAAACTCCTTGGTGTACCTTTTTAATGATTTACTCTGCCCTACTGTAAATCATTGGGCTTTCAATAGTTCACCGTGCCCCTCAGTCTTAGCATGAGCGATTGTTTTTGTCACAAGAAAATTCCCATCATGTGTCCCCTCCCTCTGTTTATTCCCTGTTATCTGCAACTCTCCCTTTCAACCACTCTCACTTTGAAGAGCCCTTAGTGGGAGTTTAGATAGAGTCCGCTCAGCTTATCTCTTTGAAAGTCCCTCTGTGAAGAGCCAAACATTCCCTTTACTGCGACCTAAATGAACTTGAATGATTTCTCATATGGGCACAGCTTCAGTAGCATGGCTTTGTTTCAGCATGTCTAAGTCATTGAATAAGAGGTGATCAGAGGTGGCAGCTGCGTCTTTGTGTGTATGAATGTGTATGTATGTATGCCAGTGTTGGAGAGACAGGGTGTTTGAGAGATGTAGGTCACAGTTTAACAGTACTGTAAGAGTTGGCACACTGCCTCACTCCACCCTCCCTCTCTATCTTGTCTGTCATTATGTGGTATGGGAGAACACCTTATCTGTGTTTGCTGTCTCTGCTGGGACCTTTCCCTCTTCATATGCATGCATGCACACACACACACACACAAACACACACACACACTGTGTCAACGCGCATCTCAAATGAAACCATCAACCAAAACTCGTAACATACACACATAGAGAAGGCTCGGTGTGATGGAGGTTGGCACGCTACCTCACACCCCGGCTGTAGGGCTGGCATGGAGGAGGTGAGCACGTCTGCTGACATTTTTATTGATGGGTTGTTTGAGGTGGATGTTGGGGAAAACTCTCCTGGTGTTTTTGAACCCATCTGCTGGCTTTTTATCCAAGGTTTATTCAAATTAATCAAATTATCTACCCCTCATTGTTAGAGATCACTGGCTAATACAGTAGAAATGTTGCACTAAATCCAGTGGTGTTATGTCCATTATTAGTAAACAAAACATTCTCAGAGTTCGATGTGAGCTTTTGAGTTACTTGTTGTGTTCAACCAGCTGTTCAAGACTCAAGTATATTCAACTTTTGATGACATAAAACTGAAAAAAAGCAGACATTCACCCCAATTTTAGAAACTAGAGCAAGCTAATGTGTTGTAATATTGCTTTATAAATAACCTAATAAAATGGCCCTATTTAGCTTTTTGGGTTTTCTCTTAAAAAGATCCATGTCGTAACAGAGCATGGAAAGAAAATGAGAATAAAAGAAGCAGTCTTTTTAGATATACAATCTATGAAAAAGATTTGAGATGGATGTAACTTCAGTCAAGGGTGCTCAAATTGAGGTGAAGGGGTGAAGCTTGAACCCAAGTGTCACATATTGCTTGGGGCTGTAAAGTGAAAGCCAATCATGTGGCAGCAGGTGTCTCTCCTAAAGCCTTCAGATTTATCTCACTCAGTTTATTTACAGCTGAAAGATAGGCCAGTGGGCCGTGACCTGTCTCCTCACAAAAAAATCAATTCCCCAAAGAAACCAGGCGGGCCGGCAGACCTAGGCCATCTAGATCTAGCTCGAGCATCTATACAGAAGTGGTCGATAAAGTGCAGTCACAGCAAAGCCACAACAGGACTTTACTTAAGCAAAAGGTTTAATGGACCGAATCACTCAAGAACCTCTTTATTTCTGGCACTGTATGTGATCCATAATGCATATGGCTGGGTTTGTTGCCTGCAACATACATGCTATCCTGGTGTCTTCTTTCTGATTTTCCTCATCTTAAGACTTGGTTCTTTACAATCTAAGGTTGGGTAGCATAAAAGGCTTAATGTCTTGCCCCTGTTGACCTCAGCCTTTCCACAGCCTCTCTCCAGGCCTTTCTGCTCTTTTTTTTTGCCTGCCTGTCCATCAGCTGAAGCCACCTGCAGCTGAGACAAAGGTGAGACTGATGCACAGATGGACAGGCAGCAGCAGGAGGAGGACGGGGCGGCGGGGTGAGGAGGGTCAAAGATGGAGGAATTACCTTGGCTCATCTTCAACAGGCTCCTTGATTTAACATTACTGAAAGATCCCCTTTTTTCCTGGCTCCAGTCTTGCAATAGGCCGTGATCCCACACACACGAGCACACACACCGCTGCGCAGGTGTAGCCAAGCTTAATCAACCCTAGCAGTGGATCGTTCCCAATGATAGCAAGCCTTGACATCAGGTATGATAACATTGTGTTGCTCAGGGCACATGAGGGCCTGCCTTGACACTCGTTGGAGATGGCTCCTGATCATGAGTAGTTCATTGCGCAAGTGTTCAAACCAGAAAGTCGGGACGCTGTTGAGTTCAAATTGGAGTCTTCCAATCCAACTCCTCCTGTTGTTTCCAGGATTTTCTTTAATTAGCAACAATCATGCATTTAGATGGAGAGATGTTGCGCTGTGTTTTTTGTATCCTTCAACAGGAGGTGGATACAATATCTATCAAGTACGTAGATATGCCACAATAAGCTTGAAAAAGTAATTGTAAAAACTTTGTGTTGTGTTTCTATTTAAAAAAGAAATGTATGCATTTATTTATCCTAACTGTTAATATATGCCGTGTAAGACTGAACAATTGAGCATAATTGTATCTAAATTGTAAAATGGACGACTTCAATAATCAAATAGCAGTAGGTGCTCTATATTACTATATATTATTTCATGCAGAATATTACTATTCTGGATGAAATCTTTCTATTTTCATGTCTACAAAAAATAGTTTTGGACGATCATTTTAATATCCTAATGGAAAATTAGGATAACCCAAAAACGATCACTCTCCATAATCGAAATTTGCAATTTGATCCAAATTGCGATATCAGTCAAAATAATCAGATTTGCTCTGCTGCAGTGTTATCACAGACAAGCTTTTTCTAATTCTCAGTGGTTCCGCGCATTATGCAATGCGGAAAAGAAGGAACACATTAGTTACTAACTCACCTATAACTACTTGTACTTTGACACATTTTTCCCCTTTGATTTTTTGTGTGAAATAGAACTCTTAGTTTGACAGCAACATCAAAATGACTTCCTGTTTCAGTGCAAGTTACACTTGTCATTTTCTCAAGTGAGATGAGGGTAAATAGAGCAGAAATATGTCTGTGATGCACATACAGCACCACGAGGGGAAATTAAAAAATGTGTGTGCGTGAGGACGTATGAGCGTCACATCATGTCTTGTTTAAGAGACATGTCTCCCTGAGCTGATGGCTCATGACTGTGAAGTGTGTGTGCATGTGTGTGTATTAGATTACCCAGAGCCTCACGGGAAAAAGTATTTTCTCCACGTCGGGTCTTATAATTTTACGAGAAAATAATTCACAGCTAGCCAGTATTGTCTAAACATCACATTCCTCCACTGGGCTAAGTGGTCGCCATGGCACACACTTAATGAACGGAAAAAGCTGTAAAATGTTAACAGCAGCGCCATTCTAATCCTCTGTCATTGACTTTCTCTCTCTCTCTCCTTCCAGTGCTGTCCATCCAGGCCGCCGCCATTCAGTTCACCAAGGAGCCTAAGTCCCAGGATGCCTTGCACGGCCGCAGCGCAATGCTCCGCTGCGAGGTCAGCGATCCGGCCGACATCACGTACAGCTGGCTTCACAACGGCCAGCCCCTGGAGCACAGCGAGAGGCGCTTCGTGGAGGGCAGCAACCTCAAGTTCACGGCGGTGGATCGGCAGTTGGACGCGGGAAACTTCGAATGCGTCGCAGGAAACTCGGCCACAGGAGAATACCTCCACTCCACCAACGCCTCCTTCAATATCAAGTGTGAGTGTTTCATTTCGAGCCGTTCTCACCCTCATTCCAATAAAACTTCCCGAGTGAAAATCACCAGCTGACAGGGTTTCATAATGGCAACAAGGGCGAGCATCCAGTTTCTGGATCAAAAACGCCAAACAAAAGGCCCGGTATAAGATGACAGGTAGTATGAGCTGCGGGAATGTTTCCACCTTGTTGCCTCCTTCTTTGTGGCTTCCTCTCTCCAAAGGAAACTGGATATGTGCGCCACCAAGCATGTGTTTCTTGTTGCTTGTATCTTTTTTTTCTCAGTTGTGCAACACCCTCTTTTCCCATATACCATCAAAAGGCTTTTGTCTGAAAATTACTGAGCAGCATCATTTGTTTTCTAGCTATGTCATTATTTACTTTAACATTAACTCTTCCCTCCTTGCTGAAGCTTTTTTAATCCACATCAGGCTTCTCCTTCCCTCACTTTCTTGTCCCATTAAGTTGAGACAGACTAGTATTTTAATTTTGTTGTTTACCCCCGCTACCCAAACCTCAACGACCCTCTTAAGTTTCACAGGAAGCCATGGGAATTCTGCACGGCCCCGTTTGGGATAAATAACAACCTTGTTCACGTATTGTGGTAAGCCCTCAGGTACCATTTGTTGCTGAAAAAGCCTTTGTGCCTCGCAAACATAGAGATAGTTTGTCCCGATGGCAGTAGTAAAAGCAAAGCGGGTTGAAAAATGGCTCCATCTGGAATTTGTTGTCCTCCTGAGCTCCATTCAGCCAGGAGGTTTCTCTTTGCGGGGATGTTACCCGTTCAAAGGCTGATTACAAGAACAGATGAGAGGCCGGACCTCCTGGTAGCAGACTGAGAGACGGGCGGAGGTTTAACCCCTGCTCTGTGACGTGCCTCCACCAGTGGATATTTGTGGGCTGCCATGACATGAGGGTTAAACGTTTTTTGAGCCAGATAAACCCAAAGGAGCTCATCGGTTTTTCAATCCTTGTCTGATATTGAAGGCTCTGCTTTTATGAGTTTCAATTAAACATGATGCAGTGTGTCAATAACGCTCCACAGAAAAAAAACTCCCACACATTAAAAGCAAGTTAGACCAGGAGGACCTGCCTTAAGATTTGCCATCGTGACCCAGAATGAACCTCAGTACCTGCTTCGCCATTAATATTCCCACACATTGGAAGAGAAAGGAATGTTTTTATTGGAAGGAAGGTGGAGTAATAATTTCCAAAAAGCCAAATTTGTTCTTGCTGAACTCGTATATAATTGTAATTTGGAGTATGTTGACACTTGTTTACATAAGTGGTCGCTATTTTTTTTAGATGTGAAATTCTCTAACACAAATAGGCAATAATAGAAAGTGATTTAAATATGAGAGTTATTTATTAAAGGGAAATTCTAAATATTACACAAGAGCGCTTCAATGTGCCCCTTTTAAACTCCTCAACAATTTGTGGTGCCGAATGTGCTGGAACATGACATGTCCTTATTCTCCATCTGCCTCTGAGGGTGTTTATAGGGCATCTTCAAGTAGCCTTTAAAGGAGGCCTTTGAAATTGGCTTTTTGAAGAGGCTTTTAGCAAGTCCACTAAGTATGCTGCCGGCTAACACACCTTCAAGTATGACACTGAGTCCTGCAGTACATAAAGCAGAGATAAACAGCAGATACATAGACAATACTTGGATATTAAGGGATAGAGTTCAGTACATGCTAGAAATGATAACATCAATAGCTTCATATCAGTCTTCAGGGGTAGACTTCTCAGGAATGTCTTCAGATAAACCAAAGGAAAAAAGGTTGTAGCATACTTGAAACCAACGCACAGGTAAAAAATTATCCTTAACCATCTCAGTATGCGGCATGTGTCTTTCGGTCATATTGCGCCGGGTGGCTAGCCTTCTCTGGCTCACTTTAGGTGGATCAGAGCGTGTTATGACAGCTGTTTTCTTATTTCCCCAACATGCATTTAACGGGCGATAAAGCCGTGCACGTCCAAAAGTAAAGACCCCCTCCGGCTTTAACCCTGCATGTGCGCTCACTCATGTGTATGCTAGTTTGCGTGCATACTTGTAAAAATGTGGGTTGCAAGGGGGGGTTGGGTATTCCATATGTACTGTACTTGGACTGTACTTTAGTAGATGGTTTCCCCTCCCCCCCTTCCGTCTTCTGCTGAGAGAGTTAATTTGTCTTGCTCTCAATGGTGGGTGGGCAAATCCTGCCAGTTGAGTTATTCAGAGTAATTATCCCCCCTCTGTTTACACTAATAGAGGTTTTTAGCCCCCCCTTATCCTTTTGTCCCTCCCGGTCATTGGGTCTCCACGGCGAGTCCGCGTCCAGCAGAGGCGTCGGACTCAGTCTTCACTATTGTCCGTGTGTTTGTTGGTCCTGGAGGCAACGCTTCACTTGACTCGGGGTAACGAGATGCAAACTGACATTGTTTTGGTAATCGGTGATTGTAGGAAGAAGGGAAAACATGCAGGGGAAACTCAGGCAGGCGCATATTCCTCTCTTTTTAATCTCTCAAATCACAGAGCCACTTCCACACACACACACACGCCATCTCGATTTAATCACACAGCATGTGTCCTTAACCTACATTTGGTCGGCAGATGCATTTTAGAGCATCCTCACTGATGGCTAGTGCAGCTGCACGCTTCCTGTCATCATTCCTGCACACTTTTGTTAGCTGAGAAAATGCAGCCTAATAACCAAGGCTCCATTTGTCACATTCCCCCCTTCAGAGTGACTTTCCTCCACTGTTGGACTTTTTTCCCTCCTTTCTCTTTCAGCCCTGTCACAGCAACAGCATCTATCTGAGTGGCTTTCCCCTGGCCAGTTGACCCCTGCCAGCCACAGCTGATAAAATCTGACACCTTGTCTCCAACTGCAAGCTGAGTCTGTCACGCTGCCTCCCAGGGCGGCTCCAGGGGCACAAAGTTTACACTATGAAGCCACTCTGCCACATGTTTTGGCTCTTTCCATGCCCATATGGTGCCGTCAGTCAAATCCCAACCCTGAGCTCTCCCCTGGATAACACAATCCACCTTGCCTCTGTGTAAAAACCCTTCTCCATGGCAACAAATCAGCACATTGAGTGAAGCAGACGAACACGCAGCTGTCTTTTGGCACAGCAAGGAATGAACGGTCCGAGCATCTGCCTCCACAATATCCTCCCAATTCATCTGTTATCATCCCTGTGTTGATAGGACTTCCTGCTCTGCCTCCAACATAATAATTATACGCCCCTAATTATGGCGTTAGCTGCCAGGCCTGCTCCAACACTTAGTCATGCATTCTGAGAAGGATTACGGGGAAGTATTTGCCACTAATAGGTTATGAAAGAGCACCTTCTGTTTGTCGAGGCGACAGCTGGAGAAACCTGAGCTGTGAATTGAGATATATGAGCAGAGTAAAGGGTGAGAGTGTGCGACTGTGTAAATCCAGGTCAAAGTGGAAATGAAATATTATCAGGAATTGATTTTTTAACCTACTGGAGAACCAAATAGGCCAGGAGTGGCAGAAACTTGAGACAGTGACAAGGATGTGAGTGTTGATAAGTGCCCATTGTCCCAATGATTGTCAGGTCACAGAGGTCAAGCAGTCTGTCCCGCACTGTGATTTTTTTCCCATTTTTTTTCCGAATTGTTTCTCTTGCTGCTAACACTCAGTTTGTTTAGCTGGTTTCATTTCACACTCATGCTGCTGGAATGTAAAATATTTTTCACAACTGCAAAAAGGTATAAAGGGGTTTTCCCAATGAGTCATACCAGACATATGTTCAAATCTGAAAGTTTAATCACTATTTTTATTTGTTTTTAATTGGCAATTGACAGCAGAAAAACACATGGACTCTCACGCTACATCCAAACGTATACGTTTTAGTTTATTCATACGCCATTACAAAACAAAAGCAAGCATTCCTGAAATTGTCACATAACCAATTTCGTTAAACAGGAAGCAGGTGACCCTAATGCCACTGAATTGGGAGAATGTCGTACATTCTCAAATATCAGCTTGCCTTTTGTGCATGTAGGCAGTAGCAGCATTATAACTTGAGGAGTTTAACTGCGCGACAGCTGCTAGCATAGACGACAAGTCCACCAATGCCTGTAATGCATGTTGAATTAATCACAGATGGTCAAGGCCGATAATTTTCTTCTAGAATAGGGTTATGTGATATTGGTGTGGCGAATAAGGAAAGGGAACATTATTACTAATGACACCCTTTAAAAAGTTGGTGTCTCGTTTCAGGCCTCTCCGTTTTAAGGAAACAAAAATGCAGGAGAACTTTAGACGCTATGTTAAAACGTAGCATAAAACTATGCGTTTTAAATTACACGTCATAAAAGTAGCACTGGGAGACTAACATTTAGCCATGTCTTGTAAGGTTGAGAGTTTGACAGCGGAAACACCCACCTGTTACTCCGGGCAGGTTGAAACAAAGTCTTTCATTTCATTTCCAAATGTCAAGTCGTACTGCACATGATACTTGTTGTTCCTTCTCAACTTCGTCTCACTCTCTCCTCCTCCTCCTCCGTGACTCACTGTTTCCCCGTCTGGTTTTATCGGCCTGGTTATGCTTCCACTGCACTAATAACAGGTCTGTGAGCGTCTGGCCCCAGGTCCCTGTAGCTGAGGTGGCCTTCATCATCCTCTCCTCCTCCTCCTCCTCCTCCTCCTCCTCCTCCTCACTGAAGCTACAGGAGCTGTAGACTAGGGACGACCTTGACTCAACCAATTAGCATCCTCTGCAGAACTCTTAAACATTTACACGCATGCATACACGCTTCGGGGTGCAGCATCAACTGTGTTTTACTTCGCACAAACAGTTGTCTCTAACACACACACAAACACACATTTGATCCAATGTAGCGTGATGTGCACTTGCAGTTGCCGGCGCATCTGTGCTAGAAAGAAGCTAATGAGCGGGCTCTGTTACTTTAGAGAGGGTTTCCCATGGTCCCCCAAGGTGCATTGTAATACCAGGTTCCTGGGTAATTCATCATGACAGCTCTTCCTCTAGCGCCCCCCTCTGACCTCACAGTGGTGCACCCCCCCCCCCCCCCCCCCCCCTCTCTCCACCGCTGTCTCAGGTGGAGGCTCATGCCATGCATATTTCATAGTGGATCCTAACAGCAGAGATGCAGCTGCAGTATTCAGCCACGGGCCATAGCAGTGCAGCTCCATGGAATGTCTTACACACACACACTACACACACACACCACACACACACACACACACACACACACACACACACACACACACACACACACACACACACACACAAATCCCTTGTTGTGCATAAATTGGCCAAACAAATACGCTCTCTCACTGAATGTTATGCCCCCAACAACCACACCAGGGGTATAGACTGCACGTCATGCAACCACAGACCTATATCTCATCACGTAAATAACTATTAGACCCTGTTCTCATTCAGTGTGAACACACTAAGTATTTGTATAGTCAACACACTCAGCAGGGAAAGGGGAATTCCAGCAGGGTACACTGAGGCTTTATTAGAGACAATTTGAAGGTGTCACTCAGCAAAGGAGGCACCGCAAATAACTTAACTATTTATTTAATCATCCTGTAGACTTGAGTGTGGATGTAGCTCAGCTGCAACGGGGTATTTTTCAGCATATTAGCCAGTGTCTCCATGAGGGATAGAGAATATAGGTTATACACTCACAATATAAAGAACAAATTGACTAGCTTGCTATCTTAGGCGAGAAGTGAAAATATAGTCTAATTTTTGAAAAAATGAAGGAGAAAAAAATGAAAAAGTACAGCCATTATTATTTAAGAAAAAACAGACTCCCTTTTGAAATATATTTATATATCCTTAATTTATGCAGGGGGACCTTGCCTTATTTTAAGATGTTTTTCACTACAAACAAGTTATGTCCATCCCATCTGTTATGCCATAAAAATGCTTTTGTGAAGTGTAAAGCTATTCCAGTATGTTTGAGCGCCATGTTAGGATACGTTTGAACCACGTTTGACGATTGGGTTAATATTATGATCTGCCAGGAAAATCCTAACATGACATTTTCATATTGTCCCCTAACACTGCATCAGATCAAATAGTGTTTTTATAGTGACACTACATTTCCATCTACACCAAATAGGTTTATCTAATCTTACTGGAGCCACAGCTATCATTTTTTATTGAAAGAGGGATAAAACGCCTCGTTTCATTATGAGATGTATCTAGTCGTCTCCCTTTGAGACTGAAACATGATCGTATGTTGGCCGTCTCCTAGGAGAAAGCAGGAATGATTTGCTGCTGTGATGATTTCTTGACATCCTGCATGTATCTGATATTTATTTCCCAGTGTACTGTGTCAACATTTAATGGTAAACCCACGCCGTTCCCCTTCATTTCACACCGAGATGCATTCAGGGGACGACTGGATCGATTTCCTCCGGCATCTGTTTCCTTCATTTACACTCATCTGACACTCACCATTGATCAGGTTTCCCGTTACATGTGTGAGTGATGCCTCTCATCACTTTGTTGTGGTGTAATGGAGACATACCTGATCGGCTTTGAAGACATTTTAAAGGACTATTCCTGCATTTTTAAAACAACAACATTCTACTTTGTTTTGTGTTGCTCATTTCCTTTCTGCCTGAGTTTACGGGGTTGCTCTGACAGCAGTAGCCCTTTTTAACAAAGTAAGCCAATGAACTGTCCATTAAATGTCCATCAAAAGCACTGTAAAGGCCCGGCTCTGACTTGTGAGTGCAGGGAAGTGCTGTCTCATGAGTCACAGTGATGTGCCTTCATCTCGCTGAACCCATTATCATGGCAGCGTAAGCCGCAAGGACACATGACAGGACCACCACTTAACTCAATTTCTCCTCCTATCCTTCTCCGCCATTACTCTTACACTCTCCTCTGTTTTTCCCTTTCCTCTGCAGGGTTGGAAAGTGGCGGCGTAACTTTGAAGGAGCCCGCCTCAGAAGGGGACATCGAGAGCTCCGCGCCGGTCACGTTGCGCTGTCACATTGACGGACACCCACGGTGAGTCTCCTCCTGTCACCTCAAGTTCAGAACTCACAGGGTTAAGGATCATCTCAAGGACTGCAGTGAAAAACTATTCTTATGTCAACGTTGGCCTCTCTCATGCCCTTATGATCCTCTTCATCCATTCTTCTTCTCTCCCCCCTCTCCACACCTTTCTTTTCTTCTGTTTTGGCTTCATCAATCACCCTCACTCGCCAATTTTCTCGTCTTTTTTCCTAAACCTCCTTCTTTTATTCCTTCTCCTCCTTAAGGCCGACGTGTCAGTGGTTCAAGGACGGGGCGAAGCTGACGGAGAAGAGCCACCAGATCAACAACAAGGAGAGGACGCTCACCTTCGCCAGCGCCAGTCCCGACGACAACGGCCTGTACTACTGCTGCGCCAAGAACGCAGCGGGACACGTCTGCAGCAACAGCAACTTCACTCTCAACATCATAGGTGTGTGTGTGTGTGTGTGTGTGTGTGTGTGTGTGTGTGTGTGTGTGTGTGTGTGTGTGTGTGTGTGTGTGTGTGTGTGTGTGTGTGTGTGTGTGTGTGTGTGTGTGTGTGTGTGTGTGTGTGTGTGTGTGTGTGTGTGTGTGTGTGTGTGTGTGTGTGTGTGTGTGTGTGTGTGTGTGTGTGTGTGTGTGTGTGTGTGTGTGTGTGTTGCAAATTGGAAAACTATTTTCCTCTAAACACCTTCAGCCACTGTTAGAGTACTTATAGAGCTGCAACTAATTGCTATTTTGATTATTTGAGCTATTCTTTTTTTGATCACACTGCTCTCGGGGATACTTTGTCAATAAAACCTCAGATATTGAGAAAGGCCCCTACAATTCTAGGAGCCCAAGGTAATGTTTTTTTTTTTTTGAATAATCGATTAGTTGAATGACGATACAATAATGCCTCCTTTTTATGATAACATAAGTTCATTTTGATACAAAAATGGCAGAAAATGCAGTTTTCAGCCTCTGAAATATGGATATTTTAAAATGTGATTTTCTATATCACAGTAAACTGTATATTGACATGTTGTCCACTAACCAAAAAGGGCATCATCTTGGACTTTGAGAACTGGGATTGCCATTTTTCACAATTTGTTAGCAAGACCATTCGATTAATCTAGAAGATAGAAGCAACTTTAATTGGAGTTTAACAACACTCTTGTTGTGACTCAAATATATACATTTAATCAATATTAATTAGAGAAAAAACGAAATCCCATCACATAATAGAAGTTAACTGACGTTCTAGCTTGAAAAATCACCCACGGGAATTTTTCCACATTGCCACACCTGCCAGGAAGTGCTTTGAAGAGCATCAGGAGGAGGAGGAAGGGGAATACAGAGCATTAGTGTTGAGAGAGAGAGAGCAGGAAGAGAAAGTGATGGAGTTCCTAATGTGATTACCAGAGAGTGTGTTGGCACCTTCCTCCTGTCGCCACCCACGCACACAGACACAACATCATAACCATCTACAGAGTGAACAACAACATCAGCCCCCCCGCCACAGTAGCGCTCTGTTGGTCTGACTGAAGCTCTCACACACACACAGCTCCTTTTACTGTTTCTTTGTGTTAGATTATTGTTTTTCTGCAGGCTCAACAGGACTTATTTAGTTTTCTCTGTGCTGGGGGGATAATACACAGGAGGGGCTAGATTTAGTACAGTACATCCAGCAGCACATCTGCGCCAGAAACCTGATGCCCATTCCACTCTAATTAGCCACCTGCAACACACACACACACCGACACGCTAGGTTAGCACCTGTGTGCAAGAAGAATGGATCATTGTTGAGTTTCCAGTTACCGGTTTGCCACCCTCCGCTCCTCTATAGGGCTTCACCTTTAGGTAAACGATGACAGCTTTTCAATGAACGGTCACTGCTTTTCAAGATGAGGCCTTCCCACCGACTTCCTGGGTGGGCCAGGTGTGGGCGCCCTTCCTTTTTTCTTCACACCAACCAGTAGCCATATCCTAATTCTGCTACTGGCACCAAACCTCCATGAGCTGTTCAGATTTCAAATTCTCACACACCTAAACCTTGATTAAGGATATTTTTGTGTTCCCATTTCTGCATTGAGCTCAACACCCTTCAGCTTTGTATAACAATGTGCGAAAGTCTGTTTGCTAGAAACTCCTCCTCTAGGCTGTACTTTGCCAAATCTCTGGCACTGTTGGCAGGTCGCAGCGGCCTTGTCAAAAGAATGTGAGAAAAAGGAAAATTATAAGCAGCATGTTTAGGTGATTTGGGAAAAATGCACTAACTCCATTGTTTAGAAAATGCAAAATAACCAGCCTTATTCTTTCTATGCTCAAAAGTATACATCTCAATGATGGCTTAGGTACAGATGTTTCTTCTTTCCATAACTATCAACCCCTTTCAAGTACCTTTAACCCCGATGTATTGCGTGATTTAAGATTATCACAAAGAAGAGAGATGGCCTCCTTCTATGATCCAGGAGATAAAAAAGGAGATGATGGTCCAGTGAAGCTGCAGGGCCGCTTCACTGACCTCATTAACTATCCCTGATGGCCCCTGTGGTGTTGACACACACACACCGCCACCTGAAGACGGCTTGTTCAGCAGCTGCGCTGCTGTTGACAGCTTCTAATAAAGCCCGGAATAGACCGGCGCTCGATGGACCTGCAGACGTCATCATGCAGATGTTTGTCTACCTTTCTCCGACAGATAAGAGTTTCCCGAGGCCGGTGGTCACTCCTGAGGACCAGGTGGTGCTGAAGAACGAGGAGGCCGCCTTCCACTGCCAGTTCACTGCCGAGCCGGCCCCCACGTTGGAATGGTACCACGAAAATGAGCTGCTGGTGAACAAGTCTCGGTATGTAGGGAGCTAAATCCTCCCCTCTGCAACACTTTTCTTTCTCATCGTACATCTTAGACTCAATCTCCCTCACTGCCTTCACTTCATTCCATCTTACTTACCATTATGTAAACTTGAGCCACAGTCGGGTAATCCTTTGAACCCAATGAGGTGGAACCGCTACAACTTGAGATGGATTGCACTTTAAGGAATATTATTCCTGGAACCGAGCGCTGTAAAGTTTTTCTTTAGATCTCTCCAACGCAGCTTTTCTTCCCCAGCCTATCGGGAGGAACTCGCCGGTGTTCTCGCACTGAGAGGAAAAACCCCTCAAGCTACACTCCAGCTTACCAGCATGTCCCCTATAAACACATAAGCGCTAGATAATAACCTAGTATACCAAGTGCCAAGCATACCCTCAGGGTTCAAAGCACCTCACGCATACACATAGACGCATTACAGGCAAGCTGTTCCACATGAGGAGACGGTTTAAGTGATTATTGTGTTCAGTCAGCGAGTGGAGAGAAAGACTTCAACATCAATAGTTAGTCACTTGTGTAATGAGCTTGTCAGAGGCGGGTTTGGTCACCTTGGGAGCGCTGACTCAGCACCAGTACTACAGATGGATGGGTAATAAGCCCGGATATAAAAACACACACACAGACTGCTTCATTAAAAAACGCAGGCCTCTTTGTGGTGAAGGTGTTCTAAGGCTGTTTGTTTATTGATCTGCGCTGATACAAGGCCAGAGGAATGCAGCTCTCTGTGGGAGATATCATCTGTTTCACACCTGCACTGTTTACACAACCCCCCTCCCTCTATATTATGTGTGAATATTTGATGTGGATTGTTTCCCACATGTGCCAGACTAAGGAAAAATACACCAGCGTAAGCTCAGGGCTGTTTTTACACACAGTCCTGCCCCGTGGGTCAAACCAACTCTTGGGGGAAACATTTGAAACCAAAACAACTCTTTCTGCACATGTTTGCAGATATAAAGATGATTGCTTTAGGAAAAGAATGTGCCTTTGTTCATTTAGTTTTGTGGTTATTTTTCCTCACACAAACTCCCAAAGCTCCTTTCCCTTTTGCTTTTGAACAGAAAATAAGAGATGACACAGAAATATCCCTGTCCTCAGGGAATCCAGTGGAAAAACAGATCCAGCAGCACCTTCACTTCTTCCTGTCTGCTTTACATATTCACATTTCCCTCCTACACTTTTATCATTCAGCCATGATGAGCTGTTGAGTCGGCCTGTTGAACCTTTTCTACACGTGCAGAGTGAGAAGTGCAGCTCCTTATCTGTCAGCCCCGAAGCTGGCTTTAGGTTGGCCTTTAATTACTCCTCATCCGTCCATTACTGGCACTGAAACTCCCTTCAGCCTGCCAGAGGCCAGCCATCAATCCTCCTATTTAAAAAGAAAAAAAAGCACAAGACTTTTTGTAAATTAAATCCCTATGTAGGACACTTTTCTTAGTGCGCAGTGGACACATTCTTAGCATTAACTCTAACCTATTTAGGGCAGCAGATGGCTTCGGTTTATTGAATCAGGGCAATTCAGATAGCATCAGGCAACTTGCCAAGTACAGAAAAATTCATATTCTAAAATAGTGGCACTGCTATTGTGCTTTGTGGCTGAGCATTTCCATCTGGTGCTCCCAGCATGCCAAAGCAAATCATTTTCAGATGCAATCGGAGCTAGATCTGTCGACGGGAGAGTGCTCTTACTTTCCTGTGTGCTTCTGTTCATTTGCCTTCATGAACAGATAATGTGTCTGTCATTGACTAAAAGTAACTTTAAATGAGCTGGTCTTGGAATCTAACAGTGTGTTTCTTCTACCGCAGTGTGATCCTGTTATCCAACGGCACAGTGCTGATCACCCAGGTCAAGCCCAGGAACACAGGGACCTACAAGTGCGTCGGCCGCGGCCTCACAGGGTCCAATGTTGCACTGGAGGCCTCCCTCCTCATAGCCGGTACACACACACACACACACACACACACACACACACACACACACACACACACACACATACTTGCAGTTGTCGAGGTGTTGAGAGATAAACACCTGTGATTGTGTAAGCTGAGAGCGAGAGGGGCATTTGGATTACATATTTATCCCGCCCTCCTTCTCATTCTTCTCTCCCCTCCCTTTCTTCTTCTGGCAGATCTCTCATATGATACTCACATTCCCTTATTGACATCCGGCCCAGCTGTACCCACCACACACTCACTCACACGCGCTGGAGAATTTCCCTGCTTCCCCTCCATATTATTTCCTCCAGCAGTCCGGCTGTTTGCCAAACTTGTTAAGCTTTCTCCGTATTGCAACAGCACCTGGCATAAGTAACACTAAATAACGTACCAGTATGACTCAAACTGGTTTAACAAGCAGTGTAATTATGCGCTTTAAAATGTCATTATACCTGCCCCTGTGATTTGCATCCATCACTTGGATTTACCTGGTAGGAAATTACTAACTTACAAATGGTAGGGTATGTTTAACCACTTTAAAATCAAACAAAAAACTTTAAACAAATATCATTTTGTGGTTATTCACGGGTTGGGTTGTAATCAGTGAAGGGAAAACAATGTAATATAATAATATAATTCCATTGTTGAGGTATACTAAAATACATTTATATTGTGTAATTTTCTAAACTCACATATATTTCTGTATAGTATGTGTATTCACTCTCTGTCCTAAACGGCTTGTTGGAGCTCCCTGTGAGCCCAGTGGCCGTCTGCGAGACACAGCGAAAACCAGCCCAAAACACACACACACACACCTGCAGCCTGGCTGGGAGTTTGTGTGTGTGCCCAGGCTGAGTTCCGCGGTGTCTCGCTGTCTCGCAGACCCCACACCAGTGAGCCAGCTCACAGTGTCCCGCTCCTCGCAGCAGCAAGCCTCGCAACGTCCCGCCGAGTGGTGTGCGTGAGGAAGTCCGCGGATTGGTCCAAACGTAACGGCTCCGCGGATGTAACGTTACGTCACTATACCCGAGATACGTCACTATACCCAAGAAGTAAACAATGGAAAAAGAGAAATCTCCTACGAGGCGTTCTGGGGCAGCATAGACAGGTATTTTCTGTGTTAGAGTTTTACTCGCTACAGGGTGTACTTTGAGGTTTTGTGACTCTGCAGACCGTTTACATGCATAACAAGCTACATAACACACAAGGGGACGGGTAATAACCAGAAAAGCATGACATGGGACCTTTAAGCAAATAACAGCGCCTGCTCTCCAAAGAGAACTACTTAAACCAATGTTTTAAATGGCGGCTTGATCTTAAAGCCGGAACAATCGGTAGCATCGTCTCATTTTACTAATCGGCCGGCATTTTGAAATGCATGTGCATGCAAGTCAAATATTTTGTGTAAGCTTAGAGCTTGAATTTCCATGCGTTTCTATGAGTTCTCCCGATCACTTTATTCCACTCGAGCAGCTCCCTTTTTTCCCCAAGGGTTTGGGATTAAGGAGCTACGACTGGATCTGCAGTTTTAACCCAGTGAACCACAGCTCCATTTAAATACCTTAATTCACTTAATCTGATGGTAATCCCCGCGGGCATTATAGGGGATTGTGTCACAGTAGAATTCATTATTGAGGGACAAGTTGAAACAGTCACTCCATCGCGGCTCCACCTCATTTATTTCACCCCCCCCCCCCCCCCTTCCTCTTTCTTTCTCCCAGATCTACTTTCCTTTCATCTGCTGAGAAATGTGTGTTTTCCTCTGTTCATTAATCGATTTAGATCTTAGTCTTTAGAAGGTCGCGGCCACTGACCAGCTTCCAGAGCAATGTCGGCCAATAAAGTATTAATGACTTCCATTTGGGACTCGCAGTATTAAACCACAGTGTAGTGGGAGGTCTTGTTAGTCTTTGTACCACAGATCACATTCCACTTTCCTTATAAGGGGCTGCCAGTTTTGATATGACCCACCTCACCCAGACCCGAGATAATTCCCGTGCAACCTATATATACCCAGTTAAACTACTGTGCGCTTTGCTCTCTAATTACTGCGCCCTGCGCTACAAATCAGAGCACTTTTCCTAACAAGACAGATCTGTGCGTGGGGGCTGCTTGTGAAATCCTGAATCCGTAACGCTTCGGTGGCTTTGAAGGCAGATTGATGATTATCACTGGCTTTGTGTGAATCAATTTACCCTGCACTCAAATTGCTTCTTCATGCTGAAAAATTCTGTTCCCACAACAGAGATCGACGTCATGGTACCAAAAATGTCGAAGGTCTTCACAGCGGACACCCTGCAGCGGGTGGCCTGCCACCCCCCACGTGGCAGACCCGAGCCCGAGGTGTGGTGGGAGAGGGGGGGTCAGCGGGTGCCCACGGAGGGCAGGGTGTACCAGGACGGCCTGAATCTGGTCTTCCGTCCCACAGAGGGAGGGGACTCGGGCACATACACCTGCGTTGCCCAGAACAGGGCGGGACGCAGGACCCAGGAGGTCACCTTCACCGTGGCCAGTGAGTCGAACACACGCCGCTGCATGATGTTCACACATTACGTTTGTTTTAGCCTTCACAAGAGAACAAAACCTCTGTTTTACAATGCCTGAAAAAAAAGCCTCAGTCTCAGCTAATCTTACATTTACAAAACAAGCATTAGTAGCTGCTTGGGCTTTGAAATAAATGGTCATTTAGGAGAACTGTTGAAAGATGCTTTACCAAAGCATTATGGGAAAGGAAGGATCCGGCGTATCGCTAGCTTTACACTTACTAGAGAACAAGGGGTTTTATGTCAGATATCAGATTGATTCTAAAGGATGACAGTGTCCAGAAGAGTTTACAAAAATGATATTATCAGAATATTTAAAAACAATAAATTATATTAGAGATTTTGATTTTGATGTTTTTCTGTTTGAAGGAGACAAAAAGAGAACGAAGATTATTCTATTTTAAATATATAATAAACATGAAAATGATTATGACAATGCTATTATCAATCCCTATATATTACTTCACACCTACTGAAGATTAAGTATATCTCTGGCTCTGCTGCCTTATTTTAGGCATCTTCTAGAATCCATGTTTTGTGACTAAAATAAAAGTAATTATTTGAGTTTTAGTTTTTTATAGCAACCCAAAAATTAATGAAATCAAATGAATATAAACCAGCCAATATGGGCTAGCATAGGTCATTGAAGTGCGCTTTGTATTACAGTAAGCCTTTAATGTCAGGAGCATGCTGGGATCACTGAGAGCATCTACCAGATACACAGAGATAATAAATGGAGTCTATGTTTAGACTGACCACAGGCCAAGCTCACTAACACTTTGTGTATTCCTTTAAGGGACTGTATATGCAGCTGAGGAGCTATTCTGTGTGTACTGTACTGGTGTAGAATGTCTATGCTTATATAACACATTTCTGTGTGTGTGTCCACAGCTGCCCCAGAGTGGGTGCTGAGGCCTCAGGACAGCCAGCTAGAGGAGGGTAAACCCGGCTACCTTCACTGCCACGCTCAGGCCAACCCTGAACCTGAGGTCACATGGCTCCGAAACAACATCTTGCTCACACCAGAGGTCAGATACCAAAAACTAAAACACCACACAGATGAAAGTGTCTTTTTATCATGGACAATATTTGCCCAAACATTCAAAACTGCATTGCACATGTACATGCCCACACAACATAGCCATAGTTATAACGATAACAATTGTTCAAATGAAGAAAACGCAGTCACATTCCCATTCGTCCAATTGTTATTACAGCCCCTCTTACAAAGTAGTTGGTAATCCTTGTCGCTTGTTTGTTTCCTACATATTGTCAATTTCCCCCATTTGTATTCAAACTGTGATTCTTGCGGCCCCAACCGATATGTCAGTTTTTAAATTGTATTGATTTCCTCTACGATCTCTTCCCATTGTTCCTCCGTAGGAGGTTCCAACTTGCACCATTCTAGTGATTGCTTTTTTGCTGGCTATTAACAATATTTTGACCAGATATCTATCCATATGTTGAGCAATTCCTTCCCTCAAATGTCCTAGATAGAGATATTTGAATGTATTTGTTTTCCTCTTTTCTTTCTAGGACTCTCGTTTCAAGCTGTTCCCTAACGGCACCCTCAGGATAAACAACGTGGAGGTGTACGACCAGCAGATGTACGGCTGTGAAACGAAGACAGAGGGCGGCCGACTCTCTGGGCAGGCGCGCGTTTTTGTGCTCGGTAAGCCTCGAGGGGAATCCACCAGCTGATCAATATATACAGTAGATTATCCTCGGAGCGTGCACTAAGCAGCTATTTGAAGCCATTATCCCCCACACAGATGATTTGTAATGAGTTAAATCATTTCCAGGGCGTAATGAGTAATACATTGTCGAGGGAAAATATAAAACAAATGTGGTCATGCCTCTGGGCTTGTGAGTGTTTCCAGAAATAGGAAGAGCATGTCCATGTTTGTCTCTGGGCACACTGCAGGACACCCACAGAGGTGTAAAATATGACTCATGCACGTCAGCTTTGTTCTTGCCTCCATTTTCGCACATTATCTGATTTGATAAATCCCTATCAGCTATAGGATCACCGTGATAAATGGCCTGACATGTCACTGTTTCGTCTTGCAATCTCTGTTTATATGATCTCAGCCTCTGATAGACTCACACTCATCTGATCTGTGTGTACATGAATGTGTCTGAGCATGAAGTGCGTCAGATTACTGTGATTTCATGTGCTGGCTGAGATGCACAAAAGAGGCTTTGACCCAGCCGCCCCCCTCTCTCTGGGTTTATCATATGTGTAATGTGCGTGGTGTTTTGACTTGTGTTTCAGAGAAGCTGAAGTTCACCCCCACCCCCCAGCCTTCTCAGTGCCTGGAGCTGGACAACGAGATCACCATCCAGTGCTCGGCTAAAGGCAGAGAGACCCCCACCATCCGCTGGACCAAAGCAGGTAAGCATGCCACTGCTAGCCACGCCAAGCTTAAAAAGCACACCCAAAAAGACTTCTTGTTTGCCTATTTATTGATCAAGTATATTTAGCTGGAGTTGCTAGTCGTTGTGGATAGCTGCTGTAGAGATGTATGCCTTCTCTTGAATATAATAGAACGAGCACTTAAAGTGGCAACAAATAATAATAAAAGCAACTTATCTCTTTCCAGAAATGATAACCTGGTTACTCAAGGTAATCCATGGACCTTGTTGTGAGCAGTTTCACGTAGGGACTATTTTCTCTGTAATGTATCGAAGCAAGCGTGCATGTACACCTACTCATACTTTTTGACACCTGTAGTTCAATAGAAAGAAAACTGTTTCTATATGAAACTGCTCACACCATGACTGTGGACTATCTTGAATAACCAGGTAATTATTTATGAAAATAACAATGCTGTTCGGTTTTTAAATGTATTTTTGTGGTGCTTCGGCATCACAAGCCGAGTGCCATCTGGTTCCATTATATTCAAGAGAAGACAAACATATTTAATGCCTTTTTAAACGACTTTACATCAATCTACATAAGAAACATGGAATAATATGGGTTTTAGATTTAGTGGGCAAGCTACAATTAACTGTTGTATCACTCTTAAGAAGAATTCTCATCAAAAATGCAGCCGCACCTCATATTCCTTTTTCTTCTAATGATGATAAAAGAGGTTTCCTCAGTAACGTGTAGAACCATGTGCAGAATCTGCAATAAACAGAGTGTGAGGAAAGCTCATCATCATGGATCATTTCCCCCATTCATCTGCATTTGCTGTGATGGAGTCGATTTAACCACATGCAGCACCAGCCTCACCCCCCCCCTCCCCTCCCTGTGTCTCTCTGTCTCCCCCTGCAGACGGAGGAGAGCTGCCTTCTCGGGTGGAGCAGAGGAACGGCCAGCTCCACTTCACCAAAGTCACCCGCAGCGACGCCGGAAACTACACCTGCATCGCCTCCAACAGCCTGCAGGGGGAGATCAGGGCCCTGGTGACCCTCATAGTGGCCGGTAAACAGCTTACATTACAGGGCCATGCTGCCATGCTAGTCACCAGTCACACACTTGTGGTCGCAGCACATCTGAGTCATTGATCATTCTCATCAAGTGGCACACACTGCAGCCTTTATTGTGTACTTGGTGGCACTTTTATTGCCCAGTAATAAATAGCATTTGGGTTTTATAGTGTAACCACAGTCAACACAGTGTGTGAAGGAAATGTTACGGACCAGTTGTGGTTGTATTAACCAATGTGTCCATGTGTGTGTTTGTGCACATACAGTGTACATTCGCTTTAAGTTGGAGCCAGAGAATACCACGGTGTACCAGGGCCACACTGCCATCCTGCACTGCCAGGCCACCGGAGACCCCGAGCCCCACATCCACTGGATGGTCAAAGACAAGACGCTGGACATCAGTAAGAACAGGAGGTAAATAAGAGAAGAGAAGATAAGATAGAACTTTATTGATCCCAATTTGGGACATTTGGGAAGATTTTGTGAGGTAAATGAGACACCTGGTGGAGTTTGTGATTGCACATGTCTTTGCATTGATTCTAGATTTAGCTTGTGCTAATATAGTATTACACACTTGAATACAACAGGCCTAATGCAAGAACATCCAAACCTTTTGTACGATTCATGAACAGATGTCAGCCTCTCGCTACATTTAGTACAACAAATAAAACATTGAAATTGTAGTCTTACCTAAAAACGTTAATGCTTTTACGCCTTTTGAATCTTTAGTTGTTTCAGGGTGCTTTTGGCTCATGTCACATTCAACTTAATGTGGCCTTAGCAATATACAAGCCTTGCACTTATTTGGAAAAGGCACAATTATGAATTGGAGGAGCTCAATTCATGCACAATTTAATGTTTTTAAAGGAACTGTATTGCGTAAACATTTTGGGAACAATTTAAGATGAGAAATGTAGAATAAAGTGACTAAAATAGAATATCTATATTTGGCCAGTTTTCGTGCATTCCGTCAGAAATGTAAGTGTGTGTGTGTGTGTGTGTTGGTGGACTTTATTGTGAACGCACTACATCTCTCCGTCCCTTCTTTCTTCCTCCAGGTTCCAGACGATGCCAAATGGCTCCCTAGTGATTACAGATGTGACTACAGATGACACGGGCAGATACACATGTGTGGCGGGAAACAGCTGCAGCATCAAAGACCGCGTGGCTCAGCTTTATGTAGTGGGTGAGTCTAACACACACTGACGTATATACACAGGCTCCCTATATCAGGAACAAAGGAGCACACATGAGCATTAGCCACTGTCACAGGTAGCGGATTAAGCTTTAATTAAACCTCCACCCTCTGCCTGTCGTGCGTTTCGACAGGTTAATAAGCGCAGCCACGTCTCTGACACCGCCGCTGTCACTGAGGTGAGGGGATCGGGCAGACGTTCGATCTAATAAAGCCTCACTCTGTGGCCCTCTGTGTGCTGACTGATGCTGAAAATCACAGTCACACACTCGCATGAGTCTCCCATACCAATCATTTTCTCCCAAAGTAGCAGGATCCAGATTAGTTTAAAGTAGGAGACAATTCAAATGTTTGCCAGGGTCAGCGTGACAGCTCTGCCCTGCAAAGCCAGTGTTAGCAGTGCAGACAAAATGATTTGTAGTTAAATGAGGTTACTGTATGTTTTGTATTATGGTTTTAACTGTGTTCAAATCCAATGCAAATGCCTAAACAAAACAGATGAGTGTTTGCTGAGTGCTTCAGTAGGGCAGAATAGTTGTCCGACAGTTTTTTAACAGTTGATGCATTGATTTAACTTTGCACAACATTACTGTAGAGGATTTTTAACAGTAAAACCATACCATTTTTAAAGGGGCCCTATCATGCTCATTTAAAGGTTTCACAATTGTATTGTGTTCTTATACCGTGACATGGCTCCATGCTTTAATGTTCAAATTCTTTATTGTTCTCATACTGCCTGTGCTGCAGCACCTCTTTTCACCCTCTGTCTGAAACCAGAGCCCAGTCTGCTCTGATTTGTTAGCTGGCCGGCTCTGTTGTGATTGGTCAACCACTTAAAGATGTCCCGCCCCTTAGCCTGTCATGTACAGTTTGTTGGAGCGTTAGCCAATAGAAACACATCCTGTACTGTTCCAGAGCTTTTTTAGTTGACCATAATTTTTGCCTGTGCCCGACAGAAAAACCTATGCATAACTTTGACGAAGTGGAGGACAAGGCTCCCTACAAGATGATCCAGACCATCGGCCTGTCGGTGGGAGCAGCCGTGGCTTACATCATCGTCGTGCTGGGACTCATGTTCTACTGCAAAAAGAGACGCAACGCCAAAAGGCTGGACAAAGGCCAAGACGGAGAGGAGCCTGAGATGGAGTGTCTCAACGGTACGGTGCTGGAGGAGAGGCTTTCTGAATGTGTGGTTAGGCAGTTCTAAAGTCAGCAAGGGGGTTATTGATGGGAGGGGTTGATTTTCCCTCAATTCATGTTCCTCAGTGCGTTGTTGAAGGTTTAGGATATCTGCTGCCATCTTGTGTTTGCCTAGCGTATTGCATTAAACATGTGTTGCAGGTTCCCTTCAAATTGTTGAGAAATTAGCTGTCTGTATTTTGAGTGAAGTGTTTACACTGTAGAAGTGACATTTAAACAAACTCAGCTCTCTGTATTCATACAAAGAATTTTGAATTCTTAGTGAGTTATTAAGGAAATGGAGCAGCTGCAAAAATACAGGTTTTTTAGAACATGTCAGAACCAATGTTAGACATTTGAATAATTTTTTCATTACATTTGATTTCAGTTTTCAGAATTTGTCTGTTTGAGTGTTGTACTGGCTTTAGTTTAGAAAATGCATCTTTAGGAATTAGTATAATTTCCTTTTCTCCTTTTTTATTAAGTTTCAGCATACGACAATATCTTTCACCCTTTTTAATGAAAATTCATATGTAGTGACATTTTAAGTCAGTTTGATTTACTATTAACAGTGCTGCAAAAATGGCACTCTAAAAAAGAGTCTCTGCTCTACATTTAATACCAACTTAATTTTTGGCTGTGCAGAGAAACGGATATTGCTTTGTTATGACAAGGAAACTGTATCGGGACGTAGTTCCCTATATTGGTTCCTTTTAATACCCTTTCATATCTCCTCTGACCCTGTGGGATGTGTGTTGTTTGTCAGGGGGTGCCATTCAACAAAATGGCCACACCACTGCTGAGATCCAGGAAGAAGTGGCACTCACCAACATGGGTACCATAGCAACAACGGAGAAACGCCACAGCCATGTGAACAACGATAAGCTCCACTTTCCCCGAGCAAACCTACAAACCATCACAACTTTAGGTACGCTGACTTAAACAATCCTCCTCTGAGAACGACTGTCTGTGACCTCTGAGCTAACATCTGGTTGTTTCTTTTCTCATTCAGGCAAAGGGGAGTTTGGCGAGGTGCTGCTGTGCAAAGCTAAGGGTATGGAGGAGAGCGAGGAGGAGACAGTGGTGCTGGTGAAGAGCCTGCAGAGCAGAGACGAGCAGCTGCAGCTGGACTTCCGCCGTGAGGCAGAGATGTTCGCCAAGCTCAGCCACGCCAACGTGGTGCGGCTGCTGGGGCTCTGCAGGGAGGCCGAGCCGCACTACATGATCCTGGAGTACTACGACCTGGTGAGAACACACAGAGAAGGACACACAGAAGTGTTCAATCAGTTAGCAGATGTAACAATTTGTTCTGTTTTTATCACACCAGGGAGACCTCAAGCAGTTCCTGAGAATTTCCAAAAGCAAAGATGACAAGGTCAAATCTCAGCCAATCAGCACCAAGACCAAAGTAAGTGTTGTTCCCTAATGTACAGCTCCCAGCATCCTTCATCCTGCACACTATTTAGCTTGAACATAAGAAAATGTAAATGTATGTCGGATTCAGCATATTAAGATTGTTGGAGTTTATTTGTTGTTATTCCCGTTTCTTGTAAATATCACGTTCCCTAGACACTTTACTTAATTTATAGTAATTTTACTTTACTTTACTTTAATTTATTATCTTTTCAATTTACACACGGCATCTATTGCACGTCTGTCCGTCCTGGGAGAGGGATCCCTCCTCTGTTGCTCTCCCTGAGGTTTCTCCCATTTTTCCCTTTAAACTGTGGGGTTTCTCTGGAAGTTTTTCCTTGTACGATGTGAGGGTCTAAGGAGAGAGGGTCTCGTATTGTCATACTGATATTCTGTACAAACTGTGAAGTCCACTGAGACAAATGTAACATTTGTGATATTGGGCTATATAAATAAACATTGATTGATTGATTGATTGATTTACACTCTTAGTTAATTGGATCAGTACTTCTCTCATGGCTGTACACTGAATATGAAGCTACAGCCAGGACACTGTTAGCATAGCTTAGCTAAACCGTGGGCTAACCTGGCTCCACCCAAAGGTCAAGAAAAATTAACCTAAGCCCTCTAATTAAGACGTTAGATCCTCTTTGTGTAATCCGTACAAAAGCCAAGATGAAATCCTTGGAAGTCATGGTTTCCTGTCGGACAGTTTCTTGATCTGTGGAGATCCAAAACACAGAGATTTGTTTGGACTGTGTTTTGATATTTTTTTAGATTAAAAATCATCATTTTGGTGCAACACAAATTGAAGCGTTGTGGTCTTTCTGTTTATTCTTGACCTTGATTTCAGATTATTTCCAACTTTTTTTCCACACAAATGTATGATTTTTATATTCTCACAGCATATGAAATGGTTTTCTTGTACATTTGTAAGGTTTTTCTTTAGAAATGTTCAAAGTTCTTTCTTGTAATATATCCCCCCCCTAGCTCCGTCATTTAGTGATTAATCTCTTTTCTTATACTGGCCCTCGTACAGCAGCATAACTCCTAACTGCCTGATGCAACCAATGCTAACCTCTGTAGACGCTGCTGCATTGTAAATGTATTCTCAAAGTCACTTCACCCTGACTGTTTCTCTGTTGTTTTCTTTCCCTTCAGGTTTCCATCTGTGCCCAGGTGGCTCATGGGATGGAGCATCTGTCCAATCACCGCTTCGTTCACAAAGACCTCGCCACCCGAAACTGCATGATCAACAGTCAGCGGCGCGTCAAAGTGTCCGCGCTGAGCCTCAGCAAGGACGTCTACAACAGGTCCGTAGAAAGGGACTTAGTTTGATAATAATCACGCACTTTAATAAATATTCTGATTTAATGTTCTTCAACATCTCTGTTCATCTGCCAATCTGAGGTGTTCCCTTATCATTCTCCTGTGTGCTACAGTGAGTACTATCACTACAGGCAGGCATGGATCCCGCTGCGCTGGCTCCCCTCAGAGTCTGTGTTTGAAGACGACTTCTCCACCAAGTCTGACATGTGGGCCTTCGGAGTGTTGATGTGGGAGGTGTTCAGTCACGGGGAGATGCCATATACCAAACTCAGCGACGACGAGGTGCTGGAAGGTCAGTATGAAGCTTCAGAAGACTTTTTTAGATCATATTCACAGAAACAGACAAGATAACATGGTCCTTCAAACACACTTTATTTATTTAGTCAGCACCTTTCATGCAAACATGCAGGCCAAATTCCATCACACAAATGAAAAAAACAATAAAATGCTGAATTAAATACAAACGAAGTATAAAATAAAAGCATCAGAAATGAAAATAATGTCAAATCTTAAAAGCTAAGGGTATGGTATATCTCCCAAACTAAAAGTCTGATTTAAAATAGTGAAAGTGACACATTTTGAATCATTAAACTTTCTTGTGTTTTCCCTTTAATTTGCATTTTTCTGTAGAATGTTGTCGTGAAACATAATTTGGGTTGTGTCTATGCATTTAATTTAATGTGCTTAGGGAGAGCGATGAAAGGTCTGCATTTATTGTGTATTCAAATGTCAGTTACCAGAGTTCCAAGGGGCTTTAAACATGCCCCTTGAAATGCTCAAAAAGTGCCTGAACTTGACTTTCTAAGGAACGCTGAACTTGAATGCAGACGTTAGATGACTAAAATCCCTTTCTGAATATAACATATATAGTTAAAAAAGATTTCAAAGTGCATGGCAAAAATCTTCAAAATTGATTTAAATTAGTTTATGACGGCTTCTGGCAAAACTACGGAGCCCCTAAAGGGACATGGAAAAAAGAGAGAGAGAGAAAAAAAAAAGTCGGGATAACGTGAGCACGAGAAACTAACCCGTTATTCCGACTTCTTTTTTTTCTTTTTTTTTAGAAAGTTAACGCTGCGCCAACTGGAGCACACAGGAGGAGACAGCCATTTCATTGCAGACTGTTATGTTTACGTGGGGAAATTACAGTGCATACATTATTTGAGGGGGTGGGGGGGTGCTAGTGCACTGTCAACGTGGGGGGAGCCTCGCTGCGGGGAAACGGTGCACCTCTGTCGCCTGTCAGTGCAACTTCAATGATGCTGTTTAAAAACATAAAAATGTAAGGACGGTGCTGGCCGTCAACAGCCCTTGACAACCGGCCGTTCTGTGATTCTACAGATGGCCAGTCCGCCACGCATGCGCACACACTCGATTACTCCCCCTTTTATTATCGGTGGAGGTTTAATCGTTTCATGAAGGAGATGTCCGTTCACCTGGTGTGTGTGTGTGTGTGTGTGTGTGTGTGTGTGTGTGTGTGTGTGTGTGTGTGTGTGTGTGTGTGTGTGTGTGTGTGTGTGTGTGTGTGTGTGTGTGTGTGTGTGTGTGTGTGTGTGTGTGTGTGTGTGTGTGTGTGTGTGTGTGTGTGTGTGTGTGTGTGTGTGTGTGTGTGTGTGTGTGTGTGTGTGTGTGTGTGTGTGTGTGTGTGTGTGTGTGTGTGTGTGTTTCCCTTTAAACCAGCAGGTACTCTGAGAGTCACGGACATTAATTCATAGATCAAAGCGGACTGGTTTACAGACTCCTTTTTTGCCAATCCGGTGCTTAAACAAATAGCTCTACACCCCTGGTCGTAATGTCCATAAAATTAAGTCTGAGCTCGAAATATATCTCAAATAATGTATACACTGTCATTTCCCCACGTAAACATAACAGTCTGCAATGAAATGGTTATCTCCTCCTGTGTGCTCCACTTCCTCCATGGCGCACCGGTAACTTTCTCAAAAAACAAAAAAAAAGTCGGGATAGCCGGTTAGTTTCCCGTACACACGAGATACTAACTCGTTATCCCGACTTTTTTTGTTCTCTCTTTTTTTTTTTTATGTTCCTTTTTAGGGGCTCCGTACAAAACACCACAACGTGAAGGCATCTGTAGAGGGGATACAACTTGTGGCTTACATAAACAAAATTTTTACCCCAGCTTTTTTAAGTTTTTGGAACCAGTTGGGACAATTTCATTATGTTATTTCGACAAAAAACGTAACCTAGTTCTCGTCGTTTTAAATGCATAAATGTTACATATTATAACTTAGTGCTGCAATCTCAAAGAATCGCCTTTGTAATCAACAACCCGCTCTTTGTTAGAGTCCTGCTTTAACCCCCTCCCCTCTCTGCCCCCCCCCCCCCCACCCTGCAGGTCTGCAGACAGGGAAGCTGAAGCTGCCCCTGCCTGACGGATGTCCCTCCAAAATCTACAAACTCATGGCCCGCTGCTGGGCGCTCAGCCTGAAGGAGCGCCCCTCCTTCACTGAAATCGTCCACGCCCTGGGAGAGCAGCCCTCTGACAGCAAGGTCTGAGAGGACCCTCACCAACCCTGACCTCCTTTCTTTAAAAAAAATAAAGACAGGAATGCTGGAATATTAGTGAATATTAGTCTCACACATTTCAGGGAAGTGGGTTGAGGAGAAGAAACTTTTTTAATATGCATTTCAAACAGCGGGCGTGTGGATCAGACTCCTTTATTCTACAGCAGTGGAAACACACTCACGTCTGTGTGAGCGGGTTCTCGTGAGCAGTGACGGGAGTTTGCCTTAACGTGGCAAGGACGACCCCCCCCCCTCCCCAGTCAAGCTGTGGCTCCACTGCAACCCCGCCTGCCGCTCTGTCCCAGAGTTTCACAGAGCCTCACAACCTCAGTGCCTCTACTCCACCCCCCCCCCCTCCACACACACCCAGACCGCTTTGTAGTACGTTACAGCGCTCTAACTGGCTCCATCAACAGGAATCATTGTTGGACGTTTATGAAACCCCCCCTTGAAAATTAGGTTCACTGCTCTGTCTAGGATGAAAGAATATTGAAGGAAAAGTGGGACTTCAGTGAAGCGTTTCTACTTGAACCTAAAATCCAGCTTCTATCCCCCCCCCAAAATGTGTGTATGTGTGTGTGTGTGTGTGTGTGTGTGTGTGTGTGCGTGCCACTGAACTGTTCCCATGCTACAGTGTACGTACGTTCAAAGAAGAAGTGGAACAAGGTTTGCATGAAGGTCCGTCGGCTGTTACGCTTATAATTTTGCGACGTGAGGAGACTTGTGGAAAAAGAAATCTGTGTTATGGTAACACTTCAGGAACATGAAAAAGAAAAGATCAAGTTTACAGCCAAGGAATATATTGAATAGATGAGATTGTGGGAGTTTTATGAGTGTGTTCTGTTTGTATTAACTTTGAGGTGCTTATCGGTCACGGCCTATGGCTAAGAACACCCGTTTTAATCACATAATCATGTTGCAGGCATGCAGCCTATCACTGTGTTTAACCTGCAACATAATTTCTTCAGAGGTCCAATCACAGTTTTCCTTTTCCGGGTCCAATTGTTTTGTGCAATGCTGCCGAGTGGACCATCACACCAGGCAATGTGTACATAATGTAGAAGCCATGCACTAACTTCACTTAAAAAGAATATCCCTGTTTATCTCTATCATGTTGTGTAGTAGGACATGCAGGTGCCTGTTTATTTATAATGAAGGTCCTGTCTTTTTTTTTTAACTATGTTTATAACAGAAAGGTACTTCTCTGATGCTATGTGTTCATTCAGTCCATCTCAGTTCAGCCTGGAAAGCTGAATATGTTAAAACAAAGGTCAAAAGAGTGACCCTGGCTCACCAGATCTCATTTAAGTGCCTGGTAAATGAAGGATTATCTTTACTGTTTCCCTTTTTACATTATCTAATCAAATGGCCTTTGTTTATGAACTTGTTTTTTTATACGTTGTTTTTAGTGTAATGTTTTTATGAATGCTAGGACTCACACCTAGACCTCCTTTTTTATCTGCTTCAGCAAATGTTCACAATAATCACAGATATATACTAAAGTATACATGCTGCTGTCAATAAAGGTTCACAGTGTTTTTACCCAATGTGTTGTTATTAACACTAGAGCTGAAACAAATCAGCTAGTGGATCAAAATATAATTGCCAACAATTTTGATTATTGATCAATAATTAGTGTAATCTTTCATGCAGAATGTAAACAAAAAAGGCTTTCCCTCACATCTCAAAGATGGAGTTTTTTGCATTTCTTTGTTTTATATCAAATTAAAGCGAATATTATTATGTTTTGGAATGACTGAACAAGACATCTAGACTAGAGAAATAACCGTGTACATGGAGTAACTGCTAGATATGCTCACTATTTTCTGACATTTTCTAAACAAACTTTTAATCTAGAAAATATTCGACAGATACATTTAAATTTAAAATAATCATTAGTTAATTGCAGTCTTAATACTGAAAATAGCAATGCATCTTCGACAACTACATCTGTGACATTTTTTTTCTTTTGTATGAAAATTGACTTTTGAATAATTCAAACTATCTAGATGATACAAAAAACACATTTAAATGCATTCTACTCCATCTTTCTGTGGTAATGCAAATGCATGCAGGGACCATTTTAAATCACTTTCATTTGAATGCATACAGAAACACTTTAAAGTAGGTATTCAGCTGCTGAAGCACATTCACTCGTCTAACAATAACTGATAAGGATTATGGGAAGCGTTAGTGTTAACCATAATGTTAGCTTCTTTCATTCAAAAACATTGCCACTTGTAAACCTGTTGAGTCTTTAAGACAGATCTGGCTTGCAGCTGTATTTCTACACAAACGAATGTGTAAAAAATAATGAAGGTGATGAAATGTTCACTCAAGTGGTATTCCACCACAAACAAGTCTCTGCAAGGTGATATTTAGCATGTGTAAATAAGCCTCTAGGTACAAAGTCTCTTAGAAGTTATGGTACGCTTTTAACAAAGTGGTCGGAATACTTGACAGTAAATGCCATACATTGGGATGTATTATGTAAAATCAAGCATATGTTGCTGTAAAAGCACTATTTTCAATTGTACTGCTGAGTCCAACAGTTCTTTCTTTCACCACTAGAGGGAGGTCTACATCTTCAGTAGGTATTTTAAAATCTGATCCTCAAAGCTTGCCAAATATTTGTTCCCTTATAATTATGTTTATAGTTGAATATGCTCACATGGCCTTTTATAGATGCAAAAGAGGATAAGTTGTTGTCTTAAATTACTGACAATGTTTTTACTTGCCTTGATGGATATGGCATTATTGAATTTAAATTATATTTGGTGCCCAGAGGCAAGATTTGTTGTATATCCTCAAAGATAAATCATAATGCATTTAGAGTTATTAGTGGCTTGATGTTTTTTTGTCATCCAGTTTCTGTTAGATTTCGCTGACTTTTCTGACAAACTAAGGATAAATCTTAATGAGATTCATAAAACTTAAACTCCTAGTAATAAAGTGATGTTGTGATAAGAGGATTTGCACCTTAACAAGCTTTCATAGCTCTCTTATTTATATCCCACACTATGGAACAAAAATCCCCTAGCAAATGTTGGTTAAGAAAACTATTTTCAAATATAATAACTTGTAATTGTTTGAACCTGCCTTGAGCACCACATGGGTGGGGCTTACTGCATTATTTCAGATTTGGTAGAGTTTACACTGATGGGACTTAAACCCAGAAGTGTCACAAGTGGAAAAGCATGTGTAAATAATAAAATGGCTGAATTAAATGTGGCTGCTTCAGGGTTCTGGTGTTGTGTATGTGCTAACTAACTGTTATGGTGTACTGGTACAATTTAATAGAGCAAGGCCTTATTAGTTACACCTGTGCTTGTCCTGCTACAGGTTGTATGACTAATAAAAGTAGGAAAAGCACAGGTGTTAACACTAACAATGGCTCAGTTCTATTCAAGTGTTCTGAGAGTGACAGTGATTGTGCACAATACCAGGAACCTGATGTCAAAGCAGCTAAATTTAATACAGACATAGAATATATCATTTTTACACCTGTGCTTTTCCTGCTGTGACATACCAAAATGTCATAGGTGTAATAGGCACGTTGTGAAAACTATGCAAGTTACAATACGTATGTGGAACTACAACTTGTTGAATGCAACTTGCATGCTTTTGCATATTTTCTAGTTATAAAGTAATTACAGGTTGTCATAGACCTTATTTAGCTGGCCAGCAAAGTGCATTTGCAATTCTTGAGAAAAATGATTGTGATGTATGCAGGCCCAGTCTTCAAAGTTATCTGTGTTTAATAGATAGTGTATAGGTTGTACCATATTTTCGTAAAAAAGATAATATAAAATTGCACAAACAAGGATAAAATATTAACCTAAACATGTTATCGCTAAAATAATTTGAGATCTTAAGTACATTTTATAAAAACTCCAACAGCTTTAGCAATAGACCACTATTCTACTTTTATAAACTCATAAAACAATCCCTTTGAGAGGATAATTTCAAGTCTTTAGGCCAAAACAGATCAATGCAATTATATATTTTGGCGTAAAAACCATTGGAAAACATGTTGTATAGTATAAATGTACAATCTGCAGGGAATACAAAGTTAAATGTTTTGTTATTTTGGTGCCTCTGCCTGTCCACGGTGACGTTGTCGGTCGCGCAACCATTTTGGTATGTATTCCAATGAGCACGCCTTATTGACCAATGGCAGCGCGCCTCAGATAAGCCTCAGCCAATCAATAGGCGACGCTGTGACTCACCAAATAAGGAGAGACAAGACCAAATAAGGAAACATTGTATCTCTTTATAAGGAGGAAAGTAGTTCCCGGATTGTAATATTACTCCGCCGTCGTAAACGCTATTAAAAAAATACGCGTTTTTATGCGTCGCTGAACCACAAATAAATAGATATAGCGGTGTAGATGGTGTAAAGATAGGCATTTGAACGCATTCAGGCCGACACTAGCGCCATTTTTAGTTCAAAGTGTGGACTACGTGACATGGCGGATCGACATCAATGGCGCACTTCGCGTTTTCCTTTTTGAGAAAGTGCTCGGAGTTTTGGAAATAGAGGAGGAGGGTGAACCAAACTGAGCCGGGGTTGAAGGGTCTTGGGGGCAGCATCACTTTTCAAAGTTTGTCTCGGTTATTTCCTGGAGTCTCCAAACCCACAAACTGGTGTGGTTTGTTTACATTTTGTGGCCCAGGCGTGCATGCGTTTTATCGGCCATTTACGAGACAACTAGCCCCAGCTCTGTTGGCTGGTGTTTTAGAGACTCGGTTCAGTGAATATAATGTTACCGAGCCGGGTTGGATCGGCACCATCTGGAAACGGCTCAGCTACTGGCAGGGGAAACACGGGACACGGTTCGGGGGTTGTCGGAAGCGGGATTCGTCCCGTTTTGGTTAGAGCAGGGCAAGCTTTAGCAGTGGTCGAGAGTATCGGGAGACAGGGGGAGAGAGACGCCGTCGGGATGCTAGGGGCTAATGGGCCAGGGGGTTCGAGAGGTGTGAGACCCGGGAACGGGACCGGGGTGACCACCCTGCAGCCCGCCGTGCAGGGCAACATGGTGGGGCTAAACCAGGGAGGTATGCCTCACGGAGCCAGGTTCGAGGAGAGAGATGTCGCTCCTCTGTGCAGCGGCTCGGATAATGACTCGGACTCCGGAGACGATGATGACCCAGTGGGTTCACTCGGGGACAGCAGGAGAGGGGTGAAGCGGGAGAGAGGAGAGATGGAGGCTGCAGTGTCGGGGCAGGACGTAGGCATGCCTCCCGGGGGTTACGGAATGGTGCCCGGCGGGGTCGCAGGGGCAAAGCCGGGGAAGAAAACACGTGGGCGAGTGAAGATAAAGATGGAATTTATTGACAACAAGTTAAGACGTTACACCACCTTCAGCAAGAGGAAGACCGGTATAATGAAAAAGGTGAGTCGGGTGGTTGCTTTGGGCTCTCATCCAACTACACAACATTTGATTAGAGTGACACTTGAGTGTTGTTTCACCTGGATACATCGCATTCGTGGAATCAGCTATAAGGGTGAGGTTACAGTTACACCTTATTATTAAAACATCCGTGGGACAGTAGGCCCTTTGCACCTGTAGTGGGCCTACATTACATGTGCAGTAGTAAGCTAGATATTATACCAAGTTATGTATTCTAAAAGACAAAAGCAATTGTGAAACAAAGTGACTCACTGGATGTGAGTTAGTAGGAACATTCATGACAGCCTTTAAATAGATTTTGGCAAATGACAATTCTATTTATGCCATGGACACACACTCGCAAACACACACAGATTCCCAGATTAACTATCACTTGCACACACACACTCACAGGCCTATAGCTGTTGGAAGTGCTTCCCATCAGCAGCCTCAGTGCACACAGGCTGTTCCTCTGTCAGTGTGAAGCAGGGCTCTGCTTACAGGCTGCAGCCATGTGGTGGAGAACAGCAGCGGGCCTGTAGGTGCCAACAGCTGACTAAACCCCAGGGAAACAGGATCAGAGGACGGTGAAAGAGCACTGGGACAGACGAGAGGAGCCAGGGACTGTCTGTGCATGCATCATGGCCCTGTGCATTTTGACACAAGCATCATCCGGTGAAGACCTGTCTTGGTTTCAGTTTTGTTAGTTGTTTTTGCTCACAAGCTGTTGTCAGAACTCCATGTTAGTCATTATTGCTTCCAATACAGTCTACATGTACCAAAGCAAAATTGTATTGCAAATCCACTCCTCAGACACAAATGCTGCCATGATAAATATTGCAATGTGGCATCAGAGTAGATTATCTGGAGACGAGGTCAGCTGTTGACCTGGAGCACAGCAGTTGTTTGGCTGTACTAGCCACTTTTAATTATGATCTTAAACAAACACAATGCTCTCTGGTTAGTGCAAGACTGTTCATTTGTTACTTTGAGGTGCATGTACTGTGCTGTATTCCTCGTCTTTTCTATGTTTCCCAGACTGTTGTCGTGGAAACTGAGGTGTCTTTATGTAGGCTCTTGGAAACATGAACACTATTTGACACGCTGTGT
Organism: Notothenia rossii; assembly: GCF_949606895.1. Taxonomy (NCBI): domain Eukaryota; kingdom Metazoa; phylum Chordata; class Actinopteri; order Perciformes; family Nototheniidae; genus Notothenia; species Notothenia rossii. Next base: position 67,145,603 of record NC_136909.1, on the reverse strand, counting down.
GGATAGAGATTTCTGGAAATGTTGCCCACACTGTCAACCATCACAGTCAAAATGAGAGGTGGGTGGAGTGGGAAGATTCATTCATTGTCAAACTGGTTTCTAGGATGAGCCTTGTTTCATTTTAAAGCATGGTGCGAGTGAATGCCTGTTTGTTCTCTTATGTATGCTTCAGATTGCATGTATGTAAATGTTGGCACAATACAAATTGTGTCAGTATTTGTGGTTGCTTTTCCAGTATTGGTCCAGTAAAAGGCACATTTTCATGTTTGCTCTTTCTATAACTCCTCAATAGTCTGTTTTTTTTATTGCACACATTTTGTCTCGTCATAACAAGAGAAGCACTAGAGTAACTTAAGTTGTGATTTCATTCCAATTGGTTGCCTCCAGAACACAAAGCAAGGGAGCCAAAAATATTAAGGCCCTGAATTATGTTATTTGTCCAAGGTTCCAAATTCAATTAAAACATGAAGGCATCTAAAATCCAAAGTTATGTATCCAAAGCAATATTAAATCTGAAACAAAGCTGGAACAAGTCAGGATTATTTTATGACAATCAGAAGATGATCTAAATGGTTGTTTGTTCATTTTCTGGCAACACACTAGTCACCTCATTGTTTAAGGTCAGCCCAGCGTTCCTGTCGGCTTCTTTGGAAAGCCACAACTTTTGACTTTGCATGGTTACATCAGCAGATGTTGTTGAGGGGGATTTAACTAGAATCAGTTCAGTCACTCTTTAGTCACAAGCCTATTTTTGAAATGTACAACTACACATACATATTTGCCTTTCTAAGGTCTTCATTTTATATATATATATAGATATAGATATAGGCAGGGTGTGCGTCTAGGTTGGGAGAGAGAGGTACCAATTACAGCCAGACTAATTGGAACTCCTGAATATTTATGAGAAAATCAGCAGAGCAAGGAAAGTTATTAAAGCATTTGTGTGGGTCTAGCTTTGTGCCGCCACCTCACACGGTTAAGGTGACAAATTAGCCCCTTCCTGCCCTGGAAGTTGGCCAAACACCAGGCTCTGTTCTTGGGGGAGAGATCCCCCCCCCTGTAGCTGCAGAGCTCACCAGGGACATGGAAGAAAGAAGGGTGACTACTAGAGGGAGCTATGTAGTTCATTACCTGCTCCTGTAGCTTGGCATTAACAGGCAGTGGGGCGGAAATTATTTGTAACGCTCTTCTCCAGTTCATGCACATTTTAAACCCCTCCTTTAATACAGTTTTAAAATACTCAGTGGGAACAAGCTTTGAGCCACTATAGCAGTCATCATTAGCCTATCTGTGCTCTGTCATCATATTAAAACACACAAAAGACAATTGATCAACTTTATCGTGTCTACTAATTGGCCTGATTGGGCCCACAATGAACACAGTGTTTGAGTATGATGGAGTGAATGCATGGTATTATAACAGCCCAATAAAATGCGATTAATTTGAATGTGATACGTCTCCTCCACCAATGGCACATCTATCAGCCGGGTGTGACTATACAGCGCTCACCAAGGTGACGCTAATGGCACTGTGCCTTCTCAGCGCCAGAGGCATCCTCCACATACCTTATTACTCATTTAGATAAAAAGGCTTTCTCATGAGTTCACTCCCAATGCTGTGTGTGTGTGTGTGTGTGTGTGTGTGTGTGTGTGTGTGTGTGTGTGTGTGTGTGTGTGTGTGTGTGTGTGTGTGTGTGTGTGTGTGTGTGTGTGTGTGTGTGTGTGTGTGTGTGTGTGTGTGTGTGTGTGTGTGTGTGTGTGTGTGTGTGTGTGTGTGTGTGTGTGTGTGTGTGTGTGTGTGTGTGTGTGTGTGTGTGTGTGTGTGTGTGTGTGTGTGTGGAGACTGCTGTTTGTTTCACAGTCGGCTACCTCTGGGTGTTAAGAATGATTCCTTGAGTCCTCCTTCAAGACTGGCTTACTACAACCCCCCCGACCCTCTACAAGCCAATCCCCAGCTGCAATCAGTCTCTCAGCTACATCACACTCTCTATTCTGGGAGCCTTATCTCATGTTATTTTAGCTTCATTTGTGCTATACGTCAAAGTTCACTACAGCCGTATTTTTAGATTCTTGTGTTTTCTTGGCCAGGGTTTCTGTCTCCAGAGGTTCACCTTTTCAATCTCTTTTATTCCCTTTCCAGTAGGGATTACTGATGAAGGTAACCCATGCCCCAATTAAGTGAACCATATCTTTCTTTCTAGCTTGACATTTGGCCTTTGCTCTCTGCCACATACTTTAATCTTCTTCTTTCTCTTTCCCAGGCGTATGAACTCTCCACCTTGACGGGAACCCAGGTACTGCTGCTCGTGGCCAGTGAAACGGGTCATGTCTACACTTTTGCAACGCGCAAACTCCAACCCATGATCACGAGTGAAACGGGCAAAGCTCTGATCCAAACGTGCCTCAACTCACCGGACTCGCCGCCACGCTCCGACCCCTCCACGGACCAGCGCATGAGCGCGACGGGCTTCGAGGAGACGGATCTCACCTATCAGGTGTCTGAGTCGGAGAGCATGGGCGACACAAAGGTTAGAATCACAAGTGGGAAGGTCTGCCGTTATAGACCGATCCTCAAGTGGTCAGGACAAAAAAAAATTAAGAACACATCTCTTTTAGTGAGGCTGCAGCTGTGAAATAGATCAATTCACTCATTTCTGTTCCTGTCCCCACAGAAATAGTACTCACGTTAAAGTGTCTGTGAATCACTGGCTGTTTTTAAATGGGGATGTGACAAAATAGATTATTTTTTAAAACGATAAACCACCCTAGAGAGTCCTTAATGGATATAGTGGGAAATCCCTCCAGAAAAGGCTAGACAAGCACACAAGGTGAGCAAATCAATCAAACCCAGCAATGGAAAATAATCTTTGTCCTATTGTAAACACACTTCTGAACTTTTGCCTGTTACGCCTCAGTGAGGCCTCTGTTTTGGGCTGGCTGTGTGGCTCTAGCACCGAGTCCTTTTTTAATTAAAGCAAAAAGTCTTGGTAGTCCTTCAAAGGGCCGTAAAGGGAAGGAGAGCTAGATGAGATGGAGAGTATTATCCAACTCACTACACGTTACCTTTGTGACCTCTCATCCAGGAAAGCCTCGTAAAACTGCCGAAGATAAATCACTGCAGGTCTGGGTTGTGTTAGGGTGATACACACGCAGCCTGCTATACAGACGACCGTAGGTGTTTATCTTAGGTTTTGGGATGGAGCTGTCTTGTGTTCATGGATGAAATGCTGGGATTGTAACTTTTTTTTGAAATCATTGGGAAATTACACTTTTTGTGCAGTTTTCAAACTTAAAACTGAAAGGCACAAGATGAACTTCTACTCTGAAATCTTGTCCTCAGATATTCTGTGTGACCTCTCCTCATCCCTCGTGAAGAGCTGCAGGTCACGTCCCTGCGTCCCGCTGCATTACTGCAAGCGTTCTTAAACCTCTTTGAGTTTTTGAAGCCAAGCGATAAATCATCCTCGGACACACTTGACTGTCCACACACCTTTTGAGATTCCCTCCGCTGTTTACACGGCTTGAGTACGGCCCCTTTGAAGACACACGCGTCTCGGCCTGATTGCCTGCGTGGCGTTTTCACAAGGCGCTAACCAACGCGTACCATACACCGTCACAGATGGGAGGTCAACCGTTGCATGTTTGACCACTCTCATGCCCACTTTGCTCATTGATAACAATTAGTTTCTGCCTCTGTTGCCATATATGGTATGGTTTCCCTGCCTGCTCTCTTGGCTGAGGCCCCTCACATTCCTTATAAGCTGCAGCTGTCTTTGGAGTCCTGTAATTCCCCCCCTCCCCCCCCCACTCATTTAGTGATATGGAGGGGAGGTAAGGATGTAGATATGAGCGAGTGGAATGGAAACATTTGAGCGATATTTTATGTTCTGCTTCATGTGACGTCTGTCAGTGGCGCTTTGACCTCTGACCCCTGATGCAGTTATGAGTGTGTGATCGGCCCTGGGAAATCTGTTCACACTAGGACTCTCTAAGAAATGTTATCATTGCAATCTATGATGTCAGGATCAGCACCGCGATAAGGCAGCAGGTGGATAAGCAGGCCATGTTTTCTGTGCAGTCGGTCTGATTTGTGGTCGCTGCGTGCACCTCTGCAGCATCTGCACGCTATTTATCAAGGGAGCAGAATGTCATACATACACACCACGCTAGTCTAAACAGAACAGAGTCTGCAATGGCTGGTTGGGGGGGGGGGGGGAGACATTCTGGAGGAGCAAAAGAAAGAGGCTTAAAAGATAGGACATTTAGTGATGCAAGCAATGCTTGTAAAATCACCCCACACACACTTTTATATTACTCCTGCTAGATTAAAGGAAACATCCTGAGATAAGACTTTAAAATACTAACAGCAATTGGTGTTGTAAAACTGTTGTGAATATTTTTTAAATGCTAATTTCTAATGGCCCAAACACTGGTATTGGAGTTAGATTTTTTTCCCCCCCAATAATTCTTACTGTGATACCTGACTTAAACACGGGGTATCTGCATTACAGTGGGACACTTGCAGCACATAGTGATCAATCATTTAATATTTTGTTAAAGTAATTGCTGTGACACTGAGTCATTAGCCAACAGTGACTGAATGGCTTTTAGTTTTGGTGATAGACAAACAAAATAGAAGCCCAACAGGGCCATCCCCAATGTTCAAAATGTAACATAATGTATGGGTCACCTCAAGACAAAAGCAAGTGTATATAGCAGAGTTCAACGTGGGATCAATAGTTAATTTCTGAACTTCAGCGTGGGGCAAATGGTAGCTGCTTGGCAAATTCTATCAAATAAATCCTGTAATATTCACCAAAATGAGTTTTTAATACATTTGAGCGTGTGTAATGGGTCGTGCAGTTTGAGAATCATTCTTTGTATCACCCTAAAGCTGTTGTTCTCATAGTTTATAATTTTGTGTGATTGTCAAAGTTTCACATTATTATCATAACATCATCAGCAGATTGGTGTAATGCATATCTCGTCTGTGATTCTCGGAGTCATTGCACCAGAGTTTAGTAGTGAAAACTTGCAATATGACAGATGTCAGAATGAAGAGCCCGGCCTTCTTCCCTAGAAACCTCACTCGGCATGTATTGTGTATTTTACCATTGAAAGCCTCTTTGTCGACCTGACTGCAGTGTTAAGATAATAAAACATTACGTTTAGGGTGCGTGACTGAAAACACCCCGGCTTTTCTATTGCTATTGCTCTCACAGCTCGCATTAAGTACATACAACCAACAGCAGCTCAAGACTGCTCTCTAAGGGCTGCATAATGCATTCTGGGAAATGTAAGGTCTGATTTAGAAGTGAATGAAAAGAAGTGGTTACACCATAAACAATACAATGACCTAAAAGAAGATGCTGGGATTTGTATGGTTTCTGTGCCTGCCTCTTAATATAAGACGTGACTACAGATGTTTTATTGCTTTGGGGTTATTTTTGGAAGGGGATGGCAAATCCCACAACTCATGTTTGCTCAGAGGATCCAGCTTTGTATAGATTTCTCAGTATCAGTTTCCTCTGGTTTTCCCCTCCTCTTCCCTCCCTCTCATTCTCTCCATCCCTCTCTTCTCTTCTCTTCCCTGATCTGGCTGTCAGTGCTATTGCTGCTGCTGCTGTAATCCTGCTCTATTTCTTGCCCTGCTCATTAGCAAAGATCACATCGTCTTTGCGATGTTGCAAAGCGCCCCGTCCAACAGCTTTTCGGACATTCTTCGACACATCCCACAGCCTCTTAATTCAGCATACTGCACGCATCATTTGAATTGGTTCCCATGGAGAAATGAAGGGGATTCGATCATTAGTCCAGTGTTAAACTGCACTTGAACAGATAAAGTTCTTCTGCCCTCCTGCTGTTGTAAGGGCAGGGCCGGGGCTTGAAGTAGGTGACAGGAGAGAATCACAGAGATAATGGAAAGCTAATTTCCTCAGATATGCGCTCTTATCACAAGCTGCTGCTAAACAGGCTGTGTGTAGAGAGGTGGTGTCGCTGAGGGAGCAGCGTGTGGAGCTGTGCTGGAGGGAAGGAAAGCAGCGTTATGTCACCCCTCCCCTCCTCCTCTTCCACCCCCTTATTTTACAGCAAGCAACTGGACAGGTCAGCCGCTATTGGCTGCACCTCCTCCACTTGGGCTGCCTTGCCTTTTTTAGCAGTCCCAAATGGAGCTGCAAATTCCATGTTGCTGGCAGGGTGACAGACTGGGAGATGGGAGCCAGCAAATGGGAGATTAGACCAGGGCCAGCCACCAGTAAATTGCACAATGGGCTCTCTGGACGAGGCTGCCAGTTGTCACCTTCAATTTGGGAGGATTAATCCCTCGTGAATAGGGAATCATTTGTGTCCTGCTCTTTTTAATGACTCTCTCATTGCCTGATACTTTTAAACGGGGTCTTGCATACGAGGTCTGTGAATGTGAGGAGGGCAATGGAGGCGTTTCTTCTTTTACCATATATAGAACCATTACAAACGGACACAATTTGGAGACCAGCGTATTGAAAAACGTGTGCTCACGAGCCTCCAAACAATGTAGCTATTTGACTTACTCAAAATGTATCTTGGGATTTAAGTTTAGTAAATGGTGTCCTCCTCCCTTTTTGTTGTTAGGATTTTTCGTATGTTCCGGAGGGAGAGCAGTACTTGAGATCTTAACATCGCTGTGGAGTAGAATGATGTCTCTCTTTTGTATAAAGGATAGTCGTGGAGGTTCCTCTGTGGCAGTGCAATCCTCCTGAGGACTCATTACGTATTCCCCCAGACTCAGCCCTCCATTCACACCACTTTTAAATTGTGTCTTCATTTGTTGCGTTCTCGTATCTCATTATTATACAACGTAGCGTTTGTGCCCTGGTTGGATTTGGGATTTTCTCCAAAGCAGGGACAACAGTCTGAGGTTGATTTAAAGTTAAAGTAAACCTTCAAGACATTTAAACCAGCTTTGTTTTGAGAAATATCTCTTCAATATTTCATCCGGCTCAGTCAAAGCTTTAAGGTCATAGTTCAGAGTATCTTACTAGTAGAATGAATAATAAAGATATACATTACTACATATTGTCGGGCTGAAACCCACAATTATATTCTCTATGATTAATTTATCCTGAATTACCTTTTCAATGCATTGCTTAATCATCAGGCAAATTGTCCAAAAAAAGTTACAAATACCCATCGCAACTTCCCAGAAACCAGGGGGACATCTTCAGCATGCTAATGATTCCTAGTCCAAAACCCCACAACATATCATTCATACAACATAAGACAAAGAAAAGCAGCATTCCTCATAATGACGAAGCTAGAACCAGTATGCTTTGGCCCCTCTGTGTAATAAAATAGCATCAATGATCAAAATGATTGCAAATGAAGGATAATCAATAAATCAACAACATGTTTCTGCTCTAATCTATTGTACACACTTTTAAGACTTCTAGTATCATGTAACATTTCAGGAAAGTTGTTACGTTTCAGTGATTTACATACTCTGATGTATCAGTTTGAGGTTGAACTGAAGATGGTCGTGGGGAGGAAGTGACAGTGCTGAGACTTTGGCTGTATTTCTTCCCTGAAGGAATGCATGACACCACGTGGCCCGTTTACTATGCAGTGCCTCGACTCTGGACTAAAAGCCAGAGCTGTTTATAGACAGTTGATCAGGAGACACAGGGAGGTGGTCAAACAAAACAGTAGGTCAGTGGAAGCCCGCTGTGTAGGTCACGGAGATAGGGGTAGTTCGACTAGACCTCTAGATTACCACGCGGGTTAAAACCTGGATGATCAGCTTACGCCTCCAAAATATTTCCTCGAAGCATGAGCAGACACGTGTGATACAAAAAGAGCTGGATCACAGTGACCTTTTCCTTTTTTAGGGAGTTGTTTCTTTTTCATGGTATTACAAAGTGAAGCATTGCAGTCGGCTACAGGAATTCAGTCAGTGATGGTGAGAGGAGCTCAGCGTCAGATGGCGGCTGTCTCTTCACGTGGCTCCCTGCTGCCTCTGCTGGCTCTGAACGGGTTAATTCCCCCTCAGAGGTGCTGGGTTTCCTGCCAGCTGTCTGTACCCTCAGCTGTTTGTGCTCCCTACCCTGTCCCCTGTCCCCGAACCTCACACAGGTCTGCCTCTGCTTCGCCTGCCGCGCACAGACCAACAGTATACTACTGCTGCTAAAGCTAAGAAGGGCTACTTGCTAACACACTGCTGTTATGATGATCCAGGCAAAAGGCTTTGTCGTTGTACATTTCCACTCACTGTTGGATCGATATGTGTGCTGCTTTGCGACTGCTATTGCTTTTTCTGTTGGCATCTTAAAAAAGCTGCTCAAAATATCTTTGTTAACCATCATTGCAATGTCATCTTAGCACATTGTCAAAGACTGATGAGGATTTTGTTTTAAAGATTTGATGAGTTTGTTTGTCAGTAACAAACGACATTTTAAAATGGTTGCTATCATTGTTTTTCACTGGTGCCTTTATCTGGAAGTTTAATAAAATAAAATAATGTTAACTCAAAAAGCAATTTATTTACTATAGCAGTCTGATGACATCAACAGAAAAGCCTATTGTTCAGCGTTTATCTTAAAGACTTCTTTTACCTCTGCCTTTACCATTGCGACATATTTAGTGACTTATTTGCCGTTGGCTTTACCATGTTGTTTTACGGTGTCCTGTGAGAATGGAGCCGTGGTGACAGCTGTGTCGCGCTCTGCCTGTCAGATATCACTCTGTGGTGGAGGACAGGTCTGATAGTTGTTTGTTGAATGGACAACAGATCGTTGTTGGGTGATTTTTAAGTCAGTTTTTTTCTTCTTGGTTGAAAGGGCAGAACAACTGTGAGTCCTCTGTGCGGCCCTCCCCCTTTGACTTTCCAGTTGCTGTTTAACTAAAGAGCTAAAGGACCTTGGACTGTCAGAGCCTCCCAGCAGGGCCGGGGAGTGAGCCGCGGGCCCAAGCACTCATTGCTCACACTGTGGTGGTGTTCATTCGCTGTAAAGGACAACACCTGCTCTGCCATGTGTACGTTTTGAGTGCCGGACAACTCTGAGTAACCCTCTTGATCATGTGTTAACCCTATAGGTTCTTGACTGTGGCTGAACAGAGGGTGAATCCTTACAGTAGACATGTTTGCAATGCATGGTAGCATGTGGCTTGTCTTATCAGTGGAGTCCATGCTGGATCATCCACCTCTCCCCCATGTAATCAGTCACGTATAAAAACCAATAGTTGCTGAGAGAGGTTGGCCTTGCCTGCTTCCACACTACCTCTCTGTTATGGAAAATGAATACGCCTTTAAATAAATACAAGCTTATATTGAGCACATCCCATTGCCTGCCTTTCTGTTGTGACACATGGCTGTGTTTCTATATAATAACCCTAGTTCACTCACCAGTGTTACACAGCGGCACTGTGTGGAGAGCTATGACACACTATCTTTGTCCCAGTTCTGAGGCTGGATCCTTCAAAGGATAAATAACCTTCAGAGGGTCTGAGGTCTAGGCAGAAAGAAGAAAAGAAAGGACGATATCTGATTGGTATCGGCAGATCCTCGATTCAGACATGAAAGAGTGCTATTGAACTGTTCCTAGACTTTAGTGTTAGCTTTAACGTTTCACTTCCATACAGAAAGCTCAAAGATGGTACGCACTACGCAGTATAGAGGTGAGAAGAAGGTGACATGTAGTAAAGTCCTGACTGGGATTTAAGAGTTCAACAAGCATTATGGGATACTTGGGACTGGTTGTGTCGTTCAATTTCAGTCAGAAGTACTTTCAGCCAAACGTGGAGAAGCCTTTGAAAAGTATTGTATGTATCTGTGTTTGTACTTGTGATCATTCCACTTATCAACCAACAGGTAATATCCTCCATCGCTGTGTCTCACGATCTGTTGTTAATCACACCCTCTAAGAACGTTGAACACAGGCTCTTACATGTGTTCTAATGTGTTTGCTTTTACAGATCATTAGTATCAAGTGAGAAGCATTGAAGTGCGTAGAAACAGGCACGATGGGTTTATGTACTTTCTAGTCCCTGCCTTACGCCTACTCTGCTCTCTCATGCAGCCCACTCACTGCCTCACCCTACCCTGATGTATACGTTACTGTATTGTGCCATGCTGCAGCTCACCTCTATTGATCTTAGCAGTGTGAGCACATCTACCTGATATTTACACATTTTACTGAGATGTCATGTTACACGGTCCTTTAGTTGTCATAGTAACTCAGCAAGATGTGAGTACAGAAATGACATTGTTGTTAAAGGGGCCTTATTTAGCTTGTTTTGGTTTTCTCTTTCCTGTAGTGTGTCGTCTATGTTGTTGGGCTTATAAATGGTTTCACTCATGTTCACAGTAGAGAGGCACAAAATACAATTATGAAACCTGGAAATGAGCACAAGGGGGCCCCTTTTATCTGGATTCGAGTTTGATTGGTGTATAGATGAGGAATGGGTGACTCTGTATGTGTACACAGTCATGTTCCCCATGTATCATTTTCTCTCTTAGGCGTGTTGTAAGGCAGAGTAGTATTTTTTTGATAGAAGTCCCATTACGATTGAGTCACCATCCTACACAGGAATTCCTACATTCAGGGAGAACAACAGACATGATTATTCTCCAACTTAAGTGCAACTTTTTGCTCTTATTAAACCTAAAATGGAGTTCCTCCCAGCTCTGCTCTGTATGTTCCACATGGATGCAATTACAGGGGTCCCAGCCTGTTTCCATACTCTACTGTCTTGTTTGTCATTTGCCCTCCGTCCATTCAAACTCTCTGGTTCCTGTCACACAGCCATTGATCCCTGAAACATAGCAATCATTAACCCCCACCCCCCTGCTTAAATAGGAAAAGCCTCATTAATGGTGTTGTTTTAGGTGTTCTCATGTGAGACGCTTCCCCATGACAAATGGGGTAGAGCAAGTACTAGAAGACCTTTCTTTCTACTTGTCCTTCATTCAGACTAATAAATACATTTAAACCTTGAAAGGCCATTACCGGCAAAAACCACTTCAAGAGACGGCGCTTGATTTTTCTTTCTATCGATATCTTTCAAGAAAATCTAATAAAAGGAACGCATGATAAAGAAAAAAAAAACAGAAATGTGGCGGGTTTAAAAATCGTTATATATTTACACTCTTTCCCTCTTACTTATACTGCTGCAAAATAATTTCTCTTGGGATTCATGTGCTTCTTATCTTGTTTTATGTTATTGAGATATGCTGGGATTAGCCAGTCAGGAAAGGCCTGACAAAAACACTGTAGAGATGAATTATGGGAATTGTAGGAACCAGTGTTTTTGGAGCCTGACCCATACTCATTTCCCATTTTCACCCTTTTTAAATCTGTCTCTCGCGAGTCCCTCAAGTTTATCGTAGAACACACTTCATTGCTAGCCTCTCATCTCACTCTTATTATTTCTTGATATAGCTAGTACTGATTGAAATTTCATCAAATTCTCTCCCCCCGTCCTCCTACTCACACTTCATGTCCTCTCTCCCCAGGACACACTGAAGCCCACGTTCACGGTGGCCAGCCTGCCGGGCAGCGCCCAGTGCACGGTACCCACCACCTCCACCACCATGCAGGTGAGCAGCGGGCCCTCGTTCCCCATCACCAACTACCTGGCGCCCGTCTCGGCCAGCAGCAACATCAGCGCCAACGGCACCGTCCTGAAGACCACCAGCTCGGGGGTCATGCAGCTGCCCAGCGGCTTCACCTTCATGCCCGGTATGTAGCATCTCAGCATCCAGACCTTTGTTACAATGTTACATTATTTTCTTTATTCATCCTAACCTCCACCTCTAGATGTGAGTCTTCTGCAGACCTTCATTTTTTGTTAATGTCCCTGCATTGTGTAGCTTATTAGCTGATTAGAATTTGAATGGCGCCGTGCCGTGACCTCGGCCCGTCGCTCCTCTCTCGGAGCGGTTTGCATCACACAGCCCTTTATAGCCTTCATCAGCACTCAGCGGCCTCAGGTTCTACAAAGCCTTCAGTAACCAGGAAAAGCCCCGTCTGCTGGCGAGCCGCCTGCCTTTGATTGTCACTCGTGGACAGGAATAATTAGGTGAGAGGGACACAACAGACCTCAGAACTGAGGGATGACGACCGCGGCCAATAATTAGTCATGAATATTCAATGGAGGATCGGTGGCTCGCGTTGAAATTATAATTGAGGCATACTTCGTGACGGAGCAGTCCTGAACTAGACATGACCCTTCATTAAAGAGCACTTAAAGAGGCACCCTGAAACAAAAGGGATTTTTACCGACGCAATGAGGACTTTAAGGTGGCAGCGTCTCATTTGGGATCCCGAAAGGGTCTTTACCCCCACATTATTCATTACACCTCCTTTACATGGGGGTGTGCCAGGGAAGTAATGGGGCGCCACATTGACGATTCAGATTGCTCACAATTCCCCGTGAAGACAAGAAATGTTTTAGATTTCACCATCATTTCATAAGATATTATCTCCTCTTTATAGGGAACTGAGCACCTTCTTGGACCGTCCATGACATGAGCAATTTAAAAACACTAGTTGACACTTAAATGCTGACTGGTGCAATTTCTCTACCCTGTGTGTTATCATGGAGAAAAGAGTGTGTAATGCATTGTGAAGGCAGTGCTGAAGTGCAGTAATGTCACTGACTAGTTGCTGCAGTGTGACAGCTGACAGCTGACACACATGATGCTCACTAATGACTGACAGCTGAAGGACAGCCACACACCGGCTTTGTCCCTTTTCTCCTGCTTTTTCTCTCTCCATCCTACAACCTTCTATCCCACCCTCACACTTTTTCCGCCCTATCCCTCCCCCCCTCCTTCGCTCTCCCGTTCTCCCGTTCTCCTTCTCTCCTCTTCACCACCTGTCCGGCACATAGCAGCAGTGCCAGGTGGAGCAACACCCCCTCCCACACTGAACCTCCTCTGCTGACATCTTGAAAGGGCCGGCCCGCCCGACTGCAGCAACTGTTGATGGAGCATGTGACCAAATGTGAGGGTGTAACTGTGGGGGAATATCTGCCATTTGTTCAGGAAAACACTTTGAAACAAGAGAATTGAAACAAATGATAAGCATGAATTGTCAGCCCAAAATCACCACTGAATACAGTCATATAGTTTGTGTCACTTATCAGCCATGTGTGTATTATTGAAAAGTACCCTGCCTTATTTTGTCCCTGTTTAACCTGAACAGTGCTGCTTGAAAATACAAATGTTGTCATGTCTTCTCCCCCATGATCTGCAACTTTTAAGATGGATAAATAATAGGGCTGAAATAGAAGGAAAAAATCTCATTAGCGATTAATCTGTAGATATTTCTAGATGTAATTAAAAATAGTTTGGTCCACAGAATGTCCGAAAATGGTGAATAATGCCCATCGTAGTTGGTCAAATACCAAGGAGATGTCTTGTTTTGTTAGTCTAAACCAGTGGTTCTCAAAGTGGGGGGCGCGCCCCCCCTGGTGGGCGCAGAGGCATGCCAGGGGGGGCGCGAGAGACAAGGAGGAAAAATGGTTATAAAAATAAATAAAAAAAGATAAAAATAAAAAATAAAATAAAAATCATAATTTGAAAAATTATTGATTCGAAAATAATATGATGCAGTACAGTACTATTACGTCTGGGTCTCTGTTTCATTAAAGCTCGGCTCTGTGTGTGTGTGTGGAACGAGCCATTTTGTGTGCGCGTGAGAGAGAGAGAGCGCACCGGTACTGGAGATCGTTGTTGTTAGCTTCTGGTGCTAGCGAGCTACGCTAACGGATATAAGGAGTTTTTTCAACAACAAAGTGGAGGAGAGTCCTCTCCTGTCAGACTGAGAGCTAAAGGACTCTCTCAGTGTTATCTCAGTGGGTCTCAAATGTTTTGGTCACCATTAATGTAAATAATTATTTCCGAGGCACACGTTTATATGATCATTATAGTTATAAAAAAATAAGAGAATAAATGAAAAACAGGTATGAAATACTATATGACAGTAAAACAAGAATAAAGTTTAAAAGGGTGATTTGTAAAATATCCATCAAGAAAAAGTAAATCTGTTTACATTTTTGTTTCATATGGGTGTTGAGAGATGTATCCATAGATCTCTTCCTTTCGCTCTCAAAGTGCACCAGATTGATGCTTTTAACTTCAATATTTAAAAATAAATCTTCCCGGGGAAGCTTGCCCCCGGACCCCCCTATGTGACGTCCACACATCACCTATAAAAATAGCACTTTATCCCTGCTTACACCTATATGCCGTGAGCTGAATATTGAGCCTTCATTGTAACAGTCGCGGCGTTGTGTATTTGCGTGGGGATTGTTGCAGTAGAAAATTCCACTGTAGCGACCGGTACATTAATGGGAAACCCTAAATGTTTGAGCACCCTCTATGAAACGTCAAGCTACCCCACAGCACCCCCAAAATAAATCTCTGGCGCCGCCACTGAGCCTGATTATTCGTTTTGGGGGGGCCCGACTTTTCTTTTTCTCCAAAGGGGGGGCCTGACAGAAAAAGTTTGAGAACCACTGGTCTAAACTCCGATGATATTCAGTGGAATACGATATTTAACAGAAATTTGTAAGAAATCTCCACATTCGAGAGTCTGAAAACAGCATTTTCTGCCATTTTAACATAAATTGTTACTCTAATAACAATATTTTAAATATTTTGCATCAATCCACTAATCCATGCAGCTGTAAATATAATATTAAACACCTGATTAGAGCATATATAAATGTACTATATATATGTGTGACATAGCATCCCTAGCTAGACTTCGCTACAGCTCTATCAAGCACTTTCTTTTTTTAAACCACACCATTATTTTGTAATCAAAGTCTCTTCCCCCACTGTGTGTGCCCCCCTACAGCAGGCACTCCTCTCCCCCCCGGCACCCCCACCATTCCTCTGAGCCAGCTGCAGCAGCACTCCCTGGCCCTGCAGGGGCAGCATGGGCAGGCCTCCCAGCACCAGCAGGGACAGCAGGCTGTCTTCCGCTTCCCTGCTGCTGTCTCCCTCTCAGGTGACCCTCTCTGCACACTGCTGACCACACAGTCACTGTCAAAGCATCGCTAAGGGATGCTAGAGCTGCTAATGCTAGCGCCTTCTGCTATGGCTAATGCATCTAATGATAGGAGTGCTAATGCTACTCGCACGTCTACTTCTCCAGATAATAGTACTGCACAATGCTTTCACTGCCATATGCCACCCCCCCTGCAACTACTGCTATTATTCCCTGTGTGGGATGTCGATGACTTACTGTAGAGGCTGTGTGTTCTGTGTGTGTGTGTGTGTGTTTGATCAGGAGCAGGCCTCCCCCAGCAGCTCCAGGCCATCCAGGTACACCACAACACCACCTCCAACAGCGACGGCAGCCTCGACATCTCCCACACCTCCTCAAACTCCACCGGTAGGTCAAAGCCCCCCCCCCCCCACCCCCTGAAAAAAATAAGTTGGAGCATTTCTTAGAGAAGCAGCTCCATCTAAAAAGACGCACATTGGTGCTCCACGTAATGTAAAGAGCCTACAAGAAAATGTTGTATCCAAAAAACTTTTCTAAACTTAATTAGCATTTACAGTTGCACTTATAACATTGAGTGTCAAATTCAATCTATAGAAGACATACTGTATCATTTTATTGTATAACCTGAATTTTAGTTTGGCCTAAATAATATATCTGTTTCTTCTAGTCAAACATTGTCCGCCTTTGTGTTGCTATCCCACCTTATGCCTGACAACATTAGTGGAAAACCTTTCCCAAAATAGTTTTCCTTCTTCTACCAATGAGTTTTTACTCAATCTGCTCCTGTTGTGTTATTGTGCCTGTACACGCTGCATACAGGAGGCATCAGTTGAGTTTAGTGGCTATAAAGCGCCATCTGCTGGTCAACATGTGAACACACACCTGCTGCCCTCAGTGTGACATTTCCTCCCTTCCCCCTCCCTCACCTTCTCTCCTTCCAGCGACGGTTAGTCTCCCAGCAACCATCGTCACCTCGTCTATGCCAACATCTGTTGCGGGTCACATGATGTACCCCAGCCCGCACACAGTGATGTACGCCTCGGCGCCCACGCTGTCCGACGGGAGTCTCGCTGTGCTCAACGCCTTCTCGCACGGCACCTCGGCCATGCAGGTCCACGGACAGGGCCAGGACTCAGGTGAGACTCCAATAATAACAGCTGTCATTATTTAAATGAAACATGCTGTGTTTACTGACGGACGTTTGTCCCCCCCCCCCCCCCCAGGTGTCCCGCAGGTGTTCCTCACAGCACCCCAAGGCACGGTGCAGATCCCTGTCTCAGCGGTGCAGCTACACCCAGTACGGCAAGATCTGCATTTTACAAGTGAAACTCTCATATTCCCTCTGCAACCAGCATGCCACGTGTCGCACTAATGCACCCTAACAGAGCACTGGCACCCGGAGGGGGTCCTCACCTGCCGCCTGGTTGGAAGAATGTGAATTATCAGCTGGCAGATAGTTTTACCTTTTGGGTTTCAACAACATACACGTGCAATAAACTTAACCAAACACCACCGTAGCCGTGCATGGATTTTAATGTAGATTCCTTCTGTAAATTGTTATGAAATATATAGGTATTTGGATTTTATGCTAAGACTTTTTTCAAATGTATAAAATGTATTTTAAAAAAGTACAGTTATCATAATATTCCTAATTTACATTACATTTTATTCAAAAAGAACACAAATAAAAGAATTTCCTCTCTTTTGAGTATATATTTTTTGGCAAGTTAGGCCTTACCAACATTTGTTAGAAAATAAAGAGCCTATATAAGAAATGCAACACATGGCAGCAACGTCAGTGTCTGGTTGGCTTTCTCCCCCCCCCCCTTCTCCACATATGTTATCTCTTTATCTGTCTGTATATTCATATTGAAGCTGGATTCCAGTTTACACTGTAAGGAAAGTCTAAATGTGATTTGCGTCAGATTTCAGCAGTTAACGACAATGGGCCACAATAGTATTTGTATTAAACGTTTAATATTATAATTATTTCTGAACTAATGCATGACTCATATTTCTTTTTAAATCTATTTAAATTAAAAAATCCAGTCCTTAAAGTACCACTAAAAACGATTAAAGAATTCCACCACGCAGCATGTAGTGTCAGGAGATCTTTTTGCGGTTGGCATTGTGTGATGACACGTGATTGGCCCGTGTGATACCGCCTCCTGACTGGCTGTGTTGTATTCCAGATGGTGATTGGTCAACAGTCGAGCGGCAGCAGCAGTAACCTGACTGAGCTCCAGCTGGTCAACTTGGACGCAGTACAGAACTCAAAGGACTGACAGACGGGTGGAGCTGTGTAACATGCTCCCCCCCCCCCCCCCTCCCCCCTCCAGGGGACACACAGACTTACGTCAACTCTATTTATTGATGCCTTCCTACAGAGCTTCACATTACACTTCTAAATGTGACTTTACATCTATACACACAATCAAGGGCAAATGTGTGGCTGACCCTGACACAGTATACAGTATGTTTTGGTATATAAATATATATATATTCGCAAATGCATAGGAACTATATCACGTCATCCATCATCGGAAAACTATTTTCTATGCCGTTAGATGGTGTTATTTTTTTTGTGTGCGTGTTTTTTTGAAAAAGTGTAATGACCTGTACACACACACACTGCGAGGTGCCACAGCTTCACACCAGCCAAAGAGACATTTGTTTGTCTGAATGTTCCAGTGTGAGCAACTTGTGCACAAGCGTGTGTGTGTTTGTGTGTGTGTGCGCATATCTGGGGTTTGTAAATGGGCAGGGAGACGCTTATTGATGTAAAAAAAGAGACGTTTAGAAATGTACATAGTTTTCTTTTTTTTTGATAACTTGTATTTTTAGCCTGGTTTAGTTTGTGCAACGGCATGTAGTTGTTTTTTTACGCAGTGGTTTTGTGTACATGAAAATGATTTGCAAAAAGATAAATTATTTACATGAATATGTCAAATAATTTAATATACCATCATATGTTGAAATACTGTCATGCTGTTGGGCGTTTTCAATACAAGATGGAGAGGGAACGCTGGGTGTTTTTCTACATGATTTGATGTGACATTGATTGGATCAGGTAGCTGGGTCGCAACATGTAAACAAGATGTTTATGATTTACTGTAAACAAGCTCTGATTTCACTGCTGATGGCAGGGTCATTGAAGACGTTGCATGAGGTTTTGTAAAAAGCTCTGATCTGGCACTAGTGTGGAAACTGTTAACGACAATCGGATGGACATTTCATTTCTCACTTTTTTTACATAAGACCATCTTTATTGTCATCACACAGAAGTATGAATACATTTGAGTTGTTTCACTTATTTTGAAATCCCACAGTAGTTGATTTGATCCTTTTATGAGCAACAAACCTGAGTGCCAACAGGTTTTCACCACATTAATGTTATTTTAAAAGCGATCCATTGTACACCTGTCGCCCTGATTCGCCTCCATTGACTGCAGAACTTTAATTATGGGATGGCATTACTGACTCGAGTCAGGGCATTTGACGCAAATCTCTTGTTTAACAAGACACTGTATACACTTGGAAATTCCACTTTATCAACGCGTTATAATTTCCTCGGATGGAATCACTCAATGTTGTTATCACAACAGTATGAATATTTTTGTACGAAAAGGATCTCTTGTTTAGAAAAACTTCAGGTGCTTTGAAATGTTAATATAGTACTTTACCTAGAACTGTAAGACCCTCGCTGACTGCAATCTCAGTGTGTACCTCAGCAATCATTACGGATGAGTTATCAGACTGAGAGCCTTCTTTCTGCACCATAGTGCCTCTTTTCCATGGCTCACTTTCAAATCACTGCTAGGCAAGGGAAAGTAGGACTGACTTATTTCCAGAACACCTCCATGACTTTTCATGAATCCTCTGCTGTGTCCGGAGATTTCTGACTCCTTTCTACAGAATGCGCTGGATGACAGAGCTGGCTTGAAGCCAAAGGGAATCTGACGGAGGATTACACCCCCCCACCCTGACTGCTGTTCAGTTATCCCCGTTCATTTTCACGCTCCATGTTCTCTGGTGTGTTCCTGTATCTGACGTCATCCTGCAGGGGGTGCTTGCAAATGAAATTGACAATTTAAAGACATTTAATTCCCCCATATTATTATCTAACGTTTTTTAAGTTGTTTTAAAAAGGGGATTAGTGAACAGATTTTTGGATTTCACTTTGTCATTGAGAGAAATGGTTATTTTGTGTATTTTTGTTTTGTTGTACAGACATTTTGTAATAAAAAAAAAACATGATGAAACACATGAACCGCTTAAAGAATGACCACATCCACACCACAGCATGTTTTCCTTCTTTAATTGGGACGGAGAAATGTCAAAGAAACCATATTGTTCAGTATGAAACCTAACATTTTGTATAACAGCAGTGTTGAAATGAAGATGGATGATTAAATCTACAAAGCATTAGGAGGCAGGAGGAGTGAGCATGCACCTTAATGTTTTAATAATGCATTGCACCGTCACAAAAATCGAACTGGCCGTGAGTAAGAAGAATCCTCCCATTTAAACACCAGAAGAGAAGCAGCGATTAACGTAAAGAAACGCAACATGATACAGTGATTGGTCGAAGCCATCGAGGGTATAGATCAGTTGGCTGCAGAGTCCTGTACATCTTCCAAACCAAGCCGATGTAACACAAAATAGTAAAACCCGACAAAATGGTAGTGAGGCAGAATCCACAGTGAAAGTAAGGCATCCTATCTCCAGCTAAGAAATCCTCAGGTGGCCGGACTGCCTTTCTCACTCCTTTCTTTCAACAATGAAAAATAATGTTTAAGCATGCACTTACACCAGGTAGTATATCTATATTGCTATTGTACACATACAATATACAAATGTACAGTTGGAAAGATAGTTGATTAAAAAAATGTGCATGATTCGACAATTTAAAAAAAGGTTTCCCGTTAAAATAGAAATGTTACATCCTAGGTTTCTTCTTTTTTTTGGTTTATGAAAACATTGAGAGAAAAAAAAGAAGCTTTTTGTCGTGTATATTTACATTATGAACGAGCAAAGATGAGGAAATGTGCAAAATGTGATTCCATGCAAGCTGTTGCATAATGTAGAGGAGGTGCTTGAGTGATGGGATTAAGGTGGTACCGAAATAAGAAGGGGGGGGGGACTAATAAGATTAGCGACACATGGCTCCAATGAATGACTCTCTCCACCGCAATGATAAATCAGAACACTCACACGTAAACAAACTCAACACGCTTAGCAACCAAGGACACATTCACACTGGTAACACAACAAGCAGCCATTAAGAAGCATCTTGATGTAGATCAATTCAACCTTATGTAATTCATTACAGATACATGAGGTGATTTTAAGTTCCCGACCCCTTCCCGAAGTATCCAGGCAATTGTTTACCAATCAACCGGTTCCAACAACACAGCACATCGTGATTTAAAATGAAGGACAAAAAGGTAATACTGCAAGTAAACGCAACACCAAACAGGAAGTCATGATTACAGAGGGAGGTCTGGAACCCGACAAAAGGGTGTCAAGATAAATGTGATGCGATGATAAACTACGGCAGAGGATTAGGGCCACGTGTGAATTTGTTCGGCATTCTACTTTCTCAGAATTCCAGATTCAAGTCAGAACAAAAAAAAGTAAATTAACTAAATAACTTTTGGTAGAATGTCAAAATAATGATTCACGTCTTTCCTTTATCCTCTTCCGTACTCAACAGTGTCGCTGGATAATGAACCGTTGCTACACATTTTCTCTTTTCAAATGTTCTTGTTTTGTTTTCTTGTAAATGACTCGACAAACTTTAAATAAATTGCAAATAGCCCCATTCTCTGCAGTGTAGCCACTGCTGTATGTTTTAAGATAATAATGCATTTAAGATACTGGTAAATCAAATCAAGCGGTTTGCAGCTCTGCATTCCATCGATACAATGAAGTCATTATTGAGAATTAACAATGGTTTTAAAAAACACGATAACAATCCCTCGGATGATTTAAACACTGGTGTGTGGGATTTGAACACTGGGTCTGGAGAACAAAAACTAACGTGGAATCAAAACAAAACGTCTCTTCCACAAATGCCAACTCCCTAAAAAGCATGAATAATGTAACGAGTGCAAAGAGGTCCGTGTGCAAATTCACACAATTTGCCAAATTCTATTTTTTCTTTGGGTGATTATTACAGACGAGCTTTGAGAGCAAATGCATTTAAAGACACACTTAAGAAAGAAAACAAATTAAGTCAGTCCTTAGTTTGACTGTTTGAAATTCATATTAATATGACATTAGTTAAAAAGGCAACCTGAAAGCAAACAATAAATAAGACTTGGCATTTAAAATATGAGTGCAGTATCTTAAATACTACAGTTCATCATGTATGTAACTACAGGTACATATCGGGGGGGGGGGGGGCTTCTTGTCTTCAAACAGACAACACATGAGGATTCAAGATGAAATTGTTCCAAAGGAAACCATCTGTAACTGAAAGGTGCGAAACCACACTAAGGCAAAGACGTTTACAGATGTGTGATTATGGGACAGACAATAAATACACAAACAGTTTTTCTCCTAGGTAGAATAATTACAGGGCGGTCCTCTTTTGGCTGGTGGGGGAGAAGGGGGGGGGAGGAGTGAGAGGCTGGAAAAAGTCATGTGACCGTCTCTCTGCACCTCCTCCTCCTCCTCTCCGCTGGGGGGAGGGGGGGTAGTGTCTAGGCTCTGACCATCTCAAAAACAAAAACAGGACCAAAGACTGTTGAATAGTGGCCAGAAGAGGAGGGGGGGGGGGGGGGGGGGGGGGCTTTAACAGTCTTACAACGACAGCAGTTAGTGGTAAAGTTCTGCTGACCCTGTTACAGTGGGACCGCCGCACCCCGCAGGCCCAGTTCACCTCTGACCTGCCCCCCCCCCCCCCCCCCCCCGATGGCTGATAGACAGGTGGGAGGGCTCACGGTGAGGAGGAGGAGGAGGAGGAAGCTGCGTGGTATTTGACGAAGGCAATGGCCGCCAGCTCCTTGCAGAACTCCTCCAGCACGATCACGCCCTCCAGCAGAGTCATGTGGTCCACACTGCGGGGAGAACACACAGAAAGGGGAGGAGTCAGGAACAGAGGTCATCTCAGAAGTGTGCTTATAAACACTTTGAATTAGATTTGACTTATAATGTATGAATTCTCTATTTCATTTAAGTTTTTTAGTTTGAGGTTTAAAAAACACATTTCTCTTCAGTATCTTTTCACAAACCCACAGAATGAACTCAGCTTTTCTCCTAATTCCAGTGGGTTTACATTCGTTCAGATGAGAAGCTTGATGAATGTCATTAATCAGCTACAATGTTTTGATCAGGTATTTGTTATTTAATAGTATAAGACCAGACTGAAATCAATTGTTCCAGTCTCATCTCCTGGTGCTCACATACACTAATGCAGTCTTCTTTTTTCAGCAGGGATATACTAGAGCTAAAATGTCAACTGAAATGAGAGATGAAACAATATTGTTACCAAGATACCGTTTTGAATGAGTTTGTTTTAATAAAAACAAACTTGGCTGCTCATTTAGAGTTTATGATAATAACTCAGAGAATGCTCAGTGGTGTGTGAGAGGTACGTACTTGATGCCCTCCGGCTCCAGACCTAATAATCTCTTCCTGACGAGCAGCAGTTTGGGGGTGAAGTCTGGGATTCGCTGGATCCTCAACATGAGATCTCCCACCACCTAACACACACACACACACACACACAATTACATAAAAACAATATACCTGCTTTCTTACATCTCTGGGCAACAGTGCATCACTCATAAATGTATACTACACCCTTTGGGGACATTAGGGTAATAATTAGCATCAACAAGCAGCTTCCAGCTGCCTCTACTGACTTTAACACAGTGTGCTACTAGGACAGATTTAAATAAAGCTGGGCTGAATGACAGAATAAGTGGGACAGAGGTGCAGTTTTTCAAGTGATTGCAGGTAAAGTAGCAGCACGCTCAGAAGGATAAAACAGGAAGTGGGATTCACTGAAACTCTTGCA
This sequence comes from Notothenia rossii, assembly GCF_949606895.1. Classification (NCBI taxonomy): domain Eukaryota; kingdom Metazoa; phylum Chordata; class Actinopteri; order Perciformes; family Nototheniidae; genus Notothenia; species Notothenia rossii. The sequence goes on along the minus strand of NC_136909.1, from coordinate 67,122,585 downwards.
GCAATAATAGTGGCATGAGATAAAGGCCAAACATGTTGAAATACAGCATCAAACATTGCAAGAAAGTACTCAGCAGAGGTGGGACCAAGTCATTGTTTTGCAAGTCACAAGTACGTCTCAAGTCTTTGCACTCAAGTCCAGAGTCAAGTCTCAAGCCAGGATGGGCAATTTGAAGTCAAATCCATTTCCTAAACTTTGAAAAAATGATTCTTAATAAGGTCCCATGTCTCACACACACACACACACACACACACACACACACACACACACACACACACACACACACACACACACACACACACACACACACACACACACACACACACACACACACACACACACACACACACACACACACACACACACACACACACACACACACACACACACACACACACACACACACACACACACACACACACACACACACACACAATCGTCAAGGGCCGGCTCGATTCGCTGACGGCCGTCACCGCCCTTCATCTTTTATGTTTTCATCATTGACGTTGCACCGACAGAGGTCCGGCGTTTCCCCGCAGCGAGGCTCCCCCCCCAGTTGACAGTTCGCTAGCACCCCGACGGGAGTCTGCTCTTCTAGCGGCAGCTCGCGATCAACGTGTTGGAGACCTCTATATTAAAGTATCAAGTCAGAAGGCTCAAGTCCAAGTCGAGTCGCAAGTGTTTTGTCAAGTCGAGTCCAAAGTCATCAAATTGACTCGAGTCCACCAAAAAGGCCTCTGCATAATCATTAGCTCACTCACATCATGTCTGTTTCTTCTCCACTTTCCATTACAGGGGTTCATTTACACTTCATCAGTGAACTGTTCTCATTCAGCAGGAACATTTAGATCTCAGTGTAATTACATCTTTTTAAACTAATATTGGTTTTTTAGGAGCGATGGCTCTCTCTGGGTTTGACCTTAAATAGGATTTGAAATGATTTGCATACAGAAAGTGTATCTAATTCACTGGAGTCTGGTTGCACACAGCTTGATTAACCAGCTGAGGACTCGACAACCTTTCAAACTTGAGAAAAATTGAAGTTGCACCGACAGAGGTCCGGCGTTTCCCCGCAGCGAGGTTCCCCCCCCAGTTGAAAGTTCGCTAGCACCCCAACGGGAGTCTGCTCTTCTAGCGGCAGCTCGCGATCAACGTGTTGGAGACCTCTATATTAAAGTATCAAGTCAGAAGGCTCAAGTCCAAGTCGAGTCGCAAGTGTTTTGTCAAGTCGAGTCCAAAGTCATCAAATTGGTGACTCGAGTCCACACCTCTGGTACACAACTAGGGATGCCAGCAATTATTCGAATATTCGTTAAAGTCTCCATAGTCGAAAATTATTTTTAAAATTAGATTTTATTTATATAATCGATTATTATTCGCCAGGGCTGTCGGATTTTCGATTTTGATCATGGTCAGTTTCTGGCATCCCTATACACAACAAGACATGTTTAGGTACCTGCTCCAGTGCGTGTACGCCATGGGAAGAGCAGTGCTGCCATAAACAATAGATAAGATAAAGTCTATAATCTAGCCTCACCCTGACGATGACGGAGAACAGGGACCTGCAGCCGGGGGCCAGGTTGATGTAAGGGTCCAGCAGGTACTCGTGCAGGTGGGGGTGCGGGAACATGGAGAGCTTGGAGAGCACAGCGGTCACCTGCAGGTTCACATCGTAGGGCTGTGGGACAGAGAGGAGTCAGAGGAAGCTGCAGGTTCAATGAGTAGCTCTGAATTATGAACACAAACTAACGCACAGTCAGAAGCTCTTCTGACTCGTCACTAAACACAGCTGCGATAAGAGCTGCCAAAAAGTGAGTTTCACTTAAGAATCTGCATATTCCCCATCCAACATGATTAGTCAAATTAGTTTATGGCAAGAGCTCATTATATTTTTTTGTTTGGAAAAATAAAAAGGCCTCTGCATAATCATTAGCTCACTCACATCATGTCTGTTTCTTCTCCACTTTCCATTACAGGGGTTCATTTACACTTCATCAGTGAACTGTTCTCATTCAGCAGGAACATTTAGATCTCAGTGTAATTACATCTTTTTAAACTAATATTGGTTTTTTAGGAGCGATGGCTCTCTCTGGGTTTGACCTTAAATAGGATTTGAAATGATTTGCATACAGAAAGCGTATCTAATTCACTGGAGTCTGGTTACACACAGCTTGATTAACCAGCTGAGGACTCGACAACCTTTCAAACTTGAGAAAATAAATGATTGTGTAACTTATTTGCTCCATAAACAACAGGCAACCTTTTTATGGATGTGTTTACAGCCTGAATGTGTAATTCCTTTTTTTTTTTTTTTTTTGGGCATCTTGCTATTCAGACAGGTGGATCTTAGACAATGCAACAGATTTGACAAACATATATTTCAACACCTTGGCATGCAGCTTTTCTGCAGATATTTGTAATATGGAGGGTCACCTGGTCGAGGATGCGGCCCATCCTGTCGAAGAGAACTTTGAGGAAGTGGCCCTCGAAGAACGGGCTGTCCAGGTTACACTTCTCTAAAGGTTTTGGATTCCCCCTCCAGTCCCACCGCTGGCAGACCCCACAATAGTCCCTGAACTGAGGAGGAAAATATATCCAAACTTTAATATCTCTTCTACTAGCTACAGATGAGAAAACTGATTAGCAACAGTACACACAGAGGGCATCAAGCATGCTGTAGAATGAGCCTCACCTGTCTGTGAGCGTCTCTGAGGTAGGTGTCATAGCCTGTGCCTTCGACTTGATACGATGACTTGGCCTCATCAGGCACCAAACACAGGAAACTGCAGGCAGCAATATTTAAACGTTATTGACAACTAAAGGGCTCTGCATGCTGTGTGTTGTGTCAGCAGCAGACTGTGTGTATGTGTGTGTGTGTGTGTGTGTGTGTGTGTGTGTGTGTGTGTGTGTGTGTGTGTGTGTGTGTGTGTGTGTGTGTGTGTGTGTGTGTGTGTGTGTGTACCTGTTGACGATTTTGTGGACCTCCGTCTTGCCGTCAGACTTTGAGTTGTCAGGACTCTGTGGTGGAGAGGAGGTGAGCCAATCAGATCCGGACAGCCTGCTATCAGGAGAGAGGTCATCCCCGAACAGTGGATCCTCCTCAAGGTCTCTGTGGACAGAACACATGTCGATATGACATTTCTATTATTTTTGTATGCGTAATGTAAGGGATTCTAATTTCTATTCTGCATTGCACTGAAGTCCACTTTCTCTGTATTGCATCGTGTATTTAAAAAGGGGACATATGTACTGTTTTATGGAATGATAGCATATTAAGGCTTATTAGGTGTACCATAGATACTGGTGTGTAGTGTGGAATTGTAATCAATGTCTATTGTCTACTGTACATGATGTAGGGATGAGGTTTTACTGCATTTACTGTACCTGTTTGATATTACTAAGTATATTTAAGTGTGTCCGTATAGTCCCTGACTGTCTTCAGCTGTTCCGTGAACTCATCTCACCCTCTTGAAACAATGATCATGTAAACCCAGTATTACAGTGTTCTATTTGGGGACTTATTTCCTCTGTATGAACTATGAAGCAACATTCATATAAAACTATAAGCAAGCTATTACTCGGAATGTATCATCTCCAAAAAAACTATAATTAAAGTCATAGCTGGTTGACATGCATTCCCCAAAAAACATGTCATAAAAAGATTGAATCACCAAAAGAAAGGAAGGTTTTTGCTGAATGTGTTGCCCATCTGAAAAAGCTAGTTGATGCATTCACTTTATTTCCACTGGTGTGTGTTTGTGCAGATGATTTTCCATGCAGGGTTATAAGGCAGCAGAGGGGAGGTCAGAGGCGGGGCCTTACACAGCATCGTGGGGCAGCCCGTTCTCCAGGGGCTCCCGCTCCTCCTGGGGTTTGTTCTCCAGGTAGTTCCTCTCCCCCAGGCCGCGCAGCACCAAGCTGTGCAGGATGTGCTGGTTGGGCTTCTGGATCAGCTGCTCAAACAGCCGCAGCGTCATGATGCTGATCTGAGGACAGAATGAGGATCAGCTTCCACCTTAAACCCAACAACCAATTTGCTAACTGACTAAAAGAAATGTAGGCAGTGACTTCAAACATCAAAGACATGACTCATCTCTCTCTTGAGTGATCAGTCACTATTTAAAATGAATTTGGATTATCATATGAATCACTGAGAATTTGAAGGGCAGCTGGACAGTTTTCCGCTTGAATATCAAACTTTCATTGTTTAAGGCACATTTATGATCACAAAAGGGTGGAAAAGAATCAGCCACACGTGAATGATCTCACATTTCGTATCATAACCAAGTACTTCCTGAATCAGATGTGAAAAGTACCTCGTCTGAGAGATGGTCGCAGTGCTCGATGAGTCTGTGTCGCAGTGGATTCTGAGCCACAGTCGCAGCAGTCTCTGGCTCCGTCTCCTCTCCCAGCAGGAAGTAGATCATCTCCTGCAGCAGAGCCTCTGAGGTCACCTGCCTGATGATCCTGTTCAGCAGGGCCGTGGAGGTCAGGATGCCCACCTCCGACCTATGTGCACCCACAAACACACCACATGTTAATGAGCAGTCACCCAACTGACAAGACGTATAAAAGGATGATTGATTGATGACTCACGTCTGCATCAGCTGCGGCTCCATCACAGACACAAAGAATCTTTCCCTCACATTTCTTGCCATCACTGCTGCTGCTGACTGGAAGACAAAACAAAATGTACTTCAGCCTTCTGTGGCGTTCAGATAACAAAAACAACTTCAAGTCCTTTGATTCTGACTACAATGTGACACATCAAAACACAGCGTGGGATAAGGACCTTCTGAGCCTCCTTGATGAGCTGGTCACAGTAATCTAGCCACGACAGGAAGGAGATGAGAGGCCTCTTTCCTGTGAAGATAGCAGCATCCTCCTTCAGGTTATACACGTCCAGACTGAAAAGAGAGAAACAAAAAAAAGGTAGAAATATTCAAAAGCTTTGATGAAACTCCATTTATCCACTAAAAATAGCATTTTACACAGAATGCTATTTAGGGGTGTCGCTGCCAAGTCAAATTAAAAGCAAGACTTCAGATGGTAAAACAGCTCTTTACAATTCTTTGAATATGTGAAAGAAATGTACCCCCAGTTAACAGACTCCACCGTCTCGATGTCCAAGGGGTCCATGGACTGTGGCAGGGCTTTATAGAAGGACACCAGCCTGTCAGTCAGCAGCTCACAGAGCCCTGTGTTTTCTGTTAAACACTTGGCAGCTGCAGGCTCTGGCAAACTGACCAGCAGCATCAGACCCTCGCATGCCTTCACCACTATCCTGCCATCCTGAGAGCAGAAGAAATGGATACAGCTCATGATTTAACATTCGACTCAAATAGAAAGGACGGCTAAATAAATCTTCAATGGAAATGACTCACGGGGCTCTTTGTGAGGTTGAGCAGCGATGTGACGAGATTGTAATTGTTGCCGTTATTGTTGTTATTGGTGGGACTAGAAGTGGAGGCAGCAGCTGCAGCTTCCTCTGGGTGGTCAGCCCGCCCCATTGCTGCAGACTGACCGGTGTCTGGATCCAACACATTGTCCTTCCCCGCCTCTGTCTCTGCAGGTCTCTTCGCCTCAGGTCGCTTTGATTTGTTCTGAAAATAACACAACCAATTAAAGGTTCTTCTGAACTTAAACATAATACAAGGCTCTTTCTTGTACAATAATACATATAGATTGACATTTAGGAATGAGATGTTCAAATGTCTCTCTCTGGTGTCATAGCAACTCACCTCGAGGAAGAAGTTGACAAGGTATGGGTCCTGCTTCAGTTTGGAACAGACTATACAGAGGAACTGAATCTCTTCGTTTTCTGTAGGAGCAGCCAGCACATCTCCACACAGACGGACCAGTTTCTGTCAAAGGAATTTCACAGCGACATGGGGAAAAAAGTCAAGGATAAGTTACATAACCTCACTGTTCGTGTACAATTTTGAGGAGAAGGATTATCAGAAAGACACTGAAATCCAGACTACATCACTTCTCACCTGCACAGGTCTGTGGACATTGATGTGTGGGAGGAGAGGTTGACGAATGTGTGCTAGCAGCTTTGTGTAGAAGGTGAGCACCTGCTGCTTCATCCCCGGAGGACACTGATGAAAAATTACATTAAAAAAAATTAAAAACAGAATATGTTCAAATGTACTTTATACCTATATATGTCTCGCCACCATGAGTGGAATTTAGCCAACATTGCGGATTCATTTAAGAGCAGAGCGAAATGGTGTCTTCTGATCTGATTGTACAATCACTGTTGTGTCTACCCCCCCAAACTTCCATGGGCCAAGTTCCCACAATTAATTTACCACATATACATATCAGGGCCATATGTGTTATCTCTATTTCCCTGGGGGTATAGAACATGTAGTTACCAAAGCATGAATGCCTTACATCTGCCTTTCCCAAGGTGTAGAGAGTCTCGAGGATCTTGTGGTGGAGGAGATACTCCATGCAGGGCCCCGTCTCTCCAGACTCCCTCTCCCTTTCCTCCTGGGTCAGGATGTCCAGCATCTGTTCCAGGTGGGATGGGATATTGGTGTCTGTGACTGGAGCTTTGTCATCTAAGAGGGGAAAACACAGATATGTCGGACCCTTGGTATGTCCATGAGATACATAAAGAAAAAGGCCATGTGCCAAAAGCTCCAGCAATCGTTTATCTAACCACTTCAATTCAACTGCACGGGTCTCTCCCCAAAAACAACAAACAAATGTTAAAACCATACATTTGATGTCGTATTTGTTTGAAACCATATGTGTAAAGTTAACTGTTTTGATGTAACTCAGTCCAATGTTATTTGATGACCTACAATCTTTTTTTTGTCAAGTTGCATAAGAGGTTGCGGTAAAATCTTATGACAGTAACCATTTCTCACTGGTTTTAAATGGCAATACATGTATTGTAAAGCACATGCAGACATTGGTGAGTTGCTGACAACAGGCTGTTTACACATTAGCAGAAGTGAGTAAAGGAAGGGAGCATGACAGAAAAGCATGCACCTTTCACACAACGCTGCGTATGATAGAACGACTGCTGCCAAATATGAATAAATATGGGAATGCTGTGCATTAAATCAACTAAAGTTACGCATGTCTGTCAAGCTGAAAGTAACAGAGCACACAATGCTGTCAATAAGTAATGTTAATGTCACAAAGATAAATCACAACCATTTTCATCAAAATAATCAATTATTTCTCAAGTGACCTTGGAAGTATAGAAGAAGTTAATTCAAGTCACAAGTCTGGAAAATCTGTGATTAAATGACCCTGAAAACTAGCTCAGCATAACCCTCAAAAGTACAGATAATCCCCCTTCAGCTGTTCAGGGTGTATTTTGTTAAACTGGCCAAACTAGAAGAACTGCGGAGAAGAAGCTGTGGTTTGGGATAATGAATAATTAAGAGATGCAGATTTTACGACCGCAAAATACACAGACTAGACGGCAGAAGTTTTCATTGAAGTTGTCTTTACTTGACTGGCTTTAGTTGCCAAGTAAATCTTAGTTGCGACTTGACGCAAAGTATATTTGTTCAACTTGCATAGATCCCACAAGTTGAGATATATTTCAAACTCAACCAGCATAACAGTTCCAATATAATTACAAATTGGCAATTTAATTCAGATTTCTTCACTACCATTCCATTTGCACTTCCTGACTAATGCTACATGTTGACAATAAGTTGATTAACAGCAGCAAATATACTGTTATATGTTACTGTAATATAGACAAGCCTACATACAGTCTGACAAACTTAGTTTCCTGCTATTGTTTATATCCACACTGGTCCTATCAATGCGGGACAAACTGTGAAAGCAACCTGCATACCAATCAACATCTGGGAATATCATGACTTATCCATTAAAACATTTCTTACCAGATGTCTCGATGTAATAATGTGTAATTGCCTTCCAGTGATAGACAAAGTCCTCCTGCAAGGGCAGCGAAGGGGCAAGCTGAAAAAGACAAAATGCAAACATAGACGTTGTTGTATGTTTACACTGGTGGGGAGGAGAGAAACACCAATTATCAAGGCAACATGTTTACATAAGTCAGTAGCTTCCAACCGACTTAGTTAGGAGACAGGTTGTTCTGGGGAAATGTATGTCTTCTAGCAATACTGTCACTTTCAATAATACCTTCTCAGTGTTGAACAGAGGTAATGTGCCACTACAATATGACTTTGATAATGTTTTAAACGTGTTGTGAATATGGTCTTCGTAAACACCAGAGAGCCATATGTCCGGAAAACAAGTTAGTAATAAATTAACAAGCAACTGTTACGCCAGAAGACTAAAGTGTTCACCTGCCATACGTATTTTGTTTTAAACACTTGACTTGCAGTCGATTGAACCTGTTTTAAAGGCATGCTATAAAAGGTTCTTAGCTAGATGGCTAACGTGTTAGATTAGGCTTTACAGAAAGGCTGTGCGAGATAACCCACAGACCTTTCTTTTAATGTTAAGGTTAAAACGTTTACGCAACATTGAACCAGGTGGTTCAGTGGTTTCGACACCACTCCGCCTGAAACGAGATAGCTAGCAACAGCAATACTTTAGCTTTTTGGGTCTGTTTTTAGCTAACATTAGCGGCTAACTAGCTAAGCTAGCCTTACTACATTAAACACGTCTTGCTCCACCGAAGATACAAAATGACAACACTGAAATGTGTTAGTTTGTGGTACAACAGAACAGACAAAGAGACAACCTCCCGGATATATTATCGATAAGAGGGACGAACAAGTTGGCATGACAAACACAAAACGCTAACATTAGCTTAGGCTAATTAGTTAGCTCGCCAGTTAGCAATGTATCCCTTATGCTGACGTTATGTTATTTTGTGTCTGGACGACCAAGGACCCCTTTCAACTAAAATACACGATAAATAAATGTTGTTTTTGAAAAATAATACTCACCGCTTCAACAGCATGTTGAAGAATGGACGTAAATTTGGAAAACATTTTGTTCTTTGACTGGACTAGTTTCTCCCGAGAAGACCTAGAGAATTCCTCTATCTTCTTCTTCCTGTTGTTGCCGCCTCGATCCAGATTGGATTCATACACTGACCCTTGTAACGAAATAATAAAGGTAAGCAATAAAACCTTAACACGTTGTCTGCCACAGGTCTTCAAAGGCCTGGCACAACCACTGTAAACAAGACAGCCACAGACTGAAGTATCGTCTGGGTCTTCTCACTTTGGACACGGTGGCACTTCCCTCGCCAAACGCCTCTCTTTCTAATCCACCAGGGGGCGCAGGCACATAAGGTAGCGGCTAATAATTACAGACCACCATCAAGGAATACAAATGAACACATAAATAGCCTACATACAATCAGGTACGATGTTCTATTTTTACAGTTTGGGAACAAGAATCATTAACCCCACGTCAAATATATAGTAAGTATGGAATTCTGATAACCAAGCAATGTGTTATTTCGAAAATATCTGCTGAACTGCAAAATCAATTGATTGCTCCCATAATGCACGGACTCGGCTATTCTATGATATTGCAGTGTTTTTTTTTTCACATACTGTAGAGCTGAGTTAACGCATGCTTTAATCCCACTGAGTTAGATTTTTTTTTTGAAGAGCCCACGTGAGGAAAATAACGCCAAATATTTCCCTTTGAGTAGCTGGATTGATGGAGGAAAAAATGAGAAAGAACATGCATTCCTCCATAGTGCCTGTCAACTTTGTGATTTAGCCCAACTACCACGTCCGAAACAGCACAGTCATCCCAGATAGAAGTAGGCGGACCAGACAGCAGCTGCAGACGAGGAATTGAAAGAATCAATTCATTTATAACTACCTAATAATTATTTAATGGTACACTATGTTCAAATATGGACATAAACTTGTCGGGAAATTGGAAGGATGCTGTCTGTTCCAGGACACGCCCTGTCGCTGGAAAGTGCTCTATCCATCGTGCAGTCTAGTCTAGTCTACCAAATCGCGGGCTGCATGCTTCCCTGCGTTTAATCCCAACAAATGACAGGTAAAAACTTAAAGAACAGATAATATCCGCCTGTCAACTGGTCTTCCCCCCACCCCCCTCCTCTACAGCTGCACCGGGGCATCTCCTCCTGGTTGTCTCGGCAAAGAAAAAGAGGCTACCTACCGGGCATGTCTGCTAAAGGTGAGTATCTTTTGCCGCAGAAGCCTTCATGACAATACAATACAATACAGTATACACACACAGGGGGAAAAGTCTTTTAAATGGTGGGGTGGTGGTCTTGGTTCAAGGATGGATGCAATGGAGAGTCCATTTGCGTCTTCTTTCGTGAGGATCAGGCTGTGGTAATGACTGTTATTCTAAGTGGGTTACACCGGTATCGCTGAAACTACAGATTCCACTGCTGCAGCCCTTTCTACACAGCCTACAACTTATTCTGTAGATATAAAACACTCTGTTGCAATCTATAAATAGATCACACTTTGTTTTAATTTGTAAACCCCAGCTGTGATATTGAATGTTGTCTGATTGAGGTTTCCTTCGATATTGTTAGTAAGGGATGGGGCACTTCATTAGTTTAAGGTTTTATTAGTTTAACACACCCTCATTGTTGCATAAATGAAGCAATTGATGGAAGACTTGTAGCATATGGTGTTCATTCTTAATAGGTTGTATCACAGTGGGGTTTTGGAATTTAGTGTAACAGTAGCCTATACCTATAAAGCTGAGGTGGCAATAAGTAATATATTTTCAGGGAAATGGAAAATAAATCCCGACATTGGGTGCAGATGCTGTTTTCATTTCTTGTGCATAAATCCTTTAATACCTGCAGGCGGAGGGTTTGTCCCCATCAGGTGGGCTGTGGTGGATTTGTGGCAGGTGACTGTGTTCTGTAGAGATAAAGAGCCTCCAGCTGTTCCTGCTGTAGGTTGTGATTACACAGCTGGATATATGTTGCAATATTAACCTGACCTCAAGGTTATTGTATCAAATCTGCGGTTGGATCCATCATGATAGGTCTTCTGTTATTGTGTAAAGCCTTCATAGTGAACAGAATGTCACTCCCTTTCCCACTCTCTATTATGTTGAGCCAGCATTAACAACATGGCTTTGCACTCACCCATCACTGATGTGGCCTCCCTGTCCTGCATTGCTGCGGGACGAGATCGATGGCAGCTCAGAGCCCACCTGTTTGATGGACCCCCCGTGATAGTTAGATCTGATTAGCCGCTGCAAATCATTATCCATGAAAAGTAATTACAGCTGTGGCAGTTACCTCTGTGGTGGTTACAACAATGGGAGGTTTCTATTTGTATTTTCAAAGATAAATCAGGCCCATTGATTTACACAGTCCTTGTAATAACATGTCAAATCAAAGAGATATTTGTCCTGGGCAAGGCCGAGTCAATACATTCTCAATTCTCAATACACACACTATTTTGAGCGTCTAGTGATTATGGCGTCCTGTCACATGTACTGGGGAAGTTGACTTACACCATGTTTTCCAATATTTCAACAAACAACAGTGTTTTTGTGCAGAAATTATTCAGACAATTTCTTTGGATTTTATTATATTATTTTCTTTCAAAATGTAGTTTTATTTGTAGACAATCTGTATTCATGTTTTGAGCAGTCATAATATTTATTAAATATTTTTTATCTACAGAAAATGTAAACCATCCTTAAATCCTTTAAAGGGGCCCTATTATGCTAATGTTCAGGTTTCATATTAGTATATTGTGCCTTTACTGTGACATGTTTACATGCTTCAATGTTCAAAAAGTTATTTATTTTCCTCATACTGCCTGTGCTGCAGCACTTATTTTCACCCTCTGTCTGAAACCAGAGCCCAGTCTGCTCTGATTGGCTAGCTGGCTGGCTCTGTTGTGATTGGTCAACAGCTTAGAGGTGTCCCGTCCCTTAGCCTATATTGTATAATGTGTTGGAGCGCAAGCCAATACAAGTGCAATTGTGACATGGGATGTCATTATTGTACAGAAGTAAACAAAGGAGTCAAATCAATGCATTTCAGGCAGGGGGGGAGTGTTTGGAATATGAACTCGATTGGAGGGAACTTTGTAATTTTAGCCTTTGCAGACCATTTACATGCCCCAAAACCTATATAATACCATACAGGGAATGGGGAAACCCAAATATCATAGGGCTTCTTTTTTTTTCCAATTCCAACTTTCCAACTTTTATGATTCACTGCTTTTCTTTGTCATATGTGATAGTAAATGTAATATCTTTGGTTGCAGTACCAAAACAAGCAAATTGAAAGAATCACACTGGGCTTGGACAAATGTATGATGATCTGACATTCATACAGGAAACGATTTAGAACCAAGAAATGAATCTGAATATTAATCAAAAAACGAAAGTGAACGTTAGCTGTTGCCCTAATTTTACAATTTTCCTGATTGATGTTCTGTAAATCCATATACAGATGCTTGGCCCACATTTTATATTTCTAGATATTTTAGCCGCCATTAATCTATAGCGAAGATCTTAAACACGTTAGAAGCCTAATGAAAAATGTTCCTTCCAACAGAAACAGGAAGTGTCTCAAAAAAAGTCTCAAATGACTCCCAGTATGCCTTTATGATTACCAGCCCCTCCCCCAGCTGCCTAGCAAGCCTCTCTTATCAGCACATGGCCATCAGCTTTTACCTTGATGCTCGTCCATTAGTCCCCCCACCTTATACATAATACACCCTTGCGGCCATACTGCTCTATCTGGACCTTTTACGCAGCGTCCACACGGCAGCGTGCGTTGAAGCTTCAACTTTTGAAGCGAGCAACAGAACCACAATGCAGTTCGGCAAAGCGGGACCACACCATTCAAACTGAATAGGCAGAAGCGTTGAAGCTTCAACGCACGCCGCCATGTGGACGGGCCGTTACTCAGCGTCCACACGGCGGCGTGTGTTGAAGCTTGCCGGCGGGCGTGTCTGAAGCTCGACCAACAACCAATCACACGAATCTCTCGCCCCGGACACACAAGCATTGGCTAGAACTTGTACAAGCATATGATTTGATTGGCTGACGCTTCCGTCAAAGCTTCAAAAGTTGAACTTTGCTCAATTTTCGAAGCGAGCAATGTGAGCCAAGCGAAGCGACATTCCCACAATGCAGTTCGGCAAAGTGTGACGTCACCCCATTCAAAGTGAATGTGCAAAAGCATTGAAGCTTCAACGCACGCCACCATGTGGACGGGCCGTTACGGCCCCTACACACGGCGGCGTGTGTTGAAGCTTGCCGGCGGGCGTGTCTGAAGCTCAACGAACAACCAATCACATGAATCTCCCGCCCCGGACACACAAGCACGTAGTTTGATTGACTAGAGCTTTTATTGGCATATGATTTGATTGGCTGACGCTTCCGTCAAAGCTTCAAAAGTAGAACATTGCTCTACTTTTGAAGCGAAGCTTTGTTCCCACAATGCAGTTCGGCAAAGCGTGACGTCACCCCATTCAAAGTGAATGGGCAGAAGCGTTGAAGCTTCAACGCACGCCGCCGTGTGTAAGGGCCGTTAGCGTCATCATATTTCCTGTGCTGTTGTCTTTTGTCTATCTAAACATAGTTAAAAAAATTAATAAAACCTTTATTTTATTTTTTAATTAAACCCTTATGCTGGGGATGTTGACAGAGCACACAGTGTTTATTATTTTAACTAGGTAACAGTACATTCTCCCTATTGGTTTTCGGAAATCAGCTTAAAACCTACCGCAGCTATGTCATTTAGCATCATCCTGCCATTTATTTTTACAGTTTGCCGTTATGCTACCACTGTTTCTCTACTGTTGAGGTTAGCCAGTCATATGAGAGTGAATTTATTGTTCCTCTTGGTCCATTTAAGCCATTTATCCCTGCCTCACCGCAGAATTTTAAAACAACATGTTGGACTTCTCACAAATGTAGGCCAACGTTGTTCTTCCACTTCTCTACTACTAGCGAGCTGTTTTTATTGGCTTGGAAGTTATATTTGATGTATGATTTAATAGTCCCTTTTTAAAGGCATTGTAGCAAAGTGTGCTGAATTTAGGTATATGAGGATTTTCCTCTCTTCTTAATGAAATGTCAATTGAAGCTCAGAAAGATTAATAGATGAAATGTGGATGTTTAGTCCTGTGATCACTATCAAAATGCAGAAAAACAGTTATATTTTCTGAAGAAGAATGATAGTATACCTTATTAACTCTATATTATTTGTATATTGAAATCAGTGCCTCTTCCCTACGTACGTTCTATCATGAATGCAAGGCATAAATGTCAGCCGTAATACATTGGGGCTACTTTTTTATCCCCATCTTCAATGAAATATACTTTTTTTTGTTGCTCTTTCCAGTAGTCCGGATATCTTTAAGCGAATATCAGCAAATAACTTAATCCTTGGAACATCTTCAGTTGTATCCTGCTCTGACGTCCTGCCCACTTTCCTTGAGCAGGGTTAGCACATCCTGCACACCGGGCCTGTTACACTGCAGTGTAATCCTGATGATCAATGGTTGATGCATAAAGGAGACACAGCTCCTCTCTGCAGTAACTTAATCTGATGCCTCATCCCTTATCCGACCACTGGAGAGGGCTGCTCATGCTCCAACAGCACGACCCCCTGCGTCAGCACTTTTCTGTGTGTGTGTGTGTACTCTATGTGTGAACATGAGGGTTGGTCTGCGCGCGCATGCATGTGTCCTGGCAAAAGCCTGAATAATTGATGAGCAGAGGAAAGAGTGAAAGCACTGCCGGACGGGACGGTGTGTGTGGGAGTGTGTAGAGATGGGGGAAAGGGATACAGTGTGGCAGGAGCCTGGCTACGATGGGATCTGCAACTACGCCCAAAGAATCACCTCCTGCTTCGGACTGGATGGTAAGACAGGGGGAATAACAGAAGAACAGAAGGGGAGGGGGGTTTGTTCAACCTAATGTGAAGCAGGATGCAGAGGCTATGAAAAGGATGCGGGTGAATTTTATGTGCGATGCTGATTTTTCTGCAGGCAGGGAGAGCAGCATTGTTGTTTTTGTGTGTTGATCTGCGAGTTGTGTTAAAGCATCCAAAGAGTGGATGACGATTGGAGGGCAGTGCCTCACTGCAGCACAATAGCATGTCTTTAGCTACCCTGAGGTCCATGTGTGGTTGTAAAAGTGTACGTCTCATAGCTCAAAATCACACTCTTATCTTTTCTCTGGAGTGAAACACTGGCTTTCCTTAGTGGGAGAGTGATGGTGGACGTGTAAGCAGAACCTGAATTAAGTCTAATTAGATAAATACTGTATAATCATAACCTTTAAAGTGCAGGCCAAGACCGATATCTTGACACCATAAGGATATGTTTTGCTTTGTCATTGTCTGCTGGTCTTTTCATCATGCATTTGTATCTCAATGATTTATATCATTTCCTGGGAGAAGGATAGACGCCATTAGCAGTTTGATGAATATTAGATGTCATGGAAGGTTTTCCGGTCTTTGCATGGTTTAAAAAAACCATACTGTTGCCAGTTGGTTTAAATCATATCCGATCACTGGTGGGTGGAATCTTGTTTTTGTAGAGTTTGCTTAGATTCTCCCTCTGCATCATCTATCTTTTCACCTCGCACCGGGACATCTCTACGACTCAAGTTTTACCTCTACTGAACTCACATTTCCAAGAAAGGTGAATGCACTCAAGAAAGAGTGTTTGTAGCTGGGAAGTTAGTTATGTGGGTTTAACTTCAATAAAACAGTCTGGACATCTCTACAGAAATATATTCAGCCCCATCATGAGTTGGTCTAAAGATTATTAACTCACAAAATGCCTTCTTACTAAGTTATATCTTCTAAAATCCTATACCTGATGAATTGAGAGCTACTGACATTTACGCTTTAGCGCCGATGTAGCTGCAGTGTCTTTCATTGTGAAGGATCTTGCTGATGAATAACATTGCGTTTGTTCATTGTTGTCTGGTCCAATGACCTTGCTTGCTGTTAACCTTGTAGAGAACTGGCAGACACCCAAGGCAATATACCCGGAATATCTTAGATCGCTGTGATGCTGTACACTCGTGCATCCAATTGGTTAATGCAAAGGATATTCAAACAAAAAACTATTTAGTGTCATAGAATGGAAATGCATGTACATCTTGTTGACCAAATCACACGGATAAAAGTCATTAAAAAAGGTTTTGATAGAATTCCAGCTAGAAATGGTCAGGGTAGGGTTAAGTAAATATGATGAATAAAGTTGATCATGCGCATTTATGCTTTTAGATATATTAAGATACTCTGTTCTCAGAACACGGTACATTTATTAAAAAATATATACAGTCGGTGTATTTCATCTAATGAAATGTTTAGTTCATATTATTACTAAATTACTAACCTTAAGACCCATGCAAGTGCTTTGATTTTGTTTAATGATATAGGCTAATGATAATTTGCTCAGATTGCAGAAAAGGATTGCTATAGTGTTCGATGTTATAGGGACTGTAATAAATGGCAATAAAGATGCCATGTTTTAGGATTGTCTAAAAATATAATCTTTATTTGCTCATATTTTATGTATATGGTGGTATGTTCTTTTAATTATCCTCAAATACATTTTTTTTCAATTGCAATATTTAACACCTTGTTAGTGTATTGAAAAGCAAACCCTGTATGGTGATGCGTAGGCTTATTGCCAGATCCTTTCCATTACACAGCCCTTGTCATTGGCCAGATGTTAAAAAGGGAGAGTAGTAATTGGGATGCACTTCAATCACATAAAAAGAGAGTCTCCCACAAAACACAGGACGGATCTGATGTAGAGCCACCTAACCCCACCCAGAAGTTAATCATAGGCTCCACGTCAGCCCTAAGCTGCTTAAAGCACTATGCTGGTTGGGCTGAAGACACTCATAGTGTAAGCTTCTTTCCCCATTTCTCACTCCGCTCTACCTGCAGCAGATGTCACACATGTCGCCTGCTGTTTGGCTGCCCCACCTCAAGGTTGGACATCCACGCTTCACTTCTTACATCTGCAGAAGATCTCAAGTGACAGGTGGAGGGACTGTAACAGGAGGTGTTTTCCACTGGAGGCATCACTGGATTTTGCCATGATTTTATGTGAAGGTGCCCAAAAAGCTCTGGCTGTTTCCATTTGTGTGCATCTATGAAAACCCCATGCTCTTGATGTCCAAAGGCGACTAAGAGAAGGTTTGAGGACCGAACTTGGCTGACGTCTACCTGCAGTGCATCACCTTTCTCTGTAGGAAAACAGAAGGGGAACGGGACACCATGCCCACGCTGCCCAGTATGAACAGCCTAGGCAAACTGTGCAGCTCCAGCCGCAGCAAAGGCGTCGACCGCGTCCGTGTGAAGCGCAATAACTCAGTCAAGCGCATGTCTATCATCGAGGATGGGCACGTGGCGGAAGTTCTGTACCTCATTCCTAAACAGTACATGCAGCATCTGCCCAACATCGACCCCAATGAATATTACCTGAGTGAGAGGCTGAACGATGTGGCTACAGGTAGGACAGGAGAGAAGATTGGAGATGAATTCACCCATCTCCCATTGCACACATCCATCCTAGCTGGGGCTGACTAAAGACCCAATCTCCTTAATCAATGAGTAATACAATTTGAAGGGACATTTCATTTCATTATACTTTCCCTCTTCCTTTCTTCCCTTGTGTTTGTTAATACCAAGTTATTTTGGTCCTGTATTTCAGTGTGGCTCCTCTGTTTGTGAGTACAGGTGGCTTTAAGGGAATTAATGTTGCTGTTGCATGAGATTACTTAATTCATTGGATGACAGTGAGTGATGACTCCTCTTGAGGTCTCCATATCTGATCTGTGCGTGTGTGTGAGAGCTCCGATGCTCCCGAGTTACACAACCGTAACTCCCAGACACGTGAAGTGTTGCAAACGTTGAAACAGCCAGGAAATGAATAACTCCATAGTTATATAATGGAAACCAATATGCAAAGGCAGACCTGCTGCATGTTTGCCAAGCAACAGTACATGGGGAAGCAACATGGTGGCTTACATCAGGATTACAAAATGGGCAAGAGTACAAATCGAGACTTTCAGACCTTATGTATTCTCTGACTGCATGCCAGGCACAGAAATAAAAAAAAAATCATTGCTTGGAATTAAGTTGTTTTCAAATAGCACAGACCGCGGAAAACGCAGTTTGTTTTCGAGCAAAAGTTTGATTGACTGATAGCTCAGGTTCAAAGAAGCTTTGTTTCTGAACCGGGATCAAATATCACAGAGGTCATGGCTTATGTTAGCCATTTCCTTCCTTGAGTGACAGCTAAAAACTATCAAACAGTGACAATGACAGCTGCTCATGTTGCATGAGTCCTTTAGGGGCCAGGTCTGTGTCCTGTGTCTGCTACTTTATGGTTTTTGGACAGGAAAAAGTCTTCCAAGACTTTCTTAAGACACCATATCCATCTTTCAAACTTGCAAAGACATCTTTTATCTACCCTTAACCTTTCTTTAAACCTTTCTAGTGTTCAACTGTCAGCCAATAAAATTGAAACATTGCTGCATTATTTCAACGCTTTTGAATATGAGTGGCACTATTTCTACTCCAGAATGATGTCACCCAGAGGTCACCAAATGTTTGACGGTACCTCAAAGAAACACGAAAATAAATCAGCAACCCGAGCTTCCTGTGGATTGTAGTTTTAGATTTATGTGCGCAAGATGTAGCAATCCTTACAAATGGAAGAATGTGATTAATGTGTTGTTGAAAACATATTTCTGTGTGTATTCACGGCAAAACAGGATGTGTGAATAACACTTTGAAGAAGGTTGCACAGGAATGCTGTTTAAAAGGTTCTCGCTGTTTGTAAAAATAGAAACAAGCTGGTGAGGTGCTTATCATGACAGAGAGGCAGGTCTGTTGAGGAGTTGAGGAGTTCATCCTGGTTATTAGTGTTTTATAAGTGTTGCCATGGATTTGTAAACATTTGCAAATCATCCCGGTTTTTAGCTAAGAGTATTTACACATGTTGCCTTAGTCTGCGTGTGTGTGTAGTTCCTATAATCCTAATTCAAATCCCAGTGCAGTATATCCACACACACCACTTTTATTTACTGTAAATGTTACAGCTTTACAGGCAATAGTCCATAACTGTTAATCAAATGGCTTTTATTGGCGTCTCAAGCTACTGTAAATTACATCAGGGATGTATCTGTGTCGTGTCTACGGCCAGGTGATTAATGGTCACCAGACATGGATCATCCATTGGTGAGCCAAATACAGAAACCTTTCATCCATGGATAATAGGCTTTGTAACTCAGGAATTACTCTTGGCAGGCTTTAAGTAGCCTGAATGTCCAGCAGCCCCTACAGAGATTATTAAAAGAGTCAGAGTGATAATAGGTCCATTACTTTGTTATGAGAAGACACAATAAATGAACTATTTTTGTAGCACCAAGCAAATAGTAGCCACACTGTAAATCTCTAATCTTCAGGAGACCAGCCAACCTTTGAAAAACAGCTCTTTTAACAAAGAAACTCAATACATATTTCAGTCCCTTCGTAATAAAAAAAAGGGTGGAGTACTGGAAAAAATACCCGCTTACTATTTTTACAGTTTGACTCATTGGCATGTCTCCACTTCTTTGAGGAGAAAACGCCCCTGTGGAAAGTGATGCACGTTGGTAGGTATCCAGCAGGGGGCACAGTAGATCCTGCTGTGAATGAATGCATTATGAATGCATAATAGGATTGCCTGCATCAGCAATTACAGAGGTGGTGCTGATGAAAAACGGTTCCTCCTTCCCAGGCTCAAAGGCACCGTGAGGTGGCCCCATTATGTGACGGATGGATCAGGGATCCCATATTGCTGCTGGTGCAACATGCTTAAGATACTTCTAAAATCATGTTTTTTTAGGCTTATATATTGGAGTCCCCCGCTATCATGGTTGGATAATGAGACAATGTGCCCCTGGGCATAGACATGGAAGAGCCCCCCCACTTCCCCTACTTACACTGAAAAGACTAAGACGTTGACTTTTAATTAAGGGTATTTTTTTTTTTTTAAATGCACATAACTGTGAAAGCAATACAATTAATTTATATTTTTTTATTTAAACTTAATATTATTGCTTACGAATGACCTAATACAGTTATGTGAAATCTGTTGACATAATACATTTAGTTAAAGTTAACGTTTCAGTTTTCTCAGTGAAGGAGAACACAATCTTTATCTTTTTTGAACCTATTTTTTTGTGGTTGTTTTGCATTTCTTTGTAGTTGTTTTTAGTGTCTTTGTAGTTATTTGTGGTTGTTTTTCCGCTTTTTTAGTCAGTCTATTTGCAGCTGTTTTACATCTGTATGTGTTTCTTTATAGTTCTTCAATGTCTCTAGGTGTTGTCTTTACCTTTTTCCTAACTGTTTTGAGTCTTTTACGGTCCCATTATGTCTCTCTGTAGTTGTTTTGGTGTCTTTCTAGTCTTTTTGTACTTATTTTTGGTCATTTTGAGCCTTTTCCTGGTTTCTGTATGTATCTTAGTAGTGACATTTTGAAGGTGAAGTTATGTAATCCATCCTTGTATGCTATGTCTCTGCTGGATTGCATTTGCAGTGGATGTAAGTTGATCCCCAGGAGGCAAATAAGAATCTTTATAGGTGGGATAGGTAAGTTGGAGAAACCGGCTCGAGATACACTTTTTGTTATATTCCATGGAATGCTCTTAACATCCAGATAGCAATGAATATCTTAAGTGCTTTGACAAAGAATCCATAAAAAAACATCATCTGTGGAAGCATTGGTACTGTAAAAAGCACGACCAATCATTTTAGCCGGCCCGGCTAAAATAACTGGATGGCCTATCTGCCTGTCAGCTTTCCATCTGTGCACAGACTTATCTCGTGCCCTCATTGGTCATGTGCGCGTTTGTGTTTGTTGGAGGATGGGCTCTGTAAGGAAGTAGCAGATTTCTTCCGGCTGTGTATTTTCAAATTCTAGCGCACTCGAGCTGGTTTCTCCAAAATTACCTACCCCACCTTTAATCAACACGTCGAAATTTGCAGCATTGTAAGTCAGACTTAAATGAAATAGTATTAGTATATAATTCCAATGGGGAATAAACATATAAGGTTTAGCATATAAGTAGTTACAGGCTGTCGATTTGTTATAGTATACTAAACAGTGCCAAATAAAACAAAACTAAGCACACACACAAAGCTCATGTAAGTGGTCGTTTATGAGTTCTCTCTTCAAAGTAAAACATTTTAATCTTCTGTACAGTCATTGCCGTAGTAGTAGATGATATAAGAGATGGAACTTGCCCTCCTGTGCCCTCTCTAATTGGATTTCAGATGAGCCCCTTAAAGATATTAATACAAATCCAGAGATCACGGTCAGTTTGACCTCAAATGAACACCTTTGCCCTCTCATGCGGCCTTCACCCTACATGGCCTGCTGAGAGCATCAGTGGTCATGGCTTTACTTATCATTTTTAGGGTGCCATGAATTCACAGCATATGCACAGTCTGCAATGCACAGATTTACTCTTGCATTATAACTTACTGGATTTCTTTCCCCTTCTTTTTGAAATAAAAGTTTTTTGGCAACCAGTGCCTTTTAATGTAGAGAGAGAGTGGAAACAGGAAGACAGAGAGGATGACATGCGGCAAATGGTCCCGGATTGGATTAGAACCCTGTTCTCCACTCGGGGACCAAGCCCCTGTAGATGGGCTGCTATCTCTACCAATTGAGCCATATATTAGCTCAGGAGGTTCTGTTTTGGGGGGATTTAGGGTCACTGTTTTTGGTGACACAGAAGCAGCAGCAGCCACCTGGTTGCTGCAATGAGGAGGGGGCTGACACAACAGAGGGGCTGACGGAGAGAAAAAGAGAGAGAGCAGGATGGGAAAAGGGAGGAGGAGGAGGAGGAGGAGGAGGAGGAGGAGGAGGAGGAGTGGGCAGAGCGGGAGGAGGAGGGATGAGATGGGAGGAAACAGGCAGTCGGGAAGCAAACCCCACGCTGAAGCGGTGTTTTTGGGAGGAGAGCTTAGCAGCGTCTACATCTCTCTCCCTCTCTCCTTTTCTCTCTCTCTCTCTCTCTGATGTCTCAGCTCTGGTTTGTACTCTTCAGCCTTGACTAAAAAAAGGAAGTAGCAGTTCCTGTGTTTCTGATCGCTACCACAAAGCCTTTTCTGGTGCAGATTTACCTCAATTCCGATGGTCATGGTCAAAGAAAAAGGTATTCCAGCGGGTCATGGTCAGTGTGTGTGTCAGTAGTTGTTTTGTGAGTGTGTTTGTAGATGTGTCTGGCTGTTTGAATCAGATTTAGTTGGAGTGTAATCTCCCGCTCTGATTTGATAATTTTTTGATGTGTTATATGGACATGGTTTTCCTTATGTTGGTGTGTGTTGCTTGCGAGACTAATGACACTGTATAAATCTTTGATACATCTTCTCTTCAGTTATGGACTTGGAACGTGCCACGCCCTTCTCAGTACTCTCTAGTAGCTGATGCTCGTTTTGGAGTTTGCTTAATTTGGCACCGTCAGTCTTTATGTAAATGTGTGATGGAACAAAGCATCTGGCTAGTTGTTTAGGGGCATTCAAGGTGATAATGTTCAGATGAACTGTTCCAGGTTAAAAACAGACCATCTTATAATGCAGGCTGGATATAAAGGTAGCATGCAGAGAGAGAAGGGGGAGCATAGTGTGAGGATCCACACTGCGCAGATCTGTGGACCTGCACTCCCGCTCTGTCTGCAGCCGTTGCCATGGCAACCATCTAAAAGGTACACTCCATTGTTGTCAGTGGTGGTCTCCTTCATAGTGTCCTGTTAAGAGAAAAATACGATTGTTTCCACCTATAATGGAGGTCGTCCAGCTGCGTGGGATGAATTAGGTGAAGTCAGGGAGGCAGAGATATTCACATTCCCGGCAATTTGCTGGAGGTTAAACATTGTTTTTCAGCATGACTCACAGTGAGCAAGCGGGTACTAAGGCACTATTTTCTATAATAGTAATAATACAAATAATAATGTCTGGTTTAAATTGAAAAAGGGCAGTACTGGCAACAATTTCCCTCCTCTCCCTTTGACTTAAACCATAATAAATAAATAGGAATATAACTCAAATCCGTAAATATTTCTTAAAGCAAATTATTGCATCAATGTCTTTCAAATTAAAATCGATATAAATGTAATGACTCACAGTAACAAGTCATTATGTGTCATTATACACCCTTAATTGTATCCCAATTGGTCCAGCGTGATATATTACCCTTCTGTTTCAGTGGATGCTTGATGAGTTGATCCTCCACCTTGTGTAGATAAACAGTGTTTTATGTGTGGGCATGCAATATTTATATATCTGAACATATTCCTATCACCAAAACATGTTTACACATTTTGTTTGGAGAGATATGAGTGTGTAGGTTTGTTTTTGTATCTGACTGGATCCTGGAGGCCTTTTTTCTCTTGATGTGGATTCAACTGGCCACAAAGAAAAAGTCCTTTGCCATTGAGTCCCCATGCTGGCAAAACACCCCGTAACCTCTGGCTGACACATGTTCAGCTCCCACAATCCCTCTGGAAGTTTTCCGTGGACTTAACCCTCTGCCATGACTGCTGACTCCTGGGATCAGTCTGTGGCAGGAGGCTTGTCTGGGGCTATTATCAACATATAGCTTTTCATTTTTCTCTATCCTCCAGGGATGTCATCATGCAACCTGTCTGAGGCCAGGTGGGCTCTGTACCGTCAGGCTGACCAAATACTGTTTCACACAGTAAGCTCAGAGTGATGAATCACAATACAAGGATTGCAGTGTTAGCGTTTTGTCTGCTTGCAGGCGGTTGTCCTATTTCCAATGCCAAGAATACCCTTGAAATAGTTTGTAATTTATTGGGACTAAATGTACCCGTGGCAGTCTGATCTTCATCCCAACATGGACATTTGTACAACTAGTTGGTACTCTTCCTTGCGTTCTCAGCAGAAATTTGCATAAGAAGCCCTGTTGAGGAAAATCAGATGATCGTCATCGCCTGTACGTCACCAGCTCCCAGAACTCTGTGCATCCACAATCTCTTCTTTAGACATGAAAGTCGAATGTCTTGTGCCTGTGTGTAGCTGCTTCCCTGAAATTTTTTTTCGCAGAGTGCTGCAGACAACTGCAGTGCTGCCTCATCTTTGAAGCTTGCCAGTGTCTACCCCTGAAAAGAGGAGTTAAACCCTTTCAGAGACATCAGTGCAACACACACTCTCATAGACACACACTGTTTATACAGCTGGCACACAGGACCAGAATATACAGATGAGATAAGTGGCTGGCCCCGTGGGGGGGGGGGGGGGGAGACAGCCACATATAAAATATACAGGCTATAACAACAAGAGCGATGAAAGCGAAAGAAACACAGACTGTAGCAATACTTTGTGCCAGTCAACAAGCCTTCCTGTCTGCCCGAAGAAATCGGTTTGTCGATCACAGGGAATACGACACAGAGGCAAAAAGGCAAGGCCTTCATCAGCTCTACTGCCACAAACACAATGGCTCCTGCAGTTCATGAAGCCACCATTGTCTCCTCTTGGATAAGTGGCTTGTCTGGAAGTCCCTTTCTCTGTTTATCAGGATTATTATTGTGTACCTGCCCAACAACAAACGCTCCACACTGTGCTGTTCAACCATTCAGAACAGATAATTATTCCCAAACCCAGGTCCCCGGGGATTAGTCATTGAAGGTTGGGGGGCCTGGTGGAGGCCGATAGGGTCCCCCCCCAAATTTGAGCCCGCGTTTGAAGTGCTTTGTCTGGGACGCTGGTGGCGGGGCAGAGGGGCGGGGAGGCAGTAACTACTGCCATACATATTCATGGCGGGGAGGGTTAAGAGCTCCTTGTTATGTCTGAGTGATGAAGAGCTGGGACCCCCTCCCCCCAAAGCACGCGCACACTCATTCGATCACGCAGTGGGATTTCATGGTGGGCATATTTTGTGCCCTTTGATATTCATTATAGGTCAGATCTCCTTGGAATTATTCATCTCAAACTGGTTGGATTGGATGGGCACTGGGGTAAAAAGTGTGTTTGTTTGTAGAACTAGAAAGATGACATTGAAACTGAAATAATTGCCAACTTCTTTATGGTCAATTAAAGGAATTTGTCATAATTTGTTTTCTTATCAACCTTTGAAATAGAGAGTTAAAGTAAAGCTTTTCTCTATCATGGTAAAGACATTATCTTTCAAGGACATTGGACTTGAGGAACTGGCATTTTTCTTGACATTGACCAAATGATTGCTCAATCAATGAAATCAATAATGAAAATAATCGTTAGTTGCAGCAGCCCTCGTGTGTTTGTGCCTGTTTGTGTTTCATTGTCAATAAAGCAGACACATCTGGGGCCAAAAGTATTGGCATGGATGCCAAGAGTGGGGCTTTTGCAACTCTTTTCATCTATCCCTCTGTTTCTCTTAGTAACAAACACACTGATACAAACTAAGGCACACACACACGCACTTCTTTGGGTTTGCTCTCCATCTTCAGACTCTTTTGTCTGCAAGTCTTGCAACAAAGGCGATGGGCAACTAAATATTTGATCGCACCTTTTTCGTCTCTCATCTATTGTTTAATTTTTCCCAGTGCATTTACAAAACCGCTACCATGGCTTCACATTCTTCAGGGTTAATGGAAGGAAATGAAGGCAACAAAGAATGAAGCTTGTGCAGCAACTCTCTGTCAATAACCTCGCTTTTTTGTTTGTTATTTACCAGAAAGGCTAGGGCACGTGTTTGGGAAAAATCTGTCCTCAGGGGATTCAATATGGCCTTCTTTAGATCCCCCCAGAGTATCATCTACAGCCTTTCATTATTGCCAACGCAGCTAGGCTCTGCTTAAATTGGTGGGGGGTGGGTATGATGTTGAGGTGGAGAGAGCAGCCCCCTTTTTTTTTACGCCTAGCTTTGGGATGCTCTGCTGGTTATTGTTCCCTAAGCACTGTGGTTATGTGTGTGTGTGTGTGTGTGTGTGTGTGTGTGTGTGTGTGTGTGTGTGTGTGTGTGTGTGTGTGTGTGTGTGTGTGTGTGTGTGTGTGTGTGTGTGTGTGTGTGTGTGTGTGTGTGTGTGTGTGTGTGTGTGTGTGTGTGTGTGTGTGTGTGTGTGTGTGTGTGTGTGTGTGTGTGTGTGTGTGTGTGTGTGTGTGTGTGTGTGTGCAGGCTCATATCAGTCACTTTATCCCTTGGTGATGAGGCAGGACAGATCACTCTGTCAGCACAGCCAACACATCGAGCCCAGTGTGAGGAATGTGAGCAGCGGTCGGAAAAATTGTACTACTGTATATTTCACAGTAAGTTGCTCTGTGCTGAGGTTGCTTCATGTACCGCATCCTGGCTTATTTATAGCATTATATAATATACATTCTAGCAAATCAAGCGCCATTTTTCTGCTATCACAAGAACCCCAACTGACTCGCTAATGGATTTATTTCAAATCCAAATTATTGCTGTATCAAAGCTTGAAGTCATGCTTTTGTTAGCATGGAGTTATAAGTGTGGACGCCAGCTTAATGTTTGAAAGCAACCTCACTAATGGATTTATGTCCAAACAAGTCATTTAAATGGCTGAATCGGAATCCTTTTGAGCGAGTTCGACATTTACATGTATTTTGATGTTGGCCTCTTAATTTTCATGAAACACCATGTAGAGTACACATCTCTGCTTGACTTTGCCACAGTCTCTCTCTCTCTGTGTAGCCACTGCTGAGGCAAACACTTACAGTGGAGGAGGCGGGGTAAGGCTGGAAAAACACACAGCAGCAGCGCTCATACATTCCCAGCTCATTTTTTTAGATCCTCTGTGCATGGGATTCAAACATCTGTCTTGGATTTTTGTCAACCTTGTGACGATAGCAGTGTTGACTTTTCCATGCTGGGTTAACAACCCAACACTCTATGAAATGTTAAAAATAGTAAGTTGGCCATAAAAACATAATAAATCAATAATTTGATATGAACACAGGATACAATTCCTACATGTTTGAATGGTTTTGCTGATTAACACTGCTCTTCTTCCCATCAGGTCTACAGAGCTTTTTAGTTTCTTCTAACACTGCTTTGGTTTCAGAGCCTGCAACCATTTTGGTTCACTAACACCTCTATAATCAGCATTGTTTTCACGCGAAACAGGAAGCTCTTTCATGCATGAAAAGCTCTCAAACTTTAGTAAAGTAATTCTTTTATGCATTTCTCATGCTGAATTACTCTTTTTCAAAACCATTATGAACACATCTCTTGTAAACACAAGATTTAACGTGATTATTTTGCATTATACTTTGTGAAGAATCTCAATTATGTTGCTGACGACACGATTAACTAAAGATTATGACACGCTCTAGTAATCTGTTAGCTTAGTGATCAACAATTAGTGTAGAGGATTACTATTTAAAATTCATTAATTTACTTAAAGTTACTTAGATACTTTACCAAGTGGGGTTCAATCTGTTTATTGCCTTTCCCTGAGGTTGATGTTGTTTGGTATCGGTTTGATGTCTTTACAAACTGGACTGGGTCTGGCTAGCTTAGCGCAGAGGCTTGAGCTGAGAAAAGGCAGAGAAGTTGTCTTGTTCAAAAGTTTATGCTTTCTCAGCCAATGCCTTCAGGAATAACCTAGTTTTGTTTAGAGTTGAAAGTGTGTTCCCATAGCTCAGGTCGAGAGTTTTGTAAAACAGTGTGCAGTCACCAAGGCTAAGTCTGTGAAACAACCTTGCTTTGTTTTCCCTATTTCTTTAAGTGTTGAATACAAAAATATGCATGTGTTTAAGTAAAAGGAATGTTGTGAGGCTCCTATGTCAAAGCAGGAGTGAGTGACAAAAGTAAAGTAAATAAAGTCCGGAGAGTTTCAGTTTTTCCTGTGTTCCCCAGCTGAATATTATCTTCTTAATATAATACAATCAAAATATGTTTCAAAGGATTTTAATGGTCACCTTTTGGCACTATCATACTCCTTGAAAGTACACCCTAAAATGTGCAGGCTAGGTGTCTTTATATTTTACTTAGGACATTGGTGGATGAACACAGTTTTACCATCTAAAGTTAAACTGTATTTTAAAGTTCTGTCACCTGCTTTCATTTGTTTTTACATCGTCAATCCCTGGTTCCACTTTGGCCTCCTTGAGTTGTGCATCATAGTTTGACGATTTCTTATGTGCTCACTTGTCTTGTCGGATTTGGTTGTATGAATGTCTATGTTTCCAAATCTTAGCAACTACTTTATTTGCCCACGGTGTTATCATTGCTGATACAAATAGTGGTTGAACAAAAATAATTACAAATATAACAATAGTTTTTACAAGATTGACTAATTTCCCATACATTGTTTTAAGAAGAAATGTGTTTCTGAGGATTAAAAGACTCATTGGATTGAATATTTTAGCTGAGTGCAGTCACCAAGATGGCCTGTGTTTTTCTGTGGAGGTGCAATGTCACACACAGAGCTGCTGAGACTCATCCCTCTGTCATAGTAGTCTGATTCTCCCGGAGATGACTCATTGTCCTGCTGAGTGTAATTACATCAGAGACACCAGGGAGGCCGATCCTCCACCTTCTCGTACACACCATGCTTCCTGCCTCTCTCCTGTTCCTAGACTCTAAAAACGAATTCAGGCGACCTTTTACCTCCACTTAATTAAATGCCTGGTTGCAAGATAAAAATGTGAGTTAATTGATTTAGATAAACATTTTAAGTTGCAAAAATGTATTTATAAGTTGTGTTGACGTAATAATGTTGGTAATTACATCAACTTACTATTGTGTGTAATTTGAACTCTGATTTCTGCGTTAATTGACTTAAAACAAAATTCAAGTTGTAGTAAGTAATGCAATTGGCTTGATAACTTAATTGTTCTACACCTTGAGTTAAGGAGTTCAAGTCCACTCCCACTTAACATGCCTGGACAAGTTTCGACAGTTAAGACAAATAGAAATATATAAAGGACATTTTAAGGTGAGTTTCATCTTTTGTCATTCAAATAGATAGCCCAGTTGCACTGTATAGGCAAATTGCTGTTTGACCAAAATTAGCAGCCTTTGAACTGTGAATAGTTCTGTGAGAGGGTACAAAGTATTAGAGGCTACCGTGAGAGTAAAAATACTTTGTTTACTATTGTGATATCGCTTTTTTTTTTTTTAAATGAATCTCGGTGAAGCAGATCAAGGACATGCTTCTTGAGGTAGGATCGTTATTTAGAGTTGTCATTGAAATGCAAGTTGTTGGCAGTCACCCATTCAGAATATATTCATTTAGGCAATTGCTCTTTTTTTCCTTTTTCAAAAATAGCACAATACAATTGAAGTACGCAAAGAACTATAGCCATCCGCTACCTTGTCGTGTACCTTGGAAAAAGGAAGAGGAACTTTTCAAGGAGTTTAGCGACGTAATTCAAAATCTTGAAATAAAATAAAATCCATGGGCACATTGTAAAAACACAGGACAAAAGCACTGCTCTCTGTCAGTTACATTTTGAAGCATATTGCACTTTTGGCCACACCCCAATCAATAATATCTTAGCAACGTTCGGCATGGATAGGTATTGACAGCAATGGCATGGGAAAAGGATTGTGTAAAATTTGAAAAGTGGCTTCTGCTCTTCACTTAACCAGTTTGAATATGGTATGGAACCTGCAAACAAGATGAGAAGATACACTAAAACTTGCACGGTTGTGATTGACAAAATCTGTCCACATGCATTTAAACAGGCAAAGTACTCAAAACCACCTCTGTGTGTCTTCAGGACCACATTGCCATGATGACACACACAGGCAGACTCAGTAGGTGAAAACAATACCAGCGTTGCTTTAGCAGCTGGTAATAATGGCTCTGAATTAGCTAAGAGTGACAGTTTAAAAAGTATGCAATTACCTAATTCATTATCTCTTGTGCGCTAACCTATTATTTAATGTGCTTCAAAAGGATTTGAATATCGCCTTCATCAGTGACCGGTCCACCCCAGGATCTGACCATACGATGGCAACCATCGTGGTCGAGGGAAACAATTGAATGAGCAAGCATTCTGCGTTAAAGGTGTTCATACTGTTTGAAACAATGACTGTCGGCATCTTTGTTACATCTTTTGTAAAATTGATGTGTGTGATCTGCAGATTGGTGGCCATTGAGAGTTTGTTTCTGTAGTTTTAAAAAAACTTTACAGATATTACATATTTGGCAATGGTTTTAAATATGCAAAGGCCTCTAAGTTTGTTGTGATGGCAGCATTTATTTGCTGTGTCCCCATTTCCCATGGTAATATGGCTAATGTGTTTATTTATTATTTGTGGGGCAATTTAAATTTGTGTTATTTATCTTTTTTTTCAAGATTAAATGAAGCTCAGCGCAAGTTATTTCAGGAAGACTGGGTGTATATACATTCACTCCACAGCTGCATATAATCAGCTCATCACAGGCGTTCTCTTTAACCTATTACATTTCACCTCATTCTCCAGCAGCCAATCAACGTGCTGCAGCCAAACTATAAAATGGTTCTCCTCTCTGCTGCAGTCATCTGTGATTTCAGGTGTTCATGCACCTTATCATATGGCATGTGTCAATAAATGTTCAAACTAAATGAATTCTCTCCCG